>NW_024070202.1:112251197-112264675 GCF_014754425.2 Oryx dammah
CTTCTCCGGGCCAGGCCTGCCTCTGTGGGGCCTCCCCCCGCCCCCCAGCTCAGCCCCAGTCCATCTTGTCATCATCCTTGAAGGTGCGTGTGTCAGCTGTTATGAGACGTATCACAAACAACCTCTCACTAAGAACCAGAGTCCTGGAGTTTGTGGATGACTTTCTTTTTAAATTTCACACTTTGGATTCGTGTAGACTCGAGGCCAGCTTTCCGCAGCTCTCATCCTGCTGTGCTTTGGTGGAGAGAAAGGGGCGCTTTACTGTGGGTGCCGCCGGGTTCCTGATCTGCCCAGGACTCTGTCCGGAGACGAGGTTCCTCAAGCAGTAGCCCCTGGGGAGCCACCCTCCGGAGACAGCACTAAACTCCAGTGTCATAGACTCGGTGTGCCTATCGGGCAGCCCGCCTGGGCTCTGCAGTGTTCGCCTCGCTTGCCTCTCTGTTCCCAAGTTGTCTTGTCATCCTGAGCCCCGTGTGTCAGCTCACAGTTCCTCTCTCGTGTGTGTATGTTTAGGGCACAGTGCTGGCTCACAGTAGATACTGATGACGTTTTGTTAAATAGTCAAGTGGATCAAAGGTGTCCGCAGAATACAGACAGACTGGTGGGACGAGGCTGGTCGGGGACGCAACAGGATTGGTGCCCTGGGGTCCACTTGGGCCCTCGGGTGAAGGCGTTGGGGTGTGCCCCGGGCTGCAGCCTGACTCACAGGTGTTATGCTTTTCTCTGCCCCCATCTGTGAGCGCAGGTGGGACATAGGCCTGCCTCCAGTACCCTGCTCTGCAGGCCCAAGAGCGACGGAGCCGGCAGACTGCTCCGGTCCTCTGCTGTGCCACGGAGCATTATGTTTCTGCTCTGGGTTTCCTTTTCTTCAATCAAAATAAGAGCAGAGGTGAGTCTGTTCTGGTTCTGACATCTAGATCCCTTCCTCTGGACCACGACAGCGTCTGGCCCTTCATCTGTGCCTCGACCAGGCCCTTCCACAGCATCCCCTCCAGTGGGCTCCAGGCGCCTGGTGTGGTGGTGGCTGACTCGGTTGTCGAGTGATGGGCTGGGGCGGTTTCCTCTTGGTTCTCCTGAGGCCTCTCCCGCTGGACAGGGCTCCTTGGTGTCGAGCCGTTCACCCGCTTTGACGGCCGAACCTCCCTTGAGCTGCCCAGCAGGCTCGTCACCAGTGAAGGCCATCCTGCCATCCCTGATGGCCCTTCTTAACGTTTCATGTTACCAAGTCAGAACGTCCTGGCTTAAATCTCCTCGGTTAGCCTGCGTCTCGCTCTGGGCTGGAGGGACGTGCGCACCTCCTCCTCAGGTGCCGGGGGCGGATCCGCCATCCTCCTCTGAACCCTCTTTCCCGGAGACACATCCTCGCTCGCTGGCCTTTCACCTTCCCTCTCATTTTCTTTTCTCCTTTCTGCATATTTTGTCTCTGACTTCTTTGTGCCTCTTTTCTTTTGAGAGCAGCCCTGAATTTGATCTCATCTCCAGGAAAATCAATGTGGGGGGTGGGGAGGGGTTGAGGACGGTGTCTGGGTGTGGGGTCTGAGCATCTGGGTGAACCCGAGTCTGTGCCCTGGTTTGAGCTGACTGCAGGCAGAATGGGCGAGGGGCAGCCTGTGAGAGGGTCGTGAGCCAGGAAGGGTTGGGGGTTGCAGCGCTCGCTTGCTCGATGGTGTGGAGGGGCCCAGTCGGGGGGAGGACGTGGCAGGAGAGACGAGGAAATGCCATTAAGGGGCAGGCAGAGGACAAGGGGGCAGGGCAGAGGCTGGGAAGGAGTCTCCGGTGACAGGAAGCCAAGGAGACTGTGCTGTCCAGAGCCGAGAGGATGGGGTGAGTGGGGCTGGTGCAGAGGAGTCGGGGTCACCGGGGCCTTGGGGTCAGTGGGGGCAGCACCAAGGAGCGGTGGGGGCCAGACCCAGAGCAGAGCGGGCTCTGAGGGGAGGAGTTGCTGGAGGCCTGAGTCGCCAGCGTCAGGAGCTGCCCCGTTCTTTGTGTCCTGACGGAGGCTTGGGAAGCCTCAGTCTGTCTCGCTCCGCAGGACCCAGTGATGCCCCTGCTTTCCTGGGCCCCGTGGGTGCCCAGGACGCTGAGCCCGGCCCCCTCTGCTCCCACGGCCTGGCTGACAGCGTGGGCACCCATGGCTGTCTCCGGGAAGCCTGCCCGGCGCCTTGGAGCCCTACGTTGTGGTGAGGTCAGCCCCCCCGGGGTCCCACAGCCCCGAGGTGCCCCCGTACAGCCCACACTGGGGCTCTCCTCTTCCTGTCGTGAGAGTGAGAGTTTCATTCACGTCTGCCTCTCCCGCCAGCCTGGGGGCCCACCTGCATGCAGGGGCCTTGCCTACTGTATACTGTATCCAGTACACAGAAACGGTGTCACGTGCCTACTAGGTTCTGGATAAACACTGGGAAAAAAAAGAAACAGCATTAGCGTGGCAAAGAAAAGGGACACAGACACCACTCAGGTGCCGAGAGCCGCGGTTCCGCTGGGTCCGGAAGAGTGAATGTCAGGCCTCCCTCGCCAAGCAGGGTGGGATCTGGAGAGCTCTGTCCTGGGATTGATCTTCGGTGGTCACAACTCCTCAGGTCTTGCGGCGCTCCCTTCTCCCCACCTTTGGCCTCACGTCCCCCCGCAGTGGTGCCCACGGTAAAGAGCCCCCTAGACGAGAGCCATCCTCTTCCACTTGTCTTCCAGCCCGGACCCATGTTCTCACTGCCCCAAGCTCCCAGGCGTGTCAGAAGTAGAAAAAGCCAGAAAGCCCCGCAAGAAGCAGACATCCTCAGGATCCGTGGGGCAAGAGCCCCCTGATGCGTGCTGACTCTTCCAGGACTAGACCCACGACCCCACCCGCCATTCCGGCTCTTCCCGGCTCCAAGTTCAATGCCAGAGCTACTAACGCCTCTTGTGAACTCGGCCAGGGTGCCAGGCAGCACCTCTGGAGACTGAGGTCAAGCTTGAGTTTGCAGACATAGAGGAGGAGGCCAGCAGTGGCCCCCGGAAGAACAGAAGCTCCAGTGCCCAGAAGACGGTTGGGAGGGACCCTTCCCAGCAGACGAAGAGAACCCACCCCCTGCCCAGCAGCCTGTGGGTCCCCGTGCCTGACCAGGCTTTCCCGGAATGGGGAGGAGGGAGGTCTCCTGGGCCTCGGTGTCCTCAGTGAGGACACAGGGGCCCACTGCCTGGGGAGGCCTGGGCCTGGCTCGGCTGCCCCCCTCTGCAGATTGTCATGCCCACCCTGAAGGAGAGACTCCGGGCCCCGTGGCCTCCTGTCCGCGCTGGGGCAGGAGTGCCCTGTGCAGCAGGGGGAGAAGGTGTGCAGGTGTAAGGCCCGTGGACGGTACGAGGCGGAGGACCTGGTGCTCAGCCCTGGCCTGGCCGGACAGGCTGGAGGCAGGCCAGCCCAGTGAGGGTGAGGAGGCGAGGTCGGCCGGCATCCTCATAGCCCATCTGGCCAGAGAGGCACGTCACCTCAAGAAGCGGAAGAAGAGACACTTGCTTCCTGGTGGTGGGGAGCGGCTGCCCAGCCCCGAAACTGCTGTGCCTGCAGAAGCTGGGGAGAACCGCGCAGGCTGAGGCCAAGGGCTGGGCACCCAGGCTGTCCCCGGGTTAGCGGCCCTCGCCCGATGTGAGGTGCTTCTTTACTGTCAACTTGCAGGAATGTCCGCTGGGTCACCCGCACCCCATGCCAGTTGAGCATCAGGCCTGGCGAAGTGAAGGGTCAGCCCCAGTGCTCGCGTCTGCCCCATCACTTGGCGGGGAAGCCGGGGGCTGGAGGCGGGAGGCCTGGGGGGACAGTGGGGAGGGCTGCCTGAGAAGCAGCAGAAGGGCCTGGCCTTGGTGGGCCGCCGTCACCACGCCAGCACCCGATGCCTCGCCTCTGGAAGATAGGGACGGATAGGTGGTTCTGTGTGGGCCTCCCCAACCTGCTCCCCCCGCCCCAGAGATGACCCTGCCTCTCCCCTGACAGTGGTCGGGCAGGACCCAGGTGGCATGTATGCCCCCGAAGCAGCCCCAGGCCCGGGCCTGCAACCAGAGCACCGCGGAGCTCCTCTGTAGCACAGCCCTGCTGCTCTCCTTTGTCTGGTCTCCACCCTTTCAGGGGGTTCGTGGCCCCGGGGGACCCTTGCTACTGCCTCCGGCCTTCCTCTCCCACAAAGCAGAGCCCCTGCTCCACGAGGCAGTGGGTGAGCAGGTGTGGGGCTGAGGGCGTCCGAGTCTACCTCACCGTCTCCGTGGCACGGGGCCCGAGGACGTGGACTCTGTGGGCGTCACTGCCCACCGTGGGGCCGGCAGGGGGCGTGGGGGAGCCCGAGGAGGCAGGCGGTGCTCGGGTCCGTGGCCTGCCCCTGGGCCGCGCTCCGGAGCACAGGCTGCAGGGACAGCTCGGTCTGTGGCTCTTGAACCCGTCCCCCCTCACCTGGGCTTCCTGGTGAGAAACTTCCACGGACCACAGGGTGTCCGCGCATCGCCGGCTGGAGTGGCTGGTGGCGCAGCAGCGGCCGCCACGCGAGTTTACGAGAAGCAGCGGCTGGGCAAGGCGGGGGCCGCCCTGTCTCCAGGCCACCTCCTGGAGCCTGACCGACAGCCCGGTCCTGGCGCCCTCGGCCCTTCTGGATGGCGGCCGAGGAGGCGCACGCCGCCCAGGCCGTGTTCCACCTGGTGCCGCCCCAGCTGCGCTACCCGCATGTCTCCTTGGAGCAGAGCGCCCGGGAGATGGGCGCGGCTGTGCGGCAGGCCGAGGGCCTGGCCCCTGCAGCTCTCCACGGACCGCCAGCTTACCGAGCTCTTCCACCGCGAGGACCCTGCTAGATCCCTGCTTCAAGGGCAGGATTGAGACCATCCTCCCCGAGGGGGAGAACACGGACCCAAGGCTGGGCGGGTGGAGGCCACCCTGAGCGACAGAGGAGCTAGGAGCCCCAGGGCAGAAGGGAAGGGCCTGGGGGAGCCAGTGCAGAGAGGCCGGCCCCCCTCCTCCGGGTCCTCGCTGCTGGGCCAGAGCGAGAAGAGCCTGTTGGAGCGGCTGGAGAGCGTGGGGTTGCTGGCCTCTGAGTGGAGCGATTCCTCCCTCTCCACGGAGAGCCACCTGGCTAGCATCATCATCAAGAAGCACCTGCGTGAGAATGAGACAGTGGGTGCCCACGAGGACCCCTTGGTTTACTGGAAGAAGCAGCGGGACATCTGGCCAGCCCTGGCGAGACTGGCCACCACCTACCTGTCCTGTCCTGCTCCCCCTGCCGACAAGCGCCTCCTTGGCAAGCATCTTTGCCTCCCTGGGCAGCCCCACCATCATGGAGTACGACTCCCTGCTCCCGGTGGAGACGGTTAAGCATCTTCTTTTGAAGACCAACCTGGAGCATTTCTCCAGCTAGACGGCCCCCACCCCTCATTTTCCCCCGCGGAGACCGGGGGAGAGCTCCGGGGCAGAGCTGGGAGTCTGAGCGCTCGGAAGCCCCAGAAAGCTGCCCCAGGGGATGGCTACCTAGATGAGAGAAGTGGGCAGAGTGTCCTGTCCAAGGATGGCCAGACTCTGAAGCCTGTTTGAGAAGAATGAGGACGGTTTCTCAGTTCTGGCCAGGTTGCCAGTTTTGTTTTCAGGGAGAAGCCGCTTTCCATCTGCCCACTGCTTGCATTACTGCCAGTGGCGTGTGTGTGGAAAGGTGGGCCGTGTTCCTCGGTGACTCGAGCCGTCCCGCCCGGTGTACGGCTGCGGTGCCCCTTTAAAGCATTGGCGGGGAGGGAGGGCCCATATGCAGGGTCTGTGTCAGCTGTGACGGCCCTGGAGGGCGGCTTTCTCAGAGGGGCCGGGGCTGGGGAGGCGGGGGCGCCGCGGGCACCGCGGGGAATGTCCTCAGCCACCCTTCCTGGCAAAGGAAAGAGCCCCGAAGATACAGCAGCCACCTCAAGAGGGAGGTGCCCATGCACCCACTGGTCTCCTTCGGCTCCATCCGTTCCAGGGCATCCTGGGTGCCAGAGCCCTGGGGGGCTGAACTGCCTGGCTCCTGCAGGCAGGCGTGTGGTAGAGCAGACCTGAGACTCCTCTCACGGCTGTTCTCACCTGTAGTTTGTTTCCAGGCTGCTGGGAACCTCAGGGTTTCTTGTTTGTACAGTGACAGTGGTCTCAGGAAGCCAGAAAGGGCATGTGTTCTGGTACCCACTGGCCAGAGTTCCTTTAGGGCCGGGCGCAGGCCCTGGGAGCATGTGAGTCCCAGTGCTGGTGGGATTGGGTGGGAGAAGGTGAAAGGGTGAGGCTGGAGGGCCTGTCTGTCCCACGAGGCGTGAGTCCAGCTCTCCTGAGGCACTGGGCCGCTGGGAGCCGGGCTCTGAGGAGGGAAGGTGGTGGAGGCTGGGAGGCAGCAGGCTAACCTGCACTTTGGCACCAGCCATGGGGGCGAGCCCCGGAAACCTGTCCCCTCTTCCCCGCCGAGTCACTGTGGCTAGTTCACTGCAGGACATTCGGAAGTTACCGAGAACGGCAGGCAGCAGGAGAAATTCATCGTAATCATTTTTGCTCAGCAGCCTCCATGAACTCTTTACCTTGAGATTGTAACCCTCGGTACTAGCCAGTCTGCTGTGTGCTCATTTGAGCAGGGTCATGTGGCTCCTTGAAGAAAGCCTGTGCGGCTTGTGTTCAGTGGTTGCAACAGTGTGAGCTGGAGTCACCTCCACTCTCTGCTCAGGTGGTGTCTTCTCCCCCCCTGCTGGAAGGCATGTGTGTGTGTGTGGCGGGGGGGCTGTCCTGGGGGCCACGTGTTATTGGTCGGTGCCGCCATCCCTCGGTCAGCTCTCGGGAGAGGCACCCTTTGGTGTGGCGTCACCCCCAGCGGCTTCTCCACGTTCCTGGAGACGGGAAACCTGGACTGAAGTGGCAGGGGGTGTGCGAGGAGGCGGGCGGAAGGCAGGGGTAGGGGTCCTGAGCTCGGGGGCTCGGGCTCTGGAGCAGCCGTGCCCCACCAGGGGCAGTTTGGTCCCCCAGATGTTTGGACGGTCGTGGCTTGTGGGGTCACTCCTGTCCTCTCGTGGGTGGGAGATGGGCACACGGCAGAGGCAACACCTTGCTCCCAGGCGGCGCCCGGACCCCGTCTGCCTGGACTCAAGCCGGCCTCCTGAGGCTGGCGCCATCGGCACCCCACCCCTCATCCTTTCTGCACCCACATGCCTGAGATGGACCTGGGCGTCTGGTCACATGGCCATGTTCTCCCTCTCCGTGGCTCCCTGACTGCCGCGGGGTCCTGGTCTCTGGCTCCTGCATTTATGGCAGGACTCCGTTGCCCTTCACGTGCCCCCCGCCCTGTGGGCCAGATCAGGTTTAACCTGACGTGGAGGTGACCCCGTCGCCACGCTGCTTACAAACAAACCCTAGCAGATGCTTCCGCAGAGTGAGCCAGGCTTCTCATCAGGTACCTCCGTGCTTTGGGACAGAAACTTTGCTAGAAATGAAGGTGGAGCTGGGCTGCTGCAGATTAAAGATGTGGGTCCCCCTTCTTAGAGGTGGGGTGGGGGCGGGATGTGTTGGCAGCCCCCACAACTTCCTAGGGGGTGTGGGAGGAGCTCTGGGTCTGGTTTCCTTGGTGGGGATGAGAAGTGGTGTTGCTATGGAGACACAGCCTGGGAGCCTGACCACGGCCCTGGAGACCCAGGCTTTGTAAACAGCAGGAGTGAATAGCCCCGTCGTTCTCCCCGGCACCACCCTGTCTGGCCTGGGCCTGGCTGGTCTGCAGGTTGGGGAGCTGCCACTTGGAACAGAGGTCTCTGGTTGTTTTCCTCTCTGCCTGAACCCTGACCCCTCTGTGCTCCTCTGGCATGGCAGCCGCCCCTACCCCTAGGTTGCCTCCCTCGGGCTCTGGGCTTTCCGCGGCCCCTGGGTCACTGCCCGTCCCAAGGCCACTGGTGGCCTGGAAGTCCCCTCGCTCCCCTTTTCTGGAGCCAGCATCGGGGCCACCCTGCCCCTGCCTCCAGGACGGCTTCCCGGACTGTTCTGCCTTCCCTCCCCAGCCCGTTTGCCTACTTGGGAAACGGTGTCATGTTTTTGGCTGGAACCATGCTTTCTGGCTTATGGGAAGGGACATTCTGTTGAGGCCAGAGTGAAGCGCTGGTCTTGTTAGGTAGGGGTCGGGGGAGCAAAGGCATGGGGCCTGGCAGTGCTGCCACTCACTCCGTCGACCCCAGCTTCCTCGTCTAGGACTGAAGGCTGGGCGCTCAGCCCCCACAGCTGCCACCAGGGTGGACCACGGAACCCTGAACCCATTTTGAGTTCATTGCTGATGTTGAAAAAAATCGAGTCGAGAACACCTTGGAGGGAATAAGGCAAGGCCCATGTGCTCTCAGCTGTGTTTGCAAAAGCAGGGCACTCCCAGGAAGGAAGCAAAGGAGATTGGTGACTCTGGGGGCCTGTGTCTATTCAAAAATAGATTGAAAGTGTTTGAGAAGAAACGTCTCAATTTATGATACTCACGAGCAGTTACCGAAAAAGGAAAGGAATGAGATTGTGCACACTGGGGGCCGTGGAGGGATTGTAGCGTCGGGCCTGAACTTCATCTGGGACCCCCTCAGGTGGGGGCCTTTGCGTGGCCAGCTCCCGCTGTGGGGTCTTGGCCCTCCTGAGCCTTGGGCTGGAGTCCTCCGGTCCTGCTGGGCAGCTGACCCTGGCGGCAGGGGACTGGTGGTCGCGGACACGTCCCCTGCTGCAGCTCTGTGGTGCTCAGAGGCCCACTCACTGGTCGATTGTCTCTCCTTAGGGACCTGCTGGCCCTCGAGTGAGGGTGTCGGAGACGTGTCCAACCCTGGCCCAGGCCGAGAGGAGGGGGCGACCCGTGGGGTGAGCAGCCCACTGACCGCCAGTGGCACCTACATCGCAGCTGCCTGACCCGCGGCCCCCCAGACCCACTTGGTCTCATGGAGCCTCGGGGCGAGAAGTCGGGAGAGGCTGACGGGGTGCATGTGACGCCCCAGCTGCTCAAGGCGCGCTCGGGTGAGTTCGCCCTGGAGTCCATCTTGCTGCTCAAACTGCGGGGCCTGGGACTGGTGGGCCTGGGCTGCCTGGGGGACTGCCTGGGCCTCGAGTGGCTGGACCTGTCGGGCAACGCGCTCACCCAGCTGGGACCGCTGGCCTCCCTGCGGCAGCTGGCCGTGCTCAACGTGGCCGACAACCGGCTGACGAGCCTGGAGCCCCTGGCCGCCTGCGAGAACCTGCAGCGTCTCAATGCCGCGGGCAACCTGCTGGCTGGGCCCGCGCAGCTGCAGTGCCTGGTGGGGCTGCGGGGTCTGGAGCGCCTGCGGCTCCGAGACCCGTTGGCGCGGCTCAGCAACCCGCTGTGCACCAGCCCCTGCTACTGGGCCTCAGTGCGCGAGCTGCTGCCCGGCCTGAAAGTCCTCGATGGCGAGCGCGTGAGCGGGCGCGGCAGCGACTTCTACCAGCTGTGCCGGGACCTCGACAGCTCCTTGAGCCCTGACCCTGGCACCCCCGGCCCCCGGCCTGCGGAGGCCCAGCCCTGGGTGGAGCCTGGCTACTGGGAGGCCTGGCCCCCACGCAGCAGCTCTATCCTGGAGGAGGCCTGCCGCCAGTTCCAGGACACACTGCAGGAGTGCCACGACCTGGACCGCCAGGCCCGGGACAGCCTGGCCCAGGCCGCGCGGGCGCTCAGCCCCGCGGGCGCCGCTGCCACCTCCTTCGTCTTCTGAAGGTGCCCTGGGGCCCTCGGTGGCCTCCCTGCTTGTCTGGACGGTTTTGTCCCACTGCTTGTTGCCCTTCAAGGAAAACCCCCCACACGTCCATCAGAGTCGTACCTCCCTTGGGCCCTCCCCAAGCAGCCGGCTCAGCCTAAGGCTGTCCTGCCACCACCTAGCAGAGCACCTGGGAGGAGGTCCCTGGCCCCTTCCACGGCTATAGCTGCTGCTTGTCCTGGCTCCATGAGCCTGAGACTTGGAGGAAGAAAGCGGCTTGGTCCTAAGGCTGCAGCTGGGTGAGGCGGGGAAGGCCAGCCTCCTGCCCTGCCCCCTCTGGGAGAGGCTGTGGCTGAGCTCGCCAGTGGCAGCTGGCCGTGGAAGCTGCATTTACCCACCTCCCTGGTTCTCCTGCTGTGTCCCTTACTCCTGGGTCTCCCTGGAACCTCCACTGTCCCCATTCCCACCCATGCTCATCCCTATTAAATTATGTTTTAATTAGTATCAGTACACGTGGGCGTGCTTGGTTTTCCCAAGAGGGAGCTCCTGAAAGCAAGCCTGGGTCCTCCACCCCCACCCCCACCTCTGGTCTCCCCTGGGCAAGGAGGAGGCGTCTGCGGCTTTCTGGGTGTCCAGGCGGCTGGGTCCCGCCCCACCCCCCCAACTCAGGGCTTTGCTTCCTCCCTCTGAGGCCGGAGCACCAGGGCCTTTGCTCACACCCTGCAGCCGAGCTGGGGGAGGGAGGAAATTCGAGGGAGCATGAGAACTCAGCTGAGCGCAGCTTTATTAGCTCAGGGGTCACGGGGTGGCCCCTCCCCGGGCTCAGAGGAGGGAGGCGGGCTTTCACTGGTGACCTCCCTTCCTTCCAGGAAGCTGGGCAACTTCTAGAGGAAAGGAAGAGAAACAGCCCAGGCTTGAGGGAGGCGGTCTTCGCAGGCTTCCAGCCCCTGTTCCCCTGCCTCCCGCAGCCCAGCTCCAGCGCCCTCTCAGTTCTCCCGTCCCCCTCCCTCCTGGCCGCCGCCTACCTGCCAGGCCTTAGCTCGGGGACAAGGCTTTGATGAAGGCGAACTGTCCGGGAAGGTAGTAGCTGTGGGGGTCCTCGCCGAAGCGCTCCACCCTGCTGCAGTGGGCATCCTGGGCGTCGTCCAGCTCCTGCCGGCACAGGGCCACCCCGTTCCAGCCAGCGCCTATTGCCCCCGTCCCCCCTCCCAGGGAGTGTCTGGGCCGAGCCCAGAGCCCCCCTCACCCCCCCGAAAGCTCTTCATCCAGGCCTCTCCCAAGGCCCAGTCTCTCTCCCCACTTTACCAGCCCCCTCCTCACCCGTTGAACCTGTGTCTGTATGGGACAGTGCACCATCCGGCCCAGGACTTGATCCTTTGAGTCCAGCTTGATGCAGGCCAGGCATTTCCGCTTTCTCTGGGGAGTGGGCGTGGGGGCCAGAGAGGAAAGGGGTGAAGGGAGGCGTGCAGCCCTGTGAGGGCGGAACCTGGGGCCAGGTTGCAGTGGGGTCTGTTCCTTTGGCAGGCCAGCTGGGTCCAGGTGCTGCCTAGCTCTGGCCTGGGAATTTTCAAGTCAGAACTATCCTGCAGTTTTCAAACTGTGTGTGTGTGTGTATGTGTGTGTGTGTGTGTGTGTGTGTATGTGTCTGTGTAGGCGGCACTTAGTTTTCAAACTGTGTGTGTGTCTGTTTGTGTGTCTGGCTGTGTCTGACACAGGCAGGTTCTCCCCACCTGGCTTCTACTGCGCTGCCATCTGTTACATTTATTTGTATGTTGTTTTCTTGCAAGATTTGAATTGAACACAGGGATCCTGGTGTAAAAGTCCAAAAAAGCACACTAGTCTAATCCAGCACTCCTTCAGCAGAGGGAGGTGACCGAGGCCTTGACGAGCCAGCGCAGGAACAGGACTGGGGGTTGGCAGAAGTGGTTGTGCTCCGAGCCCAGGGATCACCCCCATGGCAGTGACTTGGCCCCGAAGGTGGCTGACGACAGTCAAGCCCTCTTAGGAGTCAGCCCAGGCCAAGCCATCCTCCCCTTGAAAACTCATGAGAAATGGGAAGTTCACCAGGCCTAAGGTGGGGACCACGGCGTCCTTCCGCCAGTGACCTGCAGCCTGGGTGGACCTGCTCTGGAACCTGTGTGTCCGTCTCCCTGCCTGTTGTGGCCCCCTCAGCCCACCCACAGCCATCACCGCCACGGGTGCAGGCAGGCAGGCCGGTCAGAGCCAGGGAGGCTGTCCCACCCCAGGGTCTCCAACCTCAGGCTTCTCCAACTGTGAAGTCCACTGGCCACTCCTGCGCCCACTCCTGCCCCGAGCATGCGCCCTGCCGTCAGCTCACCCCGTTAGGCTTGACCTTGCAGTCTGCTTTCCTCCAGTCCTTCTTCCGACAGCTCGTCTGCTGGAGCTTGAACTCCAGCCTCACAAACTGCCCGGCCGGGAAGAGCTGCCGACAGACAAGAGAGAGGCCCACGGCTCAGCTGAGCAGGCAGAGCCGTTGCTGGTGTGACCTGTCCCTGCTCCCCAGCAGCACACCCTGGGGTGGGGGCAGAGAGCTGGGCGGATTGCTGGGGCCCAAGCATCGGTGCACCTGCTCTCGGTGGGGGGCACGTTCTGGTCTCCCAATCCCCGTCCCGCCCTTCCCTCGCTGGGCTGGCGCTCACCGTGTCTGAGGCATTGTCCACGCTGGTCACCTGGAAGGCCCACTGCACGGGCGGATGCTTGTGGAACTCCTCCAGGGCCACCTGCAGGCCCCGGTGCTGGGCTGCTGTGAGCTCTGCCCTGCCCAAGCCCATGGCGCCCAGCCCCAGGGCCAGCGGGAGCAGCAGCTGCCACATGGCTTCACCTCTGTCTCCCGGACCCTGCGGAGGGCTGTGCGTCGGTCCGGAGGAGGAGCCTCCGGCTCCTGGGCCTGTGTGGGCCGCGTCTGGTGGGCTCCGGGCAGAGGTGGGGGGATGTGGAGTGGCCCTGCAGACCCCCGTCCCCACCCCCGTGTTCCCCTGGGCCGTCCCTCTCCTCCTATCCAGCCCCACTGTTTCCAAGTCCGGCCCAGGTTGGCCCTGTCCGAGGTAGGTGCTGGGTCTGCCCCGGTCCTTGGGCCAGCAGCTGGGGAGCAGGGCCTGCTCCAGCTCTCTCTACCCGCCCCCCCAACCCCGTCCCCGTTTTCTGGTCCACAAGGGCTCCAGTACCCCCCCCAATCTTCACCATCCGGGGCCCAAAACGGGGTGGGGGGGGATGGAGGCTGGCTGGAGGCTGAATATTTTGGGGAGGACATAAACATGTGGGAGGGGCCCAGGGCGGGTGGGCTTTAGGAGCCCACTTAACCCTCGCTGTGCTGAAACAGCCTGTTGCCATCGGCCCCACCACCTCCTCGGGGGGGCCCCCCCCACTGCTCCCCAAGAATGGGGGTCCCTCCTCCACCCCGCCTCCTCTGTCTTCTTAGGCAGAATCTCCCTCCCTTGCCTTGTTCTTTTCTGGAGACTTCCTCTCCCAGCCCGCCAACCCCGCACCTCAGTCCGCGTGACTGGGGTGGGGGGCGCCCGAGGGCCGGACCCTCCCCCGAGAACTCTGCCCGAGAGCAGCCTCCCGAGGACCAGAAAGCCCCAGGTGTGGAGACCCAGGCCCTTCCGGGCAAAGGTGCCAAGCCGTCGCCTCGAAGACAGGACAGGGCTCGCGGAGCAGCCGACAAACGCCGGCCTCCGGAGCTGCGCCCTTTACCCGCCCCGCGCTCCCCCCCTACTCCTCTCCCGCGCCTCGGAGTCTCCCCCCTCCCCTCCTCCCCCGCGCCTCAGGGTCTCTCCCCCTCCCCTCCTCTCCCTCGGGGTCTCCCC
>NW_024070202.1:112264685-112320594 GCF_014754425.2 Oryx dammah
CGCCTCAGGGTCTCTCCCCCTCCCCTCCTCTCCCTCGGGGTCTCCCCTCCTCACCTCCTCTCCCGCGCCTCGGGGTCTCCCGTGCGGTCCCGGCCTCTTCCCGGCACCCGTCAGGCTCCCCCCCCGGAGCGCCCGTCTCCTCCCACCTCCTCCTGGGCCCCCTCCAGCGCCCCGCGGCTCCTCCCCGCCCGCCCGCCGGGACCGGCCTTGGCCGACGGCCCTCCCGGGATTCCCCTCCTCATCCCCGCCCTGCGCTGTCCCGCCCGCTGGCCCAGCGGGCCGCCCCAGCCCGGGCGCTGCCCTGCCCCCAGGAACAGGGCGACCCCTTTCCCTCAGGCCCCTCCAGGCAGTCCCCAAGACACTCACTCCAGAAAATTCTTCCCAGAAATCCAGACGTCCTCAAACCCCGGGAGACCTCGACGAGTCATTTGAACCGTCCCCCTGCACCTTGGAACCACACTGAAAAGGAGGGGGTCTCCAACACCAGCAAACATCAGGTGTGAAGGATCACGTCCCATCTGTGGTGGCAATGGGCTCCCAGGGTCTCATGTGTGGGTGAAGGGCGGCATGGCGGGGTTCCCAAGGCTGCTGGGGGGTCAGGGGAAAACAAGGGCTCAGCTCCTGCTGCTGCTGAACAAATAACAACCGGCTGCTACCTAAATCCCAGGCCCTCTGCCCGTTGCCCACGGAGAGAGAGTGACAGCTGCTCAGTCCTGACCGACTCTTTGCGACCCCTGCGACCCCGTGGACTACACAGTCCATGGAATTCTCCAGGCCTAATACTGGAGCCGTTTCCTTCTCCAGGGGATCTTCCCAACCCAGGGATCGAACCTGGGTCTCCCGCATTGCAGGCGGATTCTTTACCAGCTGAGCCACCAGGGCAGCCCTCAGGGGGGTGACCTGGTTTAACCACCAGGACCCCTGAACCTTCTGCTCCCCTCTCTGTGGTGTGGGGGCCAGAGGCCCTCCCGCTAGGGGGTTGTTTGGAGGATTAAACAGGGAGATGTATGGAGAGGGATGGATGACCCCGTGTTTGGTCCCCTCCCCAGGCACCCCTGGCAGGATTCTCCACGTGGAGCCCAGAGCTTCCTTTGCAATGTGCCCTGGGGGTGCCAGAAAGATCCTCGCCTTCAATTAGCCAGTTCTGGGGGCTGAAATCCCACCTTGGACATTTCAGTCCCATCTGCGAGTTGTCAACAATCACTAAGCAGAGATGAGAGCTGGGGTCTTTGTTCTCCAGGAACTTCCTCTGGGGCTAGAGAAACAGCAGGGCCACGTGCTGGGGGAGGCCCAGGAAGTGGGTGACCAGGGAAAACTTCAAGACAAAGTGGGCTTGCGCTGAGGGCTGCCTCAGGCCTGGGGCGGGCAAGGCAGGAGAGTGGGGGCCAGGTGAAGATGCAGGCAGGTCACTCAGCTGAAAGAACGGCCTGTGGGTGCAAGGAGCGTGAGTGGCCGGCAGCACAGGGCTGATGAGGGCGGGGCTGCCATGCCCTCCTCCAGAGGATCTTCCGGACACAGGGACTGACCCCACACCCTTGTCTCCTGCGAAGGCAGGCAGGTTCTTTACCACTAGCGTGCCCGGGAAGCCCCGTTACTGTTCAGTTCAGTTCAGTTCAGGGGTTACTCAGGGTACATTAATGAGCTCAGCGTCAGGTGACCCAGGCGAGCAGCAACAGTGCTTAGCTGTTTACTGGTGGTTAATGATCTTCCCCAAGATCACAGTTGAAAGCAGAAATTCACATATCCGGGTCCTTCTGACAGAGATTTCAAAATGTGCCCAGTTGCTCAGTTGTGTTCGACTCTTGGCGGCTGCGTGGACTGCAGCCCACCAGCCTCCTTTGCCCATGGGATTTTCCAGGCCAGAATACTGGAGTGGGCTGCCATTTCCTCCTCCAGGGGACCTTCCCTACTCAGGGACTGAAGCCATGCCTCTTACGTCGCCTGCACTGGCAGGTGGATTCTTTACCACTAGTGCCACCTGGAAAGTCCTTGGTTATAGGAGTGTTATATTGGTGAGAAAACTTACACTAATTTAAAATTTTTGATGTTGAGTATCTGGTTAACATTATTTTTGAGATTTTTTTTTTTTTTTTGCATTGCACATGGCATGTGGGATCCTAGCTCTCTGACCAGGGATTGAACCCATGACCCCTGCACTGGAAGTGCAGAGTCTGAATCCCTGGAACCCCAGGGGAGTCTCAATGTTCTTTTAGTTTCAGGAAAATATTGGTACATGTTTGCTCATGCTAAGTCACTCTAGTCGTGTTTGTGACCCTATGGACTGTAGCCCGCCAGGCTCCTCTGTCCATCGGGATTCTCCCAGCAAGAATATGGGAATGGGTTGCCATGCCCTCCTCCAGAGGATCTTCCCGACCCAGGGATTGAACCCGCATCTCTTGTCTCCTGCATTGGCAGGCAAGTTCTTTACCACTACTGCCACCTGGGGATGCCCCATTACTGAAAACCTTAGTAAAACCCTTCCATGACTCAAGCAATGAGTGTTGGCGAAAGAAAAAAACTTATCCATTGTCTTTTACTTCTTTCAACAGCCTCATAAACCAGTGATGTTTCATGGCATTTGCCCTTAAATACTAACTGATTTTAACTGTAACCATGACACTTGCATAGAGCCTGCTCAGAAAAGTGAACACAAATATTTTCAATATTCAGTGGAATGAAGCAACATGGGAAACATTGGTCTCTTGTTTGAAAACTCCAAAACCTCAGCCACACTGGCCACATCTCAAGTGCTCATCACAAACGACGTGTGTCTACCTGTGCTCATACATGTGTAGAATGTTTCTAGAAGGAGAAACAAAAAGCTTGTGACAGTGGTTGCCTCTGAGGAGAGAAACTGTCTGGCTCCGAGAGGGGAAAGGGGAAGCAGAGAGGAAAACAGCATGCCCTTTGTATCTGTACAGTCTCATACCATCTGGGTAATTTGTTGATTGCAGTGTAAAAGTAATTTTTTTAAAGTTTAAAAATCACAAAGCAAATAGAATTGTTGAAAACTCACTCTGGCCAGCGAGTGGAGGGGAGACAAGAGGGGAGACAAGTTCAGGTGCAGGATGCCCTCAGGAGGAGAGAGACAATGGAAGTAGGTAATGAACGTGGCAGAAACCAGGGTGGTTAAGATGGAGACAAGCAGAGGAGGTTAAATCCTTCACCTTTATTTACCGTGTGCACTGATTTCTGATCCAGTTATGTGTAATCCACTTTTCATCAGGCTATTACATCTTAAGTTCCATTAAAATTTTTCTGGATGTTCTATTTGCTTCTTTTTCAAATCTTCCTATTCCTTTCAGCTGCTCTTTTCGGCTTATTGGCCATTCGTATACCTTCTTTGGAGAAATGACTGTGCAGTCCCTTGGACCATATTTTAACTTGTCTGTTTGTTGTTGAGTTGGAGTTCTTTATACGTCCTGCACGTTAATCCCTCATCAGATATATGATTTGCAAATACTTTCTCCCATTCTATCGGCTGCTTTTCTACTCTGTTCATAGTGTCCATAAGCTTTTAATTTTCCTGAAGTTCAGCTTATCTACTTATTGCTTCTTTGCTCAGTTGCTCTGTCTAGAACTTCCAGTATTTTGTTCACTAGAAGAGGTAAAAGCAGACATTCTTTCCCTTGTTCCTGATCTTAAAGGAGAAGATTTCAGCTATTTTTGTCATTTGAGTATGATGTTCCCTATGTGTTTCTTAGGTATGGTTTTTACTAAGGAGATAATTTCCTTCTATTACTGGTTTGTTGAGTGGTTTTATCATGAAAGGGTATTGAATTTTGTCACGTGCTTTTCCTGTTTCAGTTAAAAAAACATTTTTTCCCCCTGCACTGTGAGGCTTGTGGGATGTCAGTTCCCTGAGCAGGGATTGAACCTGTGCCCTCCACAGTGAAAGCACAGAGTCCTACCCACTGGACCTCCAGGGGATTCCCTATGTGGTTTTGTTCCTTCATTCTGCTAATATGTTTTTTACATTGATGAATTTTCATATGTTGAAATATTGGGTGGGTCAAGAAATTTGTTCATTCCCCCCTCCGCCCCCCGTAAGCTAGTTCCCAGAGCACTGAATTGTTTTTAACTTCGTTTGAAACAATTTTGTTAGGTTGTATTGTGATAGCTGTCTTATCAGCATGCATTTAAAAAAGAAACTTACCAAAACGGGTGAATTTTTGTGTAGCCATCTTAATATGGAAGATGGAAGAAAAAAAGCAATATTTTGGTGTATTATGCTTTATTATTATTTCAAGAAAGGTAAAAATGCAAAAATAAAAGATTTGTGCAGTGTATGGAGAAGGTGCTGTGACTGATTGAAAGTGTCAAAAGTGGTTTGCAAAGTTTTATACAGGACGATGCTCCCTGGTCAGGTAGGTCAGTTGATGTTGATACTGATCAAATCAAGACATTGCCTGAAAGCAATCAACGTTATACAACTTGGGAGATAGCCGACATACTTGAAATATGCAAACCAAGCGCTGAAAATCATTTGCACCAGCTTGATGATGTTCATTCACTGCTTTGATACTTGGCTTCCATGTTAAGCAGAAAAAAACCTTCTTGACTGTATTTCCACATGCGATTCTCTACTTAAATGTAAATGTTCCACTTTTAAAACAAATTCTGACGGGCAATGAAAAGTGGGTACTGTACAATAATGTGGAACAGAAGAGATCGTGGGGCAAGTGAGATAAACTACCACCAACCACAGCAAAGGCCAGTCTTCATCCAGAGAAGGTGTGTCGTAAGTATGGTGGGATTGCAAGGGAATCTTCTACTGTGAGCTCATTCCAGAAAACCGATTAACTCCAGTGAGTACTATTCCCAGTTAGACCAACTGAAAGAAAAGCGTCTGGGATTAGTCAGCACAAAATGCTGACTTCCATCAGGGGAACTCAAGACTTCACTTCTTTGATGACCAGGCAAACACTGTTACAGTTTGGCTGGGAAGTTCTGATTCCTCCACCGTATTCACCAGACATTTCACCTTCAGATTTCCATTTATTTCAGTCTTTACAAAATTCTGTTAATGGAAAAAACTTCAGTTCCCTGGAAGACTGTAAAAAGCACCTGGAACAGTTCTTTGCTCAAAAAGATAAAAAGTTTTGGGAAGATGGAATAATGAAGTTGCCTGAAAAATGGCAGAAGATAGTAAAAAAAAATGATTCCACCACCATTTTGGTGACTATGTTGTTCAATAAAGTGCTTGGTAAAAATGAAAAATGTGTCTTTTATTTTTACTTAAAAACTGAAGAAACTTTTTGGCCAACCCAATATTTTTGCATTCCAAGAATAAATCTCACTTGGTCGTGATGTATAATCCTTTTAATAGGTGCTGAATTTTGTTTGCTAATATTTTGTTGAGGTTTTTCTTTTGCATCAGTGTTCATGAGGGATATTGGTCTATAGGTTTCTTATAGTTTTTTTTTTCTTCTTCTTCCTGGCTTTGGTATCAAGGCAATGCTGCCTTCATAGAATTATTTAGGAAGTGTTCCCTCTTCTTCAATATTTTGCAAAAGTATGAGTAATAACTCATATTACTTCTTTAAATGTTTGATAAAATTCACCAGTGAAGCCATCTTATCCTGAACTCTTTGTTGGGATAATTTGATTACTGACTTAATCTTCTTGCTAGTTATAGGTTTAATCAGATTTTTTATTTCTTTGTGATTTACTTTTGGTAAATTTTGTGTTTCTAGAAATTTGTCCATTTCATCTAAGTTATCCAATTTGTTGGCATACAATTCTTCATAGTAATCTCATAATACTATTTCTGTACAATCAGTAGTAATGTCTCCACTTTCATTTCTGATTTTAGTAATGTGAGAGATATTCTTGACTTTATCTTTTAAACCTTTCATTGCACTTTTAAGTTAAAATTTCATTTGTGTTTTTTAACATCCAAAACTCTTTCCTATTTAAAAATATCATCCTGTAATGATAAGGTTTCTTTATAAAAGTTCCATCTGCTCATTATTTCAGTTCATAGTTTTGGTCTTTCATGTCGAAAGCATTCCTCAAATGAAAGTTTTATGGGAAATTTGAGGCCTTGTCGACTGGTGGGCTGCCCTATAGGATAATCAGGTGGTAAGCCTGAATTTTTATTATTGTTTGAACGATTCCCAGTATTGGAATTATTCATAGGTCTTTTCTTTGTAGCCATCCAATTTCTCCAGAAGAGTCCTCTGAGTTTTTGCGTGTGGCGGGGGTCGCTGGCTGGCTGTGTTCTGGGTGCCCGGTGGGGCCAGGGGCTGAGTGCCATCACTGGCACAGGGGCTCTGACTTGCCCCTTCCACTCTCGTTTGGGCCACTCGCCTGATTCTGAGCACCCTGTGGTCCTTGCCGCTCCGTGTCCTCTGCCTGCCTTTTGTCTGTGGAAAACCTTAGTCAAAGAATAAGTTTAATCAGAGAAGACAGACATGTGGAAACAAAGGCAGACAGTCCGAGGAGACTAAATAATAATCACGTAGTTGTTAAGCACAGTCAAGGACCTTGAGTTCTCAAGGGCTATAGATAATATTCTGAGTCATATCCTGTGAGCTGTCTGATGGATACCAAAACCCCAGGTGGAGAAGTTAACTACACAAAGACCAGACTGTATCTGCAACATAAGCTGCCACAATTCCGAGAACTGGCCTCAAAGAAATGAGAACCAGTGGACCCTGGAACTGAAGATTAACTGGACCTAAAGAGGACACTGATCAGACCACCGAGGACCAATTTGAAGATGACTGCCAGAGCTGAGGGTGCTGTTTCTGCTTGTAGTTCCTCCCTGCCGCCTCCGCCTCACCGCCTCTGCTGTCTATAAAAGCTCTTGCCCCACTGATTGCCAGTGGGGGGATGTCGGCCTTTGGACAGACGTCTGCCACTCTCTCCCCCAAGTTGCCAGCATCTGAAATAAAGCAAATTTTCCTTTCCCCCAACCTGGCCTGTTTATTGGCTTTTGTGCAGCGAGCAGCCAGACCTCGCACACTCCTCTAGGTACCAGTTCTATTTTTACAGAGCAAAGCCTCCAGTCTGCAGCAGAGTCCAGGTCCTAAAACTTGGTGCTATGCACTCAACCCGATATTTTGCAAAGCCAAGTTTTTGTCTGTGACTCTAATCAGGTATCTTTGTGATAGAAAGAACAAGGCTAGGATGGATAAACTGCAAAAATAAAAGTCTCCTGCTTTAGAATAAACGTATGAAAGGATAAGAAATCAGGGTGCCATTTTTAATGTTTTCACATGGCTGGAAACAAAACCTGGATTTTAATCAGTGGATGCACCTTACCATTAATGTAACCTACCATTATGATGACTCTTTCAAGGAAATTCAGCAAACTGATTGCACCTTTATCAAGTGCATTTAAAAAGTCAGCTTGATGAGTGCGAAATATTTTGCTAAATCAAAATGGTCAGGAGGTTGTTTGTCCAAAAGTTCCCAATGAGCCCGTTAAACGCATCCCAGGATCTACCACTAGAGGGCGATGGTGAGCACAAGCTGGGTCTGCACTTTTTGAGTTCCCTATTTTTTTCAAATAACAAGGCTGTGGAATTATTTTTCCTACATCCTTGGGGTAGCCTATCATTGCGTTTTGATGCCGGGTTTGCTGGGAAAGATTGAAGGCAGGAGAAGAAGGGGACGACAGAGGATGAGAGGGCTGGATAGCATCACCAACTCGATGGACATGAGTTTGAGTAAACTCCGGGAGTTGGTGATGGACAGGGAAGCCTGGTGTGCTGCAGTCCATGGGGTCGCAAAGAGCCAGACAGGAGTGAGCGACTGAACTGAACGGAACTGAATTTAACCCTAAGGACTTCTCATAACTCCATCTGACTCATAAACCATGCCAATTTGTTGCAATGATTTTGTGTATGACTTTCTGTTATGTATATAGATATAACATGTCTGTTATGATTGTAAACGGGCACACAGCAAGGATAATATTGCAAGCAGCATCTTGGTGAGTGAAAAGCACTTAGGGTACTTGGGATGCTATGAAATGCAATACTTTTCAAGTGTTCTTTTTTTAATGGAGTGAAAGCTTGCTTTATTAATTTAATTTTAAATTTATTTTTTAATTGAAGGATAATTGCTTTACAGAATTGTGTTGGTTTCTACCAAACATCAAAGCAAATCAGCCAAGTGTTCTTTTTGAAATGAATTTTACTTGGTATATTATTTATTGAATGTAGTAATTTAATGCTGATAGAATGTTACCGTGTAGTAATGCAACATGTTACAGTGTTTTAATGTCTAATAACATCTCCAAAATAAGCCTTACTAAATCCTGCTAAGGGGAAAGTTCCTTCTCATGTTTTGAGACAGAGAAGGCAAACAAGTTCTGAGACTATCAGAGACTTCTCTGGCCAGCTCTGGAGGCACCAAATTTATCTGTGACCCAGATTTGATCTGGAGCTGAGAGGAAGGATGCCAAGTTGAAGCCAAGTTTACACTCTGATTCCTCTGACTCAAGTGGCTTTATTCAAAAGGAGCTGAGTAGGAATGAGCCGAGGTTAGAGGCAACATTTTTGTTATTTGGTCTGAAGCTCCAATACTTTGGCCACCTCATTCGAAGAGCTGACTCACTGGAAAAGATCCTGATGCTGGGAGGGATTGGGGGCAGGAGGAGAAGGGGATGACAGAGGATGAGATGGCACATGAGTTTGGGTGAACTGTGGGAGTTGGTGATGGACAGGGAGGCCTGACGTGCTGCGATTCATGGGGTTTCAAAGAGTCGGACACCACTGAGGGACTGAACTGAACTGAACTGAACTGAAACAGGTACAGATGGCATTCATAAACAGCAGTACGTGGCATTCACAGGAAACAAAACACTTGGAAATACACCTGCTTTTCTAAGTTGCAGGCTTCCCAGAGGGTTGTCTTGTGCTTCTGAAATGGAGCAGGACCCTGTAGTCCTTGCTCCTCCTCCTTGTCCTCTGCCTGCCTTTTGTCTTCAGAAAACTTTAGTCAAAGAATAAGTTGAACCAGAGAAATGAGAACATACATAAACAAAGGAAACCAGTCAAAGGAGACCAAATAATAATAATAATAATAATGTTGTCATTAAGCATAGTTGAGGACCTTTAGCTCTTTCTCAAGGACTTTCTGAGCATGCCTGTGAGTTATCTTATAGATACCAAAACAACAGGTGGAGAAGTTAACTACATGATGTCCAGACTATACAGAAACTGCCATGATTCTGAGAACTGGCCGCAACGAAATGGGAACAAATGGGCCCTGGACCTAAAGATTAACTGTACCTAAAACAACCAAGATGATGCAGGTCAGACCACCAGTGACCAATTTGAAGATGACTGTCACAGCTGACTGTTCTGTTCCTGCATGTAAACCCCTCCTTCTGTCTATAAAACCTCTTGCCCAACTGGTTACCGGAGGGAGCCGGGAGTCGGCCTTTGGACAGATGTCCGCCCTCCCCTGCCCCCAGTTGCTGGCATCCGAAATAAAGCAAACTTTTCTTTCCACCAGCCTGGGCTGTTTATTGGTTTTTGAGCAGTGAGCAGCCAGATGGTCACACACACTCTTTCCGTAACTCTTCCAAATCAAGCTTGGCTTTAAGCTACCCACCCACTATTCTGGCCTGGAGAATTGTATGGACTATATAGTCCATGAGGTCACAAAGAGTCGGACACGACTGAGCGACTTTCACATTCACGTTCAAGCCAAGAATGGATACACCCCGGCCTCTGAATCCATCTTTTGAATTTAGTTGAAGAAGACAGAGCCTGATACCAGTCTGCAATAGAAAAAGACATAGATAAGGGACTTCCCTGGTAGTCCAGGGGTTAGGACTCTGCGCTCCCAAAGCAGAGGGCACAGGTTTGATGCCTGGTTGGGGAACTAAGATCCCCCAGGCTACTTGGTGCTGCCGAAAAAAAAAAACCAAAACAAACTAGATATAGATGAGATTTGACAGTGAAAGCGCAAAAATGTAAATTTCTAGAGGAAATCTAGTACT
Organism: Oryx dammah; assembly: GCF_014754425.2. Taxonomy (NCBI): domain Eukaryota; kingdom Metazoa; phylum Chordata; class Mammalia; order Artiodactyla; family Bovidae; genus Oryx; species Oryx dammah. Next base: position 112,274,647 of record NW_024070202.1, read on the forward strand.
TTCTCTCTTGGCTGAGACACCAAGGTGATTGATTCATGGCATTTCCTCCTGGCAATGTGTGATGCCTGGACCAGACCCCTAACTGGGGGTAATAGTGGTCGCCAGGATGTGGAACACCCTCCTCCCCGTTGAATGGGTGACTCTGGCCACTTTCATCCCCCTTGGAGCCAGCAGTTCTTCAACGATTCCTGCCCTCCAGTTACTCTGCAGTAATGTTCCAGATAAAAGAATACATTCACAGCACCGCTACCAACAATCAGAGCCCTTCCATTGGGAAAGCTACAAACTGAAGTTTTCTCCCAGGTTTCTTGTTCTTTGCCTCACTCACATACTGATTGGAATTTTTCTGCAAGAAAAAAAAAGGGGTTTTGTTTTTTTTTCCTCTCTCACTAAAAGTTCTGTCCAACTCCATCGACTGCTTAACAAGCAGTAGCCAAGGAAGGAGGTTTGAACGTCACTGGTTGACAGCTGGGAGTGCTCTGAGTGGTCTAATCAAACTCGCCTCCCCATGGAGTCGAGAACTCACATTTCCTCTTTCATTTGTTCCACAAACACTCATAGAGTTCCTGCCAGGGGCTGGCACCTTTCTAGAGGCTGGCTGTCTAAAGGATTCTCTGGTGGCTCAGACGGTAAAGAATCCGCATGCTGAGCAGGAAATCCAGGTTCAATCCCTGGGTGGGTAAAATCCCCTGGAGAAGGAAATGGCAACCCCCTCCAGAATGCTTGCCTGGAGAATCCCATGGACAGAGGAGCCTGGAGGGCAAACAGTCGGACATGACTGAGCGACTAACACTTTCACTTTTACTTTTCATGTAGTGCATCAGTTCAGTTCAGTCGCTCAGTCGTGTCGGACTCTTTGTGACCCCATGAATCGCAGCACGCCAGGCCTCCCTGTCCATCACCATCTCCCGGAGTTCACTCAGACTCACGTCCATCGAGTCCGTGATGCCATCCAGCCATCTCATCCTCTGTCGCCCCCTTCTCCTCCTGCCCCCAATCCTTCCCAGCATCAGAGTCTTTTCCAATGAGTCAACTCTTCGCATGAGGTGGCCAAAGTATTGGAGTTTCAGCTTTAGCATCATTCCTTCCAAAGAAATCCCAGGGCTGATCTCCTTTAGAATGGACTGGTTGGATCTCCTTGCAGTCCAAGGGACTCGCAAGAGTCTTCTCCAACAGCACAGTTCAAAAGCATCAATTCTTCGGCACTCAGCCTTCTTCACAGTCCAACTCTCACATCCATATATGACCACAGGAAAAACCATAGCCTTGACTAGACGGACCTTAGTCAGCAGAGTAAAGTCTCTGCTTTTGAATATGCTATCTAGGTTGGTCATAACTTTTCTTCCAAGGAGTAAGCGTCTTTTAATTTCATGGCTGCAATCACCATCTGCAGTGATTCTGGAGCCCCCCAAAATAAAGTCTGACACTGTTTCCACTGTTTCTCCATCTATTTCCCATGAAGTGATGGGACTGGATGCCATGATCTTTGTTTTCTGAATGTTGAACTTTAAGCCAACTTTTTCACTCTCCTCTTTCACTTTCATCAAGAGGCTTTTTAGTTCCTCTTCACTTTCTGCCATAAGGGTGGTGTCATCTGCCTATCTGAGGTTATTGATATTTCTCCCACAAATCTTGATTCCAGCTTGTGTTTCTTCCAGTCCAGCGTTTCTCATGATGTACTCTGCATAGAAGTTAAATAAGCAGGGTGACAATATACAGCCTTGATGTACTCCTTTTCCTATTTGGAACCAGTCTGTTGTTCCATGTCCAGTTCTAACTGTTGCTTCCTGACCTGCATACAGATTTCTCAAGAGGCAGGTTAGGTGGTCTGGTATTCCCTTCTCTTTCAGAATTTTCCACAGTTGATTGTGATCCACACAGTCAAAGGCTTTGGCATAGTCAATAAAGCAGAAGTAGATGTTTTTCTGGAACTCTCTTGCTTTTTCCATGATCCAGCAGATGTTGGCAATTTGATCTCTGGTTCCTCTGCCTTTTCGAAAACCAGCTTGAACATCAAGGAGTTCATGGTTCACGTATTGCTGAAGCCTGGCTTGATGAATTTTCAGCATTACTTTACTAGCATGTGAGATGAGTCCAATTGTGAGGTAGTTTGAGCATGCTTTGGCATTGCCTTTCTTTGGAATTGGAATGAAAACTGACCTTTTCCAGTCCTGTGGCCACTGCTGAGTTTTCTAAATTTACTGGCATATTGAGTCCAGCACTTTCACAGCATCATCTTTCAGGATTTGAAACAGCTCAACTGGAATTCCATCACCTCCACTAGCTTTGTTCATAGTGATGCTTTCTAAGGCCCACTTGACTTCACATTCCAAGATGTCTGGCTCTAGATTAGTGATCACATCATCATGATTATCTGGGTCGTGAAGATCTTTTTGGTACAGTTCTTCTGTGTATTCTTGCCACCTCTTCTTAATATCTTCTGCTTCTGTTAGTTAGGTCCATACCATTTCTGTCCTTTATTGAGCCCATCTTTGCATGAAATGTTCCCTTGGTATCTCTAATTTTCTTGAAGAGATCTCTAGTCTTTCCCATTCTGTTGTTTTCCTCTATTTCTTTGCATTGATCGCTGAAGAAGGCTTTCTTATCTCTTCTTGCTATTCTTTGGAACTCTGCATTCAGATGCTTATATCTTTCCTTTTCTCCTTTGCTTTTCACTTCTCTTCTTTTCACAGCTATTTGTAAGGCCTCCCCAGACAGCCATTTTGCTTTTTTGCATTTCTTTTCCATGGAGATGGTCTTGATCCCTGTCTCCTGTACAATGTCACGAACCTCATTCCATAGTTCATCAGGCACTCTATCTATCAGATCTAGGCCCTTAAATCTATTTCTCACTTCCACTGCATAATCATAAGGGATTTGATTTAGGTCATACCTGAATGGTCTAGCGATTTTCCCTACTTTCTTCAATTTGAGTCTGAATTTGGTAATAAGGAGTTCATGATCTGAGCCACAGTCAGCTCCTGGTCTTGTTTTTGTTGACTGTATAGAGCTTCTCCATCTTTGGCTGTAAAGAATATAATCAATCTGATTTCGGTGTTGACCATCTGGTGATGTCCGAGGAGTGGTGGCTGCGCAGGCACAGGAGGACCTAGAGGAGCTATCCCACGTTGAAGGTCAGGAACAGCGGCGGTAAGGAGATGCCCCTTGTCCAAGGTAAGGAGCAATGACTGTGCTTTGCTGGAGCAGCCATGAAGAGATACCCCACACCCAAGATAAGAGAAACCCAAGTAAGATGGTGGGTGTTGCAAGAGGGCATCAGAGGGCAGACACACTGAAACCATGTAGTGCATAAAAAAGGTCAAATCCCTGACTTCATGTGGCTTATATTGTGCTGGGTAACTAAACAAGAGTTATTCAACTGAAGTGAGTGAGTGAAGTTGCTCAGTCGTGTCTGACTCTTTGTGACCCCATGGGCTGTAGCCCACCAGGCTCCTCTGTCCTTCCTGGATCTTCCAGACCCAGGGATCGAACCCAGGTCTCCCACATTGTAGGCAGATGTTTTACTGTCTGAGCCACCAGGGAAGATCCCTATTTAACTGAACACATGTCCAAATAATGTCAGGTAGGTGATCAAACCTATGAGAGCAATAAAACTGAGTAGGGGGTGAGAGGGGGATGGGGTAGGAGTGTGCGGTGGGCTGAATCATGGCTCTAATCCCTTTCCAGACCCTAATCCCTGCCCAATCCTAATCCCTACAACCTGGAAATGTTACCTCCTATGGCAATTAGGATTTGCAGATGTGATTAAGCCAAGAATTCTGAGATGGGGAGATTATGTTAGGGAAATAAAATTAAAAACAAAACCTTCTGCCTGCCCCAGAAAGCTCTGCACCAAGGTAGAGGAGAAAGAAAACAGTTTTATTACTGGATAGGCATTAAGCCAGCAAGATGCACATCACAGGCAATGCACAAAGAGACGGCAAAAACAGAGAGAAATGTCATGCTATCTTATAGCCCAGCAGATGTGACCCCACTACGCACGTGTTCTCGAGGGAAAGCATAACCGGTTCTGGGTGAAGGGACCTGATAGCACCATTCGTCACACAGCGTTCGCCCTACATTCACCTGGAGTTGGCGGCCACCCGGGAGAGCTAACTGCCTTCATGCAAAGGAAGCACACACTTCCCGGATCTCAGTGACGATGGGAGGAGGTTGGCATCTTGGAGCCAGGTGCTGCTGAGTTAGGCTCCCACCTCCCATGGGAGGGGACACTGGCTGCTGTTCCTCTGATGCTTGCGCTTCGAAGAGATGGCTCCCAGGTCCTCAAGAAACACAGTCCTGGGTGTAAATCTGGCAAGGGGCTTAGTGAGCTTTTCAAAATATTTACATACACCTCAAAGGCACAGAGAAAGGACTTCCAATTAGAAGTTTTCTAAAGAAAATGCCCCTAGGGCTAGGGTGGGAGGGGGACTTTTCCCCCTTTTCGCACCAGGGAGAATTAGAATGTTTTTCTTAGTTTGCACTTGTATCTTCCCTTACATTACCCTGAGAGATCTGGGTCCTCCCTACTCCCCAGTGTAACCACAAGTGTCCTCATTAGAGAGATGCAGAGAGAGGGTTGACTGCAGCAGAGACAGATGTGGCCACGAACCCAGATGCCACCCTGCTGGCTCTGGTGCCAGAGGAAGGGGCCCCGAGCTGCAGAGCACACAGGAGGCAGCGCTGGGAGCTGGAAAAGGCAGGCCCAGCTTAGCCCTGGGAGCCTCTGCAGGGAACGTGGCCTTGCTGACACCTTGCTTTTCACCCAGTTGAAACTGGTTTGGGGGACTTCGGACATCCAGAACCATGAGAGAATAAATGTGTGTTGTCTGAAGCCACGGAGTTTGTGGTCATTTTTCATTTGTGATCTTACCCAGGTGGGGGTGCAGAAGGGAGAAGAGGGTCATTGGGGAGCATGTTGTGAGGAGATGAGGTGTGTGCGTTCGTTAGTTGCTTGGTCGTGTCCGACTCTCTGTGGCCCCATGGACTGTAGCCCACCAGGCTCCTCTGTCCATGAAACCTCCAGGCAAGAACACTGGAGTGGGTATCATCCCTTCTCCAGGGGATCTTCCCGACCCATATTTGAGCCCAAATCTGAACAAAGTGAAAGAGTGACTACAAACAGCTGGAGAAAGAACAACTCAGGCAGACGAATCAGGGACTCCAGAGGCTCTCCCTGCGGTGGATGGGCTTTTGAGGATACCCCAAGCAGCTGGTGGGAGGTCAGATCCTGCAGAACCTTAGAGGCCCAGGCAGCCTATTGCCATGTTGTCACATGGGGAGAGAGCCACCCGATCTCTGTTTAAAAGGATCACATGGTCTGGGAGACTGGGCTCAGGGTGGCCGGGGCAGGGTGGGGAGAGCAAAGGGCAGCTGGCAGGGCAGGAGCAGTCAGCCGGCAGGAAACCCGGTTTTCTTTGGACCAACTGTGTTCTTTCCTTTCAGGAGAACGGACCCCTGGAACTAGACCCACAACAGAAGCACCTTGTTGGCACTTGGCCACAGGGCTGGGGGGATGACATTTGATCTCAACCTGGATTCTGTACAGGGTCTGTGCTTGCCTTGTGTCCTGAGGTCACATTCCTGCATTTAAGCATGGTTTGGGAACTGCAGAGGGAGGAGCACTATGACCTTTTCCTGAAGTTTCCACAGGACCCAGCAAGACCCAACTCTCCTGTAGGATGCTGGCCTTGGACAGTCTGGCTTCCACTCCTGGTCTCCCTGTGGGAGGCTGGGAAGACTCCGGGGGTCGAAGACTGCGAGAACACCCAGGGGTTATGGCGCCCATGTGACGCCCCGCCCCCCTCGCTGACGTGTCCTCCACCATGGTCAGCGGGGAGGAGCTTCCTGCCTCCTCCCCTCACTGTCTGCTGCCCGGGAAATGAGCCCTGAGAGTTTCCGAATCTGTCTCGGGGATACTGTGTGAAGCCAAAGAAAAAGATACAGTGGACCGAAGTTTCCTCTCTCTTCTCTTGCTCCCTATTGGTTCTTTCAGAAATCAGCAACAAGTATTTGGCTTTATTTCATATGAAGTACTAACTCAAGAGTCTTCCCAGGTAGGGCTAGTGGTAAAGAGCCCACCTGCCAATGCAAGAGACATGAGACATGGGTTTGATCCCTGGGTCGGGAAGATCCCCTGGAGAAGGGAATGGCTACCCACTCTAGTATTCTTGCCTGGAGAATCCCATGGACAGAGGAGCGTGGTGGGCTACATCCATGGGGTCGCAAAGAGTCGGACACAACTGAAGCAACTTAGGACGCATGCACACGAACCCAAGAGGTACTTCCATCGTTAAACCAACTTCCTCTAAGCATCCTTCTACACCAAGGAGAAGCAGCACAGACCATTTCTGTTGGGCTCTTGGCCAGGCCCAGCAGCAAGTGGTGGCACTGATAACATATTTGCTGGGTGTCATGAGCAAGGCCTCTGAGCAGGGCCAGGATACTGTACCTGCTAGAGGGATGCAGTTTTCCTTCTTGTGGATGCGAGCCTCCTGCTAACCAATACCTGGGTGTGTTGGAACTGGGCAGGACCCTGTGAGGACTTCTCGGGGACAGAGCCCTCCACCAAATTCTCGGCTGTAGCATCTCTCTGAAGTACCTAGATAACAGTATCTGATGCACATTTCCTGAGTAGTGTTACAGCTACAACCCACACCAAAAGGAAGAATTTAACTATTTGGTGACCATGAGCTTGAGAGTTGATCATGGATTAACTCCTGTGGCACAACTCTATTACTCCACCATCAACCAGAGGCTGACCACACGCCAAGACTCCCCTCCATCACCTGGCCTTTAAAAATGCTTGGCTCATGGGGAGGGAGGTGGGAGGGGGTTCAGGATGGGGAACACATGTACACTTGTGGTGAATTTATGTCAATGTATGACAAAACCAATACAATATAGTAATTAGTATAGTCATTAGCCTCCAAAAAAATAAAGTGAAAAAAAAAAAAAAAGCTTGGCTCTAAAGTGGAAACAGAGACACAGACATAGAGAAGAAGCATATGGATGCCAAGTGGGGAAAAGAGGATGGGATGAATTGGGAGATGGAGATCGACACATATATACTATTAATACCACATGTGTGCTAAGTCGCTTCAGTCCTGTCCGACTCTTTTTGATCCCATGGACTATAGCCCACCAGGCTCCTCTGTCCATGGGATTCTCCAGGCAAGAACACTGCAGTAGGTTGCCATGCCCTCCTCCAGGGGATCTTCCCGACCCAGGAATCAAACCCAAAGCTCTTACATTTTCTGCATGGGCAGGCAGATTCTTTACCACTAGCGATACCTGGGAAGTCCTTTGTATTAATATAAAACAGATAACTAATGAGAACCTACTGTACAGCAAAGGGAACTCTTACTCACTGCTCTGTGGTGACCTAAACAGGAAGGAAATCCAAAAAAGAGGGGATATAGGCATATGCATGGCTGATTCACTTTGCTGTACAACAGAAACTACACAATATCATAAAGCAACTATACTCTAATAAAAATTAATTTTAAAACATTCTTATTAAAGCTTCAAAAAGTGCATTGCTGAAACCCATCAAGGAGTTTGGATTTTTTGAGCACTAGCTGTCCTGGACTCCTTGCTTGGCGCCTGAATTAAATGCTGCACTTTACTTCACCACAATCTGGGGTCGATTGGCTTCACAGCGTGCAGGCAGCGAGTGGATCCAAGTTTAGTTTGGTAATGTCTTCACAGGGGATTTCTGGAGACATTGCCCCCTGTACCCCTGGCAAGCCCACCTACCTTGCCATGTAATCCAGTAGTGGGTGTGGTCATGGGTTCAGGCACCAGTGAGAAGGAAGAAGAAGCCTCCCAGTGTCCCTCTATAGTTTCACTGTCTACTGGGCCCCTGACCCTGTACAGGCCTATCTTTTTCTTGCAGGCATGTTGAAGCTGAGACAGTGTCCACAGGGCTAGGCCATTTGGCCGTTTGGCTGGTCGTAGAACCGTGCCTCCCTAAAGTATGTTGAGTGGTGAATCCCCAAATGCCAAGGTTCTAGAATGTCTGCCTGAGTGAAGGTCACGAGCCCCTCTCCATTCCTGTGCGTTTCCTCTCTGCAGAGGGAAGACCTTGTGGTTCTATATAAGTTCCCTTCATAAAAGATGAAGGTACAGTGGTTGGAAAACTTCTGACTGGACAAGAGGATACTTCTAGTCAGGGCCAGGGACTGTAGAGTAGCTGCTCTTGTTGTTGTTCAGTTGCTAAGTCCTGTCCAATTCTGCAACCTCATGGACTGCAGCACCCCAGGCTTCCCTGTCCTTCACTATCTCCTGGAGCTTTCTCAAACTCATGTCCATTGAGTCAGTGATGCCATCCAATCATCTCATCCTCTGTCATCCCCTTCTCCTGCCTTCAATCTTTCCCAGCATCAGGGTCTTTTCCAATGAATTGGCTCTTCACATCACGTTGCCAAAATATTGGAGTTTCAGCTTCAGCATCAATCCTTCTGATGAATATACAGGACTGATTTCCTTTAGGATGGACTGGTTTGATCTCCCTGCAGTCCAAGGGACTCTCAAGAGTCTTCTCCAGCACCACGGTTCAAAAGCATCAATTCTTTGGCACTCAGTCTTCTATATGGTCCAACTCTCAAATCCATACATGACTACTATAAAAACCATAGCTTTGACTACACAGACCTTTGTCAGCAAAGTAATATCTCTGCTTTTTAACATGCTATCTAGGTTTGTCATAGCTTTTCTTCCAAGGAGCAAGGGTCTTTTAATTTCATGGCTGCAGTCACCATCTGCAGTGATTTTGGAGCCCAAGAAAATAAAATCTGTCACTGTTATCATTGTTTCCCCATCTTTTTGCCATGAAGTGATGGACCCAGAATCAAGGCAAATTGGAAGTGGTCAAACAGGAGATGACAAGAGTGAATATCAACATTGTAGGAATCAGCAAACTAAGATGGACTGGAATGGGTGAATGTAACTCAGATGACCATTATATCTACTACTGCAGGCAAGAATCCCTTAGAAAAAATGGAGTAGCCATCATAGTCAACAAAAGAGTCCGAAATGCAGTACTTGGATGCAGTCTCAAAAACGACAGAATGATCTCTGTTCGTTTCCAAGGCAAACCATTCAACATCATGGTAACCCAGGTCTATGCCTTGACCGGTAACGCTGAAGAAGCTGAATTTGAATGGTTCTATGAAAACCTACAAGACCTGCTAGAACTAACACCCGCAAAAGATGTCCTTTTCATTCTAGGGGACTGGAATGCAAAAGTAGGAAATCAAGAAACACCTGGAGTAACAGGAAAATTTGGCTTTGGAGTACAGAATGAAGCAGGGAAAAGGCTAACAGAATTCTGCCAAGAGAACGCACTGGTCAGAGCAAACACCCTCTTCCAACAACACAGGAGAAGACTCTATACATGGACATCAGCAGATGGTCAACACTGAAATCAGACTGATTATATTCTTTGCAGCCAAAGATGGAGACGCTCTATACAGTCAGCAAAAACAAGACCGGGAGCTGACTGTGGCTCAGATTATGAAATTCTTATTGCCAAATTCAGACTTAAATTGAAGAAAGTGGAGAAAACCATTAGACCATTCAGGTATGACCTAAATCAAATCCCTTATGACTATACAGTGGAAGTGAGAAATAGATCTGATAGATAGAGTGCCTGGTGAACTATGGATGGAGGTTTGTGACATTGTACAGGAGACAGGGATCAAGACCATCCCCAAGAAAAAGAAATGCAAAAAAGCAAAATGGCTGTCTGGGGAGGCCTTACAAATAGCTGGGAAAAGAAGGGAAGTGAAAAGGAAAGGAGAAAAGGACAGAAATACCCATTTGAATGCAGAGTTCCAAAGAATAGCAAGGAGAGATAAGAAAGCCTTCCTCAGCGATCAATGCAAAGAAATAGAGGAAAACAATAGAATGGGAAAGACTAGAGATCTCTTCAAGAAAATTAGAGATACCAAGGTAACATTTCATGCAAAGATGGGCTCAATAAAGGACAGAAATCGTAGGGACTTAAAAGAAGCAGAAGATATTAAGAAGAGGTGGCAAGAATACACAGAACTGTACAAAAAAGATCTTCATGACCTGGAGAATCACGATGGTGTGATCACTCATCTAGAGCCAGACATCCTGGAATGTGAAGTCCAGTGGGCCTTAGAAAGCATCACTATGAACAGAGCTAGTGGAGGTGATGGAATTCCAGTTGAGCTATTTCAAATCCTGAAAGATGATGCTGTGAAAGTGCTGCACTCAATATGCCAGCAAATTTGGAAAACTCAGCAGTGGCCACAGGACTGGAAAAGGTCAGTTTTCATTCCAATCTCAAAGAAAGGCAATGCCAAAGAATGCTCAGACTACCGCACAATTGCACTCATCTCACATGCTAGTAAAGTAATGCTGAAAATTCTCCAAGCCAGGCTTCAGCAATATGTGAACCGTGAACTTCCAGATGTTCAAGCTGGTTTTCGAAAAGGCAGAGGAACCAGAGATCAAATTGCCAATATCCGCTGGATCATCGAAAAAGCAAGAGAAGTCCAGAAAACATCTACTTCTGCTTTATTGACTATGCCAAAGCCTTTGACTGTGTGGATCACAATAACCTGTGGAAAATTCTGAAAGATATAGGAATACCAGACCATCTGACCTGCTCTTGAGAAATCTGTATGCAGGTCAGGAAGCAACGGTTAGAACTGGACATGGAACAACAGACTGGTTCCAAATAGGAAAAGGAGTACATCAAGGCTGTATATTGTCACCCTGCTTATTTAACTTCTATGCAGAGTACATCATGAGAAATGCTGGGCTGGAAGAAGCACAAGCTGGAATCAAGATTGCCGGGAGAAATATCAATAACCTCAGATATGCAGATGACTTTGGCAGAAAGTGAAGAGGAACTAAAGAGCCTCTTGATGAAAGTGAAAGAGGAGAGTGAAAAAGTTGGCTTAAAGCTCAATATTCAGAAAACAAACATGGCATCCGGTCCCATCACTTCATGGCAAATAGATGGGGAAACAGTGGAAACCATGGCTTACTTTATTTCTCTGCGCTCCAAAATCACTGCAGATGGTGATTGCAGCCATGAAATTAAAAGATGCTTACTTCTTGGAAGGAAAGTTATGACCAACCTAGACAGCATATTCAAAAGCAGAGACATTACTTTGCTGACTAAGGTCCGTCTAGTCAAGGCTATGGTTTTTCCAGTGGCCATGTATGGATATGAGAATTGGACTATAAAGAAAGCTGAGCACCAAAGAATTGATGCTTTTGAACTGTGGTGTTGGAGAAGACTCTTGAGAGTCCCTTGGACTGCAAGGAGATCCAACCAGTCCATCCTAAAGGAAATCAGTCCTGGGTGTTCATTGGAAGGACTGATGTTGAAGCTGAAACTCCAATATTTTGGCCACCTGATGCAAAAGAGCTGACTCATTTGAAAAGACCCTGATGTTGGGAAAGATTAAGGGCAGGAGGAGAAGGGGATGACAGAGGATGAGATGGTTAGATGATATCACCGACTTAACGGACACGGGTTTGTGTAGACTCTGGGAGTTGGCAATGGACAGGGAGGCCTGGCATGCTGCAGTTCATGGGGTCGCAAAGAGTTGTACACGACTGAGTGACTGTACTGAACTGAACTGAACTGATGGACCCAGATACCATGATCTTCATGTTTTGAATGTTGAGTTTTAAGCCAGGGTTTTTACTCTCCTCTTTCACTTTCATCAAGAGGCTCTTCAGTTCCTCTTCGCTTTCTGTCATAAGAGTGGTATTATCTGCATATCTGAAGTTATTGATATTTCTCCTGGCAATTTTGATTCCAGCCTGTGCTTCATCCAGCTTGGCAAATCGTGTGATGTACTCTGCATATAAATTAAAAGATGCTTACTCCTTGGGAGGAAAGTCATGACAAACCTAGACAGCATAAAAAGCAGAGAGATTACTTTGTCAGCAAAGGTCTTTGTCCGGGAGTTGGTAATGGACAGGGAGGCCTGGCGTGCTGCATTTTATGGGGATGCAAAGAGTCGGACATGACTGAGCGCCTGAACTGAAGTCTGCATATAAGTTAAATAAGCAGGGTGAATATACAGCCTTGACATACTCCTTTTCCAATTTGGAACCAGTGTGTTGTTCCATGTCCAATTCTAACTGTTGCTTCCTGATCTGCATACAGGTTTTGCAGGAGGCAGGTAAGGTGTTCTAGTATTCTCACCTCTTTAAAAGAGTTTTCCACAGTTTATTGTGATCCACACAGTCAAAGCACAATGAAGCAGAAGTAGATGTTCTTCTGGAATTCTCTTGCTTTTTCTATGATCCAATGGATGTTGGCAATTTGATCTGTGGTTCCTCTGCTTTTTCTAAATCCAGCTTCAGTTCAGTTCAGTCGTTCAGTCATGTCCGACTCTTTGCGACCCCATGGAGTGCAGCACGCCAGGCCTCCCTGTCCTTCACCAACTCCCAGAGCTTTCTCTAAGTCATGTTCATTGAGTCGGTGATGCCATCCAACCATCTCATCCTCTGTTGTCCCCATCTCCTCCTGCCTTAAATTATTCCTAGCATCAGGGTCTTTTACAATGTGTCAGTTCTTCACAACAGGTGGCCAAAGTATTGGAGCTTCAGCATCAGTCCTTCCCATGAATATTCAGGACTCATTTCCTTTAGGATTAACTGGTTTGATCTCCTTGCAGTCTAAGGGACTCTCTAGAGGCTTCTCCAACACCACAATTCAAAAGCATCAATTCTTTGGTGCTTAGCTTTCTTTATAGTCCAACTCTTGAACATCTGGAAATTCTTCGTTCACGTACTATTGAGCCTAGCTTGGGGAATTTTGAACATTACTTTGCTAGCATGTCAAATGAGTGCAGCTGTGCGGTAGTTTGAACACTTTTTGGCCTTGCCCTTCTTTGGGATTGGAATTAAAAGTGATCTTTTCCAGTCCTGTGACCACTGCTGAGTTTTCCAAATTTGCTGGTATATTGAGAGCAGCACTTTCCCAGCATCATCTTGTAGGATTTGAAATGGCTCAGCTGGAATTCCACCACCTCCCCTAGCTTTGTTCGTAGTGATGTTTCCTAAGGTCCCCTTGACTTCGCACTCCAGATGTCTGGCTCTAGGTGAGTGTTCACATCATCGTGGTTATTGGGTCATGCAGATCTTTTTCGTATAGTTCTCCTGTGTATTCTTGACACCTCTTCCTAATATCTTCTGCTTCTGTTAGGTCCATACCATTTCTGTCCTCTATTCCCCAATAGTATTAACCATTATTATCAAGCATTTTGGGGTCCCTGGTCCCTCAGATGGTAAAGAATCTGCCTCCAGTGTGGGAGACCTGGGTTCAATCCCTGGGTCAGGGAAGATGCCCTGGAGAAGGGAATGGCTACCTACTCTAGTATTCTTGCCTGCAGAATTCCATAAAGAGAGGGGCCTGGCAGGCTATAAGTCCATGGGGTCACAAAGAGTCGGACAGGACTGAGCAAGCAACACACAGTATTTCAGTAAAAACTCAAGCATTTTCTGATTGCATGCATAGAAAAATCCATTCTTCTATAATCATCAAACTTGGCTTACATGCTACAATACCCATTCTATCATATTTTCTCAACCTTAAAACTTTGACAAAGTTTCTGACAGAGATTTTTCATATTTGTAAATTTTGTATAGGATAAGTATAAAAGTTACACTATTTAATCAGCAAATAGAAAATGACTATTAGAGGTAAAATAAAGCCTGGACAAATAGAGGGACATGAATCTTAAATCTCTTCATCTGGGTTTTTAAATAATGAGAAGAAAAAATGTTAAATATTGACAAGAAATTCTAAAGTTCATTTAGAAGAATAAATGATTGATTTTATTTATTTATTCATTCAGGTAAGAAGTGGATTTATTGAGAGAGAAACACATTCCACAGACAAAGTGTGGACCATCTCAAAAGGAGAAGCGATAAATGAGTCATTTTAGCTAAGAAAGTTTTAGAGAGAAAAAGGAAATCTGTGTATAAGGGGAGTAGTTACACTAAAAATATTAAAACATTTTCTGTCATAAAAATACAAACATAAAATTGAATTTGTGGAGGGGTGGTGTGATCTCTCTAAATATAAGGCAGAAACCATAGAAGCCTTTTACTTTAAAAGGAGTGCCCCCCACCCCCAAACAAAGTGAAATAAAACCAATTTCCCAACTGTTTTTTTTGAGGTATTGATTTACAATATCATATTAGTTTCAGGTATACAGTATGGTGATTCAAAATTTTTATAATTTATACTCCATTTATAGTTATTATGAAATATTTGCTACATTCCCTGTGATCTTATAGGAAATAAAATAAATAAATAAAAGGATACAATTTATCCTTGTAGCTTATATATATCTCTGTAGTATACCTACTCTTATCTTGCTCCTCCCTCCTTCCCTCTCCTTATTGGCAGCCACAAGTTTGTTCTCTGTGTGTGTCAGTCAGTTTCTCTTTTGTTATATTCAGTAGGTTGTTTTATGTTTTAGATTTAACTTATAAGTGATAACATAACAGTATTTGGTTTTCTCTGTTTGATTTATTTCACTAAGCATAATATCCTCCATGTCCATTCACATTGTGGCAAAGGGTAACATTTCATTCCTTTAAGGCTGAATAGTATTCCATTGTTTATGTACACCACAACCTCTTTATCTTTTTTGTCTGTTGGAGGACACTTAGGATGCTTCCCTATCGTGGCTATTGTAAATACTGCTGCTATGAACATTGAGATGCATGTATCTTTTTGAATTATCTTCGGACATATACCCAGGAGTCAATTTCCCAACTTTTTAAAATGAACAAACAGAAAAGTGGGCAAAGGGACATGAGCAAATTCACAAAAGAGAAAATACAGTTAATATATAACTACATGAAAAACAAGCCAGTTAACTAGTAATTTAAGAAGCAACATTCAAAACAATGAGAAAGAACAACTTTAAATTTGAAAAAACAGCCTGTATTTTCAAGGATATGGAAAAGGGGGCATTTATCATAATAAAACCAATAAATTTTTCTCAAAGATAGTTTAGAAAACATTTGAAAAATATACTTTGCCTTTTACCTGCCAGTTCCCCACTTCTAGAATTTTTAAATCAGCCATCTGCAATAAAATATGAATCCATGATACAGAAAAGTAGAAAATGTATGTGCAGTTATGTTACAATTAAGAATCTTGTTATAAAAGAATATTTAATAGGACGGAAGAAAATTCACAACTTTGTTAAGCGAGAAAGGCAGAATACATCTTTGTAAGGCATTACCCCAACCTCAAACAGCATAGACAAGCCTAGAAAAAATGCCCGATGATACGTCATGTTGTTGTTCAGTCGCTAAGTCCTGTCCTACTCTTGCATGCCAGGCTTCTCTGTCTTCCACTATTTCCTGGAGTTTACTCAAATTCATATCCAAAAGGATTCCTGACGGTGATACATACCAAGGCATTAAATGTAACTGACATTTTACATTACATTTAATGTAAATGTATGAGGTAAGTATGAGAAATCTGCATATTTTATTTCCTATTAATGCAACAGACTTTGTGTTTTAAACAATAATTGTACAGGAGAACGGATACATGTATGCGTACGGCTGAGTCTCTTTGCTGTCCACCTGAAACTGTCACACCTTGTTAATCAGCTACACTCCCCAATACAAAATAAAGTTTTTTAAAAAATGTACAATTATAAAGTTGCTTGTGTTGAAAAGCATAACAATACGTGAAACTGTCCAAGTCTAGAAAACCCAGTAAGTGTTTCGTTGGGAAAGCCAAGGCCACATGCTAGACGGTGAGTCAGGGACGCAGACTCGCACCTGCCTCCGCACTCGCCCTTGGGATGCGGTGCGTTTCCAAGCGCAGCGCCCTAGGTGCCAGGACCGCCCGCGCCCCGGGTCCCGCAGGCACGGAAGCCGGGGCGTCTGCGCTCGGCTGATTTCTGGAAGCGAGGGCAGCCCGTTTTCAAAGTTCACCCCATCTGGCCTTTCCTTTTCTCCAGCTCTGAACTACCCAGAAGCCGACTTTCTCGGGTCAGCCGTGCCCCCAGCCCGGGCTCAGCCGCTGCGCTATTCACGTTCTGCGGCGCGGTCAAAGGTCCAGGTGGCCGGAGAAGCGGAGGGGGACGGCCGGGTGGGCGGAGGGGGGGGTGTCGAGGAGCGCCCTCGCCAAGGCTCGAGCCAGCGAGGTCGGGTCTCGCCGAGTGACCGCGGTCCGGCCACGCGGTCGCCCAGGAACCCGCGCTCGCCGGGAGGGACAAAGGGTCGGGGAAACCTGAGCCGGGCCAGTCCCGGAAAAATCCGGCCGGTGGTAGCCATAGCAACGGAGTCGGGCCCCCGCGAAGGCCCGCGAGGGGGCGCTGGGGGCGGGAGAGGAGCCCCGCGCGGCCGGCCCCGCGGCCCGCCCCGCCCTCCGGCCTCGGCCGGCGGCCCGAGCCCGCGACTGACCCTCGGCAGCTCCTGTAGTCACGTGGCGCTGGGAACCGGCGGGGCGGGCGGGGGTGGGGGGGGGCTGGGCACGGGCCTGGCGGTGGTGAACCCGAACCTGCTGCTGTCGCCGCGGCGGGGTGGCGAGCGCGGCCGGCGCCGGCTCTCGGGCCTCATGGACGCGCGACGCGCCTCCGCGCTCCCCGGTGGAGAGGTTCGTCCCGGGCAGGGCGCGGGGTTCCACGCGGGCCCGTGGTGGTGGTGGTGGTGGTGGTTCGAGGGGGTGGGGGGGCCCTACCTGCGTTGCGCGTGACCGGGTGCGCGCTGTGTTGGGGGGGTGCGCTGCTGGACCGAGTCGGGGGGCGAGTCCGCGCACCTGCGCGCAGGCTCCGCGAGCCGCGCTCTGCGTGGGGACCGGAGGGGGGGGCCCCCTTCGGGGAGCGCGGAACCGTGTGTCCGCGAACGTGGACGGGGGGTAGGGGGGCAAAGCATACGCTCGAATACAAAAAGGGGTAGTGTGGCGGTCTGCACGGCCCTCTGCCACCTGGGACGCGGCAGGGGACTCTGCCCGAGTCATCGTCACAGGAGCGCGCCTGGCAGCCCCCCTGGGAACCCGGCCTGGAATTCCTGTCGGGAGGAGGGTGGGGGAAGGGGAGCCAGCGGGGATTTCAGAGTTCCTGCCCTCGGCCCGGGGGCCTTTGGCCATCAGCATGGACAGTTCGTGCTGTGACCTTACCAGGGGAGGAAGTGAGCCTCCAACGCAGCCCCGGGCTTCCTTGGTGTAGGGGGCACGTTCAGTTATTAATCCGATGGCCACTGAGGTCACTCTGCCCGGCGGGGTGCCGGAGTGGGGGAGGGGACCGTGGCTGCCGAGGACACAAAGATGACTTCCCTCGGGGAGCGCTGAGCCTCACGCACGCGTCCTCTCCCCTCCCCGCAGGTAAGGCTGGCCTCTCTGCCACCGGAGGTCTGAGCTCTGCCATGGGGGTAGGGGTGTCTTTACTGCTGCAGTTTTCGCTGACATCCGGGGGCTACCCGAGTGTGGGCCGAAGCAGGCGCTCCAGCCGCAGAAGTATCCCCGGGAACAGCCCCAGGAGGAGCTGGGCCAAGCCTCATCTCCAGCTCCACAGCCTCCAGGGTAGAGTGTGGCCTTCTTTGTTGGATTCTCGCACCATTTCGTGGCCCCAGTGCCCCACTACGGCGGTGAGGGGGGGTGCTGGAGGGAGGAGGGGGGAAGTTTCACGTTCATCACATCCTGGGAGTCTTCCCAGGGCTCAGTCTGGCCGCTGGGAATGAGTCATGTCTGTGCTCCTGGAGAGGAGTACAGGTTCGGGGGAACTTCGGGGGAACTTGTGAGCAGGCAGTGAAGGTCCCTTAGGAGTCTCATCACCACCCCATCTGGCAGTGGGTGTAGGAGACTCCCCTGCAGGAGTCTGGGTTCTCCCCGCTCTGGAAGAGCTGCCCATGGGGCAGCCCCTAGCGGGGCTGGGGCAGGCCGGGACAAGGGACACAGATTACAATCTCCTTCCCTTTCCTTGCCCCAGTAATCCCAGCCCCCCCCCCCCCCAGGGAAGGCAGCGAGGCAGGTTCACCCCCGAGGGCAGCAAGCTGTGGGCGTTCTTTGGATTCAAGAGCGCTCTCCTTCCTGCAATGTCCTCATCACGTGCGGGGGCGGAGGAGGGCAGGCGGGCAGAATGCGGGCACAGTCTGGGCAGGCAGTGGCCTGGCATCGCGCTGGGCTGGCAGTAGCACCCGGAGCTCTCTCCTGCTCCCGAGAAGGGCCGTTCTCACTGGCTTTCCTGGCCGTGGGAGGCTGAGGCTCGGGAGGTCAAAGTGCCTTCCCTAAGACGGGGTTAGATTGGAGCCCTCGTCCGGATTCTGCTGTAGGTTTACTCTGTGCCCCCTGGGGCCAGTCCCGTCACCCTGTCGTTCCCGACAGTGGCTTCATCCATCAGACCGGGAGTTCGTATCTCTTGCCCAGCCTCACTGAGTTGCTGCGGAGCTCAGATGTGACAAGAGCAAATAGAAACAAGGAGAGGGAAGCACTCGGGAAAGCATATAAAGCGCTGAAGTGGGAGGTGACTGCGTGTTTTGGTGAGTCCCAAGGCAGCAATCTTTGTGCAGCCAGCCCTGGCGTGTTTACTCCATGCCGGAGGGGGATTCCAAGAAGGGTCAGGGTTCTTCCTTCTAGTCGTTTCCAGGGCCAATAAAGACTTAACAGCAGATCCACTTGAAATGCTTTCTAGAAACCCAAGATGGAAATAACGTAATAGGAGGAAGCAGAAGAGTAGTCTAGTCCTAATTCCAGGGCTGGAGGAGTGGAGGGAGCAGGCTCCTCTTGGGTCCGCTGGGAGGGGCTGAGGGGAGGTGCAGGTTGTGTGGTTCTCCAGCGTGACTGTGCCTTTCCACCCTCAGCAGAGGAAGAACCGATGCTGGAACGTCGCTGCAGGGGCCCCGTGGCCATGGGCCCGGTCCAGCCCCGACTCCTTTCCGGGCCCTCCCAGGAGTCGCCCCAGACCCTGGAGAAGGAGCCCCAAGGGCTGAGGTCGCGAAGCACCGCCGCGGCCCAGTCGGGCGGCCAGCCCGTAGGTCGGGCTCATCGCTGTGCCCACTGTCGGAGGCACTTCCCCGGCTGGGTGGCCCTTTGGCTTCATGCCCGGCGCTGCCAGGCCCGCCTGCCTCGGCCCTGTCCCGAGTGCGGCCGCCGCTTCCGCCACGCCCCTTTCTTGGCACTGCACTGCCAGGTCCATGCCGCCGCCACCCCAGACCTGGGCTTTGCCTGCCACCTGTGCGGGCAGAGCTTCCGAGGCTGGGTGGCCCTGGTTCTGCACCTGCGGGCCCACTCGGCGGCGAAGCGGCCCATCGCCTGTCCCGCCTGCGAGAGACGCTTCTGGCGGAGAAAGCAGCTGCGGGCCCATTTGCGGCGCTGCCACCCCCCGGCCCCCGAGGCCCGGCCCTTCATCTGCGGCAACTGTGGCCGCAGCTTCGCCCAGTGGGACCAGCTGGTGACGCACAAGCGGGTCCACGTGGCCGAGGCGCTGGAGGAGACGGCGGCCAAGGCCCTGGGGCCGCGGCCCCGGGGGCGCCCGGCAGTGACCGCGCCCCGGCCGGGCGGGGACGCTGTCGACCGCCCGTTCCAGTGTGCCTGCTGCGGCAAGCGCTTCCGCCACAAGCCCAACCTGATCGCCCACCGCCGCGTGCACACGGGTGAGCGCCCGCACCAGTGCCCTGAGTGCGGGAAGCGCTTCACCAATAAGCCCTACCTGACCTCGCACCGGCGCATCCACACGGGCGAGAAGCCGTACCCGTGCACCGAGTGTGGCCGCCGCTTCCGCCACAAGCCCAACCTGCTGTCGCACAGCAAGATCCACAAGCGCTCCGAGGGGTCCGCGCAGGGCGGGCCCCAGCCGCCCACCAGCGCCCCGGAGCTCGCCCCGGAGCCCCCTCCGGAGCCGGCCCCAGAGCCCGCCGAAGTCCCGGCTGGGCCCGGGCCGCCAGGCGCCGCGGCAGAGGCCCCGCCCTCCCTCCACACCTGCGCCGACTGTGGGCGGGGCTTCCGGCTGGAGCGTTTCCTGCGCGCGCACCAGCGGCAGCACGGCGGCGATCGCCCTTTCGCGTGCGCCGAGTGCGGCAAGCACTTCGGCAAGAAGACGCACCTAGTGGCGCACTCCCGGGTGCACTCGGGCGAGCGGCCCTTCGCGTGCGAGGAGTGCGGGCGCCGCTTCTCCCAGGGGAGCCACCTGGCTGCCCACCGGCGCGACCACGCGCCCGAGAGGCCCTTCGTGTGCCCGGACTGCGGAAAGGCCTTCCGCCACAAGCCCTACCTGGCCGCGCACCGGCGCATCCACACCGGCGAGAAGCCGTACGTCTGCCCTGAGTGCGGCAAGGCGTTCAGCCAGAAGTCCAACCTGGTGTCCCACCGGCGCATCCACACAGGCGAACGCCCCTACGCCTGCCCCGACTGCGACCGCAGCTTTAGCCAGAAGTCCAACCTCATCACCCACCGCAAGAGCCACATCCGGGACGGCGCCTTCTGCTGCGCCATCTGTGGCCAGACCTTTGACGACGAGGGGAAGCTCCTGGCCCACCAGAAAAAGCACGACGTCTGAGCGGGCCCGGGCGGCGGAGGCCGAGGGAGCGCGGGCCGGGGCGTCGTTCACACTGTGCCCCCTGCTGCTGCTGTCGGCGCAGGGGGTGGCAAGGTGGGGGTGAGCCGGCCCCGTTAGGGAGGGAGGTCCCCCGCTGTAATCAGGGAGTCCACTTGCAGAGCAGGGACCCCGGCCTCCCGCTGGTGTTTGCTAAGGTTCGGTCCGACTATCCTGTGCCCTGGAAAAGTAGCAATAGCAGCTCCACCCACCCCTTAGAGCCCTCCGGCCGGAGGGGCCACCAGTGGACAGGAGGACCCCTCTCCTCTGGTGTTAACGCCTTAACGTCCCGTCTCTTATTATGAGTTCCTTCGGCTCGTTTTTTTTTTTTTTTTTTGCAAGTAGGTGTGGTTCAGCCCTTAGTGAATGAATGCCTGGAAGGATCAGTGGACCAGCTGGGCACACCTGGGAGAACCTGCCGGCCTTGTTGGGCAGCACCTGGGCCTTTTCCAGTCCTGGGAGGCAAAGCCGAGCTCCTCCATCCTGCCCCAGCCCGGCCCCTCGCTCCTGCCCCTGCACAGGCACCCAGATTTGGAGAGACCCGTCTACTGTTAGTGCCCTGGCTCCCCTTCCTCTACCGAAAGATCAGTTCCGCCCCCCAGAGCATCTTCCCACGCTGCGACTGCCTTCATCCAACCACCTTCCCAGCACTTAGAGCAATCCCATGGCTGTCAGCCGCCCTGTGTCAGGGCTTTTGTCCGAACACCCCAACCTGCCTTCACTCCCTTCAGAGCTCAGCATATTGTGGGGAGGACTGCTCCATTGCTAACAGAAGGCCAGCTGATGGGAAGTGGGAGTGAGTTTCCCTTCCAACATTCTAGCGTGTGGATCCCCAACCTCTGCTTGAACACTTAGGTGACAGGGAAGCTCCTGAGGCCCTGGTTCTGTTGTAGAATACTTCTAATTGTTAGAAATTCTTCCTTATAATGAATGAAGTCCGCTTCCCTGTAATTTCTACTGTTGGGCCTTGTTCTCTGGAACTAAACACAACCACTTAACCCTCCTTTTCCAACTAGAGAATAAAGATCTGGTTTTAGAGCTGGTGGCTGTAAGTGTTCTTTTGTCCTGGGGAGGGAGGGGCGGCTGTTCCACACCACCGGGGGCTGGGATGGGTGAAGGCTGGATTCAAGCTTCTCTACTACCCCTGGCTGTAACCCCCGCCTCGATTTAGGGTCAGGCACCCTCAGCAAGTGAGGTTTCTTCTCTAGGAGTCCAGCCTTGTGTGGGGTCAGGTCAGCCTCGCTCAGTGTCAGTCATCTGGGAGAGAAGGTCTGACTTCCTGCTGTCTTGCTGGGCCTCCCTGGCTCGCCTGCCACAGTGCTCATGTCTGTTACAGTGTATGCTTCGCTGCACTGGTTGTTTCACATGCATTTGAGTGCCTGTTTTTGACAGGCTCTTCTGACTGTCTTACTAGTTTCTACAGAGATTTCCAGCACCTAGCACAGAGTCTGGTGCAACCACCATTTGTTTATATGACTGGCATCTTGCAAAGAAGTTTACCTAAATTATCTAACAACTTAGGAGTTCAATAGGTACTCGTCTTTTTTTTTTTTTCTTTCCAGATGAAAACATTTGCTCAAGGTCATATAACCTTTAATCACCAGGAGCAATTCAAACCTGGGTCCGTTCAACGCGAAAACCATGCTGTTGCCCACCACTGCATGTTTATTAGACAAATGCAGTGCTGCTGCTTTTGGTGTAGACAAGTGTTAAATGTCTATGGTGTGCTTGATGCAGTGGAAACTGGGAGTTTACAAAAATAAGACCCAATCTTACCCCCTAAGAGGCCTAAGTCTGGGAGGACCTATTCGTATACATAGATTGTGAATAGAGAGAGATGGATGTGGGGTGGGGTGGGTTCTAAATGTGTAGGATGGAAGCAGACAGCTTCAAAGTTTTTTAGAGGTTTATGGGGTGATGGGGCCA
The DNA here is from genome assembly GCF_014754425.2 of Oryx dammah. Taxonomy (NCBI): domain Eukaryota; kingdom Metazoa; phylum Chordata; class Mammalia; order Artiodactyla; family Bovidae; genus Oryx; species Oryx dammah. Next base: position 112,297,134 of record NW_024070202.1, read on the forward strand.
CTTCAAAGCCTGTGTCTTTGAGGGCAAAAGATCTCTCGGAGCCGAGGAACATGGTCTCAAGAAAGCCCCACCTAAATATGTCTTTTTAAGGGAGCTCAGGGCTTCCCAGGTGGTACCAGTGGTAAAGGATCTGCCTGCCAATGCAGAAGTTGCAAGAGATATGCACATTCCATCCCCGAGTCAGGAAGATCCCCTGGAGAAGGAAATGGCAACCCACTCCAGTATTTCTTCCCTGGAGAATTCTATGGACAGAGGAGCCTGGTGGGCTACAGTCCCTGGGGTTTCAAAGAGCTGGACTCGATGGAGCGGTCTCGTGACTGAACAGGCACATGACTGAGAACGCACATGCCATGCCAGGGCAGCGCAGAGTTGCTAGGGAAGGGGGCTTTTTTTCAAGTGATCAGGAGAGTAGCTAGATGTCTGAGGATGATGGCAGGAAACAGGTCTTCAGGCATCAAGGGTTGGGATGGGGTGACTGGGGAAAAGGATGAAGGAGAGGGAGTGTGATCAGGGTTCCTGACTTCCTGAGAAGTCATTACTTGTAAAGGAAATGCCTGGCGGTGGGTCCCGTAGAAACATGCCTGCCCACTGCTTTGGGGCAGAGGGTGAGGAGAGGACCAAAGTTCAGGGAAAGCCACGGAAGTGACCTTACGGGGGCAAGGACAGAGTGAACTTGCCCATGGCTCCTTCCTGAGTCCCTCAGGGGGCCTGGTGGGAGCTGAGTCCTTGCTCAGCAGGGCATGTGAGGGATGGCCCCATTGGAGGGGTCAACACTCTGCTAAGAGGACCTCCCCTTCTAAAGAGTCCAGGTTTTTTTTCCCCTTCTTCTACAATTACAAAGTATTAAATTATCAAATTTAACAATGAAGAGATATTTAGGTTTTTTAAGGTGAAAGTTATCCTTTACTTTTCCCCTCTCCAGCCCCCCTCCCCTTCCCCCCCTACCTTGTGGCTTTTCTCTTTGCATCCAGTAAAGAGTGCGGGGGTGGCCTTCCTGACATTTTCCCTGTGCCTTCACAAACAGGCATGTGCAGCCTCCCTCTTGTTTTCCATCAAGGGAAATAGGATCCCAGATGTGCTTCATTGTTTTCCACCCTTGAAGCAACCTTGGTCATGAAATGTCCATCTGGAGGAAGTCTTTCACTCTGTTGAAAGAGGGAGCAGGCCAGAGAGTGGAGATGACTTTCCCATTCACAGCCAGTGGCAGAGCTGAACTATAACACAGGAATTCCGTAAGTCTTGGTTGAACTTCCCCCTAGGTACTCTAGAAAATAAGATGACGGAGACTCTTTAAAGGGTTGATAACCTAGTGATGGATAGGGAGGCCTGGCATGCTGCAGTCCATGGGTTCGCAAAGAGTTGGACATGACTGAGCGACTGAACTGAACTGAACCTAGGGATGTCTGGCCACTGGGTAGGGTTTTACACTTTACAAATGCTTCTGTAGACCGTAGAACCAATTAGGGTCCTGCAAAAACCCAGGGTCTCTCAGAATCCTCAGGGGATTATTTCCAGGACTCCCCTGGATAGCAAAATCTTTGCTGGAGTCCCTTCTTTATATGGCATTGCATTTTTGTATAACCTTATGCACTCATGTCCTCTTTTATACTTTAAATTACCTCTATATTATTTATAATACTTAATGTAAATGCTATATACAGTTGCCTGCACCCGGGAAAATTCAAATTTTGCTTTTTTTGGAACTATCTTTATTTCCACCTGCATATTTTTATTGCGCTATTGGTTGAATTCATGGATGTGGAATTGGCTGATGTGGAAAGCTGACTGTAACTAGGAAATTATTAACTCTTACAGATGAGTAAGTCAAAGTCCAGGGACAGAAAATATCTTTTGTTAAAAAGAAAACAGAACAAAACTGCACTCAAGACTGTGGCAAAAGATAGAATCTTAGGCTTCCGGTTCCTCTTGTGATATGAGGCTAAACAACAGCTGAGTCCCCGGGCAAACGCTTAGTAGACTGTTGCTGACTGATTAGAGTAAGATCCAACGGCTTAACAGTAAGGTTTGTAGGAAGTCTCAGAGTGAGGCCGGCTTTTCTCCGTATCAACCTCATGTCCCAAAGGCAATTTCTAAGCAGTTCCGGAGAGAGTGTGCCCGTGGGAGTTGCCCTAGGTGGACGGCCCGCTTTGAGCTGGCAGTGAGGAATTTTATTGACTTTATAAAGGAGCATTGCCTTCCGATCAGGGAGGGTGGATGAGAAAATCCTCTCTTCTGAAGGACTAAGACCCTGCTTGGCCATCTGAACGCTGCCTCTAAATCAGCAGTCGCACTCCACCCAGGAACGTTAAGTCAGTGTTTCCTCAACTGCAGGGCGAGGGGTTGGATTTAATGAAGTCTAAGTCTCTCCTGGAAACCCCGGGGCCATTTATCACGCGCCTACGACGTATCTAGGGCCGCGCGGGTGCGGAGGGCGATGTCTCTCTGGTCACACGAGACGCGAACATCTCACTCTAACACCTGGTGTGCTGTCGTGCAAAATGCCACCACCACGATACATGCACACTCGAGTGTGAGCATCGGAGCAGGCTCCGTGTGTCTTTTTTTTTTTCCTTCAGATCCCGGCATCTAGGGCGGTGCGGGAGGGCAGCTGGCGTCGCACCGAGAGTGGTCCAGCGACTGGATCGGTTTCAGAGCGCGCGTCTGCGGGGCAAGGACCTGGAGGGGAGAGCTCGGCGGATGGGAGAAGCGGGTGCTGCAGCACCGTCAGGTCACCAGTCACCCGGCGTCCCCCCTCGGCTCCTGCCCGACTGAGACCAGAGCCTCGCGCCCGTCCGGCGGCCGGCGCTTTAAAGTCTGGCTGGGCCGGAGCTGGTTTCACTGGAGGCGGGATCAGCCGGCCGGCCCCAGCCATTGGCTCTGGAGAACAAAGGGGCCGCCCCGCAGGCTGCTCCGATAGGGCTAAACTGGTCATCTGAGAGGCTCAGCCAATCAGATGGCGGAGCAGTTCCGGAGAAGACCGGGCCCGCCAGCCAATCAGGGGCGCGGGCCCGCCCCGCCCGCCCCAGGACTGGCGGGGCCGGGGGAGCGCAGTGCCCAAGTCGCCCCGGGGTGGCAGTTCCCGTTAACCTTAGCCACAAAGTCAAAGGTATTTATTCCCGTCCCCTCCCTCCGAGTCCCTCTGAATCCGGGCGGGGAGGGGCGTGCGGAGGGATGGGCCGTGTCGCGAGCCAGCGCCCGGCTCCCCCCATGCCGTTTCCACTCAGCCTCGGGCTGGGGGCAGCCTCCGGGGTCCCCCGAGCCCCCCGCCCCTCGCGCTCTCAGTCCCTAACTTTCCTCACCCCCGCACAGCTCCCCGGGAAAAAGGGGCTCGGGTCGTGCTTGGGGAGGGGCTGCAGGCCGGGGCAGAGCTGGAAGGGGGAGCGTGAGAGCTGGAGAGGCGGGGAGGTGAGGTTGGGGTAGGGGGGACTCCCCCTCGGCCTCGCTAGCCCGGCTCTGGGCGCGCTCTGCCAGAGGGGGTCCTGATGTTTGGGAGTGATGCCAGCCTCCCCCAGAGACCGAGTTCCTGCAGGGGCGGGAACCCCAGTGCTCGCCGCAGAGTGACACATAGTAGGTGCTTAATAAATGATTAAATGAATGGGCCTGAGCTTGGAGGCGAGAACAATGAGAGGGAAGCACCACGGAAATCGAAGAGGTGTGTGTGTGTGTGTGTGTGTGTGTGTGTAGGGGTCTCCCCGAAACCTCCATTCCAGAAAGACGGGCACAAGAAGCTAAGATCTTAGTGGGGATGGGGGTCGGCGCTGGGGGTTTCTTCCCTCCTGAAGGTGAAGTATATGGAGATGCGGTCCTGCTCCAGCCCTTTGGGAGGACGGAGCCTGGTGCGTGCTTGGTCCTCCCGACCTGGGATGGGGTGTGGCCAAAGCCCCTAGGCCAGACTCCACTATTAGGTGTCCATTTTGGGTCCCAGGGTTCATCTGTAAAATGAAGAGGTGAGAGGGTATTAGTCTCCTTTCGGCTCTAAGGGTCCCTGGTTCTGTGCTTCTAATCTGTTTTGGACTTACGTTTCTTTTATTTAAACATTCCTTTGTTAACATTTTTATTAATGGTTTACAGCATGCTGGATCTTGTGCTGGGTGTTGGGGAGAGAAAGGCTCCCTGTGTTAAGATGTTTACAGTCATGCTGTTGAGACAGATTATATTATTGTACCATGTGGATGGTACTGGGTTGGGTGGGGGCACAGGTTAAATGGTGAAAGTCCTTGCTCTGAGCCTGGTGAATCCACACGGACTTCCTGGTGAAAGTGATCCCTGTTTTGGTCTGGGCAGAGAAGAGTTGGGCAAGGGTATTCCAAGACTGATGACAGGTGTTCCAGACACTGCAAGGTCAGGGAGCTCCTTTTGGGGACAATGGGGTAGGTTGATGGTGCGGTGAGAGGTGCTCAGAGGCCAGATTTTAAATGGTCTTGCCAAAAATTTGTAGAATAACCTGAAAGTACTGAGGACTCCCTGAAGTTTTTAAGCAAAGGAGTATCATGTTTAAATTGTAATTTTAGGAAAATTGCTATGAGTCTGGATGGCGGATGGATTGGAGAGCAAGGTGAGCTGTAATATGGGTGCTGCTTCCAGGTGAGCTGAAGCTTGTAGCCGCTGCGGGTGTTGGAGGTATTAAAGCAGCACTAGTATGATTTAGTGGCCTGTGAACTGTGAGGGCTGCACTCTGCAGTATTGAAAGGTGGTGAGAGTTTTGAGAGGCCTGCAGAGTCCCCACTAGAGGGGCAAGGGATGCCTAGAGCAAAGTGTAGAGCTGGTCTATGCACCCCTTGGTGCAAGCTTACCCGTTGGTGAGGGGTAAGCTGTGGAATCTCAGGTTTCCTAGGATGGGGGTGGCCTGCAGGGAAGTAGCAGACAAGCTGTGCAGAAGGAGACCTGAGCTCTAACTCATCCAAAAAGGGGGAAACACTCCTTATCCTTGTCATGCTCCTGTGAATACAGTGAGGGATGGAAAAGCGTTTATGAATTAAAATGTGATAACTGTTCAGAGTGCTGTTAGCAGCTGGTTTTATCCCTTGTCTTCGGTCAGGTAACTGGGGTCCCCAAACCCTGGCAGGTGCTTGAGTCTTGGACTGGGGTCAGAAGAATATGGTGCTGCTCTGTCTTCTGAAGGGAGATGGGTGAGCAAAGACTGGTGATGTGGATGCCATGGGTGGGGGCAGGCCTGGGGCGGGGAGGCGGGGTGTGGGACAGTCCCAGCAAAGGTGTGCATGTTGGGCAGGGCCGGGGGAGCAGGAGTCCCGGAAGGCAGTCCCATGGGGACTGGTGTGGGACCCGGGACCTCTGGGAGGTGGGCGGGCGTAATGGGATAGGGCAGCTGCCCTGGCTGGCCGTGGACCTGGTTCCCAGGGAATGTTGAGACTGAAGTCCCTAAATTGGGCTGTTCCTGTCGGGCAGCCGTGGGGTACCATTCTGAGGTCCAGCTGAGGAGCAGGGAGGGGGTGATGGCCATGCAGCGACTTGAAAAAGACTCCTCTTGCACCTCGTGAACCTTTCCCAGAGTCCTTTCACAATGTTTGCTGGCACTGCTTGGTGGAACCATTCTCCACAGAGGACCAAGCCTGATTTCCGTTTGCAGGTGGAAACACTGAGGCCCAGGGAAGGAGACTGGCTGGTCCAGGGCCACCTGGCTAAACAGAAGCAAGCCGGGTCCCCAGGTCTCAGGCCTCCCGGTCCTGGGCTCCTCCTTCCTACCGCCTGGTCTCTCTGTGGGGTGCTGGCCTGCCCCACCCCCTTGCTGCCCACCTCCGTCCCCTCTCCTGGGACTGAGGGCCATGGTGTCTGGGAGTCCGAGGCCGGAAGATGCTGGCGTAGGAGGAGGGGAAGGGGCGGCACTTAGAAGCCGTAACAGTAGGCGTGCAGGGGGACACCTGATCCAGTGGTGAATAGACCCCAGGAACGAAGGTGGGACAGGGAGGGTGATGAGACAGGAAGATGGGGTGGGGGCCCTGGAGGGGCTTGGGAGGTGCTGTGGGACTTGCAGAAAGATGCTGGCATGTGGGATGGAGGCGGGCCTGCAGGTGGCGGCGGAGGTGATGCTCACGTGGGCTGGCCTAGGACCTCGGCCTGCCTGTCTGTCCTCAGCACTGGGCCCTAGAAAGTGGGAACGGCAGTTGCCCTGCCTTTTTGATATCATTTAAAAGCCACTTGTTGGGGATTGGTTTTGCGTATTCTCCTTGGTCATAAACTCTGAAGGAGAGGGAGGTGTGAGGTCTGGTGGGTCCTGGGATGGCTGTTCAGAAAGGGTGCTGATTATCCAGGGGCTAGCCGGAGCCCACGCCCTGGGACCAGGCCTCCTGTGCGAGTGGCCTGCCTGGGATCGGCTTTGGAAGAGAGCCTGGGGGCTGTCTCCTGGGAGACAGAGGTTGGACGAGCCCCTTTCCCCCAGTAAAGTCGGGGTGTGAGGTCCTGGGGCTCGCCTGAGCTGAGCTGGTGGAGCGTCCAGGGCTCTTTAGTCCAGCCCCCTGCCTGGCGCTCAGGCCCTGCCCCACTCAGGTGGGAGGAGACCATCCTCCGGCTCAGCCTCCATCTCCTGAGAGAGACGGGACCTGGAGCTGCTCTGTGGAGCCTGGCTATGCAAGCAGCCTGGCCCCTGAGAGCTGTCTACGCTCTGCTCCCCTGGGAGGCCAGCTCCCGTTGCTGAGCAGAGTGGGGGGTTCCTGTGTGGGCTCTGGGGGCCTCTGGAGACTCTGAAGCCGCTTAAAGAGGGCCAGTTTAGAGTGAGCCGGTAGGGAGCGTGTCTGGAGAGAGGGCTCAGAACCTTTGGGTGTGGGTTGTTCTCAGGCCCCAGTGATGGGAGACAAAAGATGGTTTACAGGCTTTTAGGAAGTCAAATGTTTCCCTACCTAATGTTGGCAGCAAACTCCCAGAGCAGGCGTTTTCCGTCACCTTCACCACTGAGAACCCAGGCCGAGAGGAGCAGTCATTTGCCCAGGGCAGTGGGGCTAGAACTCAGGGTCCCTGATTCTGGGTCCCGGCATGCATGGGCCTGAGTAGGGGGCAGTGCTGGGAGCGGACTGCAAGGGGCAGAGTCGGAGGTTCAGATTCCCAGGGGAGGGGGGGTGTGGCCTGCTGTCGCCTCCTGGCTGTACCCCTCCAGCCTGGCCTTGAGTCTCGGGCTGCCCTGGCCTGCTGGGCACAGCCTCATCTTCTTTCTAGAGCTTTCTGCACCCTTCCAGCTTCTCCCCGTGCTGACTCATGCCTCCCCTGCCCTCCGCTCACCCCACAGGTGACCCAGCAGGTGTTCCCTATTGCTTCCCAGCTCCCTGTGGCCTCGGTGCCCCCCTAGTTCCGTTCCTTGGAGCAGTGGACCTGGAGGGCTGGTCGTAGCTCCCGAGGACACTTGTGTCAGCAGGGAGTCACATTGCTGGAAGGGCAGTGACTTGTGCTCATGCGGTTCACCGTGGCACACTTGTATCTCTGTGGATCTGTAGGGGTGTCCATGGGTTTCTTCATATTTCATTTTCTCTGTACTTTACATGTGCAGTTTTGCAAGCATTCTTGTACGTGTGAGTATCTGCATTTCTGTATCTTTAAACTTGTGTGCACTCAGCCGTGTTGGATGTGAGATAGTATTATGTCTGGATGTGTTTGTGTGCATTGAGTGTTCAGATCAGTTTCTTCTCATATGCCTATGATTGTATTTTATCAATATCTTTTAAATTGAAGTATAGTTGACTCACAATGATGTAATTTCTGCTGGACAGCAAGTGATTCAGTTATACATATATAAACATAATAAAGAAGAATGTATATATACATTCTTTTTTTTACTATTTCCCACTGTGGTTTATCGCAGGTTATTGAATATAGTTTCCTGTGCTCTATAGGAGGACCCTGTTGTTTATCCATCCTCTATATAATAGTTTGCCTCTGCTAATCCCAAACTCCCAATTCATCCCTCCCCCGATGCCCTCCCCCTTGGCAACCACCTGTGACTGTAAACCTTAAATGAAACATCCATTGATGTGAACTGAACTCTGTCTTCCAGGCAGAGGAGATCGTTAGCTCATCCTGAGGCGTCTGTCGTTTGTGTTGAAGCCCTGGGGGCAGGGGACCCCTCTCGTCAGTCCTCCCATTTCATGCCCTCATTCAGTATAAACTGAGCGCCTTCTCCATCTCGGGCCCAGGCAGGCGGGACCCCCCACCCCCACTCCCCGGAGCTTTATATCTTGAGCAGAACTTCATGAACTTGGAAATCTTTTCTTCCGTTGGATGTTATGGTAGCTCTAGCCACATGTGGGCGTTGAGCACTTGAAACATGGCCAGCATGATTGAGAAACTGAGTTTTTAACTTAATTTATAGACACTTAAATAACCACATGTGAGTACAGGGGCCAGACTCCTGAATGAGGTCCTGGTAGCTTAAGGCTTGGTGCATCCCTCACCTTCTCTTAGAGACAGCGTGGTCCAGGAGAAGACGCTCTGGCTGGGGGTGGGCCCACTGGGCCCACCCACCTGACCCGTCCCAGCTCGTTCGGTTCTGGCTGCAGCCTTCCTAGCTGTGGAACCTTGAGCAAATCGCTCAACGTCTCAGAGCTGGAGCTGTGTATCCTTAGGATGAAGCGGCCGATGCTTGCTGAATGCTTGGTACACAGTCCGTCTCCCGGTCCCTAATGAGTCTTGGCTGGCCACCCCCTCTTCCTCCCAGAGCCAGCTCAGTACCGAGGTGTCCACTGAAGCACGCCCTGCCCCCCGCCCCCAGTGAATGAGGTAAGGACAGACAGGGTCTGTGTGTCCCCAGAGGACTCTGAGAGCACACTGTCAGGGTGGAGGCTGGCTGGAGCCCATGGGCCTTTGCCCATCCCCTGCTAAATGCTGGCCTGCGCTCCTCCCTGGGGGTCTTGACTGCTAGTGTGAGGGCAGGGGGCCAGTCAGCTTGATGGGGAGGGTACCTTGAGAAGACCGCCCCCTGTCCAGTTTCCCGTGGGGAGGGGTCTGGGCAAAGCCAACAGTGGACGAAGACCTGGGTGTGGCCCTGGAGGGGAGCCGGCCTGGGGGCTGGGCTTTGGCCGGAGTTTGGGCGGTGCCACCCTGGAAGCCTCAGTTCCCGGTGGAGGGTGCGTGGCCAGTCCCGCTCCACTGATGACAAAGGCCACACGAGGTGCCACCTGCTTCTTCCTCACCTGGGGCCTGAGTCTGTGAGGAGAGCTGTCCTGGGCTGGTGGGAAAGATCCAGGGCCCTGAGATCAGGAGGGCGTGGTGAGGTGGCCTGGACGTGTCCCTGCACTGCCCCTTCCGGCCCATGGGCTTTGCCCAACTCCGGCCACTGAGCACTCCCCCTCCTCAAATTCCCGCTGAGCCCAAAGCTCCTCTGTTACCTCCCCTGTCCCCCAAGACTGCAGCCCCTGCCGTGGACCACAGTCCCGCATCATGTGGCCTGGTGGTTGTCATGACAGCTGCCCGAGAGGCCTTCCCGTCCCGGGGCTCTCGTCCCCACGAGGGCCTGACCTGGAGCCGGGGCCGGGAAGGGGGAGGCGACAGGGCCCTGAACCTAGACCTGGCCCTGGTGGGTATCCTGCCCACCATAGGACCTGCCGGGCAGGGAGGGGGAGGTCATCAGAGGCCAGAGTCGGGGCGCTGATGGATGGGGACCGGTGCCCCCATGGCTGGGGTGTTCTGCTCGCCGGGTCCCTGGGCGTGGCTCCCTCCAGCCAGCGGAGCGATGGCAGCGAAGGGACAGCCAAGTGCCATGTGGCAGGGCGGGCTGTGCCGTGGCCTGGCCGTCCTGGAAAGATACCGCTGCACACTGGGTCCTTCCGAGGTCTGGCCATCTCAAGGGTTTGCCTGCAGGACTCCTGTCAGCCTGGGTTCCAGACACATCCCCCCAAGCACACAGGCGGAGGTGGGCCCCCGAGACACAGCCCCTGTCCCCACTCCTGTCCCCTGTGCCTCTCCTCCTGTGCCCTGCCCTGTCCTTTCTCCCTTCTTCCCCTCGGCCAATGAGGGTCCCTTCCTTCCATTTCCACTTCTGGTCTTTGTTGGACCATGAGCCACTTGGTGACTCCCTGTGAACTGGTCACCAAGAATCGAAGCCCTTCTGCCATCTGAGACGATTTTGAGTTCCTGGATATCTCACTAAGACAGAACGGATCAACCAGGACAGAGTTGATTTGGCTGGAGAGGCCTCAGTTATGTTGTGTAGGGGTTTCATGAATGAAGCCAAGACCCACCCACTGTCCTTGTCCTGAATTGTGACCTGAGCCTCCACCCTCCATCTGAGATTCCCTGCGTTGAGGTGACCTCCCTGTTCACCAGCCCTCTGAGTCTGCTTGAGCAGACGTTGAATCTCCAGTTGGTGAGAAGCTGCCCCACAGTGTGGGATGTAGAGTAACCTGGAGGGAAGAGGTGGTGCTAAGGCAGGCGCACCAGCATCCATCAGGGGCCCTGAGGCCCTCTTTCTTCTGCACCTCAGGCATGTTTCAGCATCTCTGAGAACCCACAGCAGGAGTACATAACAGACCCATGTGTGAGAAATAGAATTAAAAACAAAATCTCCTTCCTACCCTGGAAAGCTCTGCACCAAGATAGAAGAGAAAGAAATAGTCTTATTACTGGATAGGCATTAAGCCAGCAACATGCATGTCACAGGCGACACACTAAAAGACTGCAAAGACAGAGAGAAGTGTCATGATACCTTATAGCCCAGCAGATGTGCCCCACTACGCACGTGCTCTCGAGGGAAAGCATAACCAGTTCTGGGTGAAGGGACCTGATAGCACCATTCGTCACACAGCGTTCACCCTACATTCACCTGGAGTTGGCAGCCACCCAGGAGAGCTAACTGCCTTCATGCAAAGGAAGCACACACTTCCCAGATCTCAGTGACGATGGGAGGAGGTTGGCATCTTGGAGCCAGGTGCTGCTGAGTTAGGCTCCCACCTTCCGCGGGAGGGGACACTGGCTGCTGATCCCTTGATATTTGCGCTTCGAAGAGATGGCTCCCAGGTCCTCGAGAAAGGGTCCTGGCAAGAGACTGAGTGAACTTTTCAAAAGATTTACATTGACATTGAAGGGGGAGAGAAAGGGCTTCCAGTTAGAAGATTTCTAAAGAAAAGGAAAGAAAGGGGAGAGAGTCTTTTTCCGTTTTCTCAGCAGGGAGACAGTCTTTTCTATCAGATTTGTATTTCCCTGACAGCCTTGACCCCCCACTCAGATTCCCAGCCTGGGTCCCTGCCCCAGAGTGGCTGCTGGGAGGGGAGGGGACTTGGGAGAGGGAAGCGGGGAGGCTGTCTGGGGCCTGAGGTGCAGAGCAAGGGGGGGCCGGGCCCCTGTGCCTGAGTGGTGGCGGAGCCCAGGTATGTGGGGCAGAGGCTGGGGCCCATTGGGAATGCAGGGGGGCCAAGGTGGGTACTGGCACAGAAAATGAGATCCGTGTCCTCAGGAGGGGCTGCCCACAGCACCACGGGGCAGCTGCTGCACCTCCGAGTGCCCACAGCTGGCAGCCTGTTGGTGCCACACACGGCTGTCTGGTGCCAGCCCCCGGCATGGACGTGTCGGGGATAAGCAGACAAGGAAACCCTGTTGGATGGCGAAGTGTCAGGGAGGAATGGGAGGTGGAGCCAGGGTTGTGACTGTACACAGGGTCTCCAGGGAAGACCACTCAGAGCAGGTGACCTTCAGGCCTGGAAGGGGCAGTGGCCACACAGGGACCTGGGAAGGGGGCACCCCAGGCAGAGGTGACAGAGCAGCAGGACCCCGTCCTGATTGTGTTCCAGGCACCAGAGGGGCCAGGCGGGAGATGCCCCAAAGACCCAAGCTTGATGTTCACCATGAGCCTGGAGTGGCGGGTGAAGGAACCAGGCCATTGGGACCCAGGTTGGCCGTGTGTGTGTTCCCATGGTGGTGGCGGGGGGATGGCAGGGAGGGCCCGGGAGGGTTTTTCACTGGGACATGGGTGGGGGCTTTGAAGGACAGGGGGCTGGTGATTTTGGAGGCACAGTTCTGCCCCCCTGCCAGGGTATCCTCATGCCCACGAAGGGGGGTCTCTAGACTTATTTGAGTTTCCTGGTTCTCACGTGTGGCCTCCTGCATACCTCACCCTGCAGGTGTTGAGAGTGTGGGCGTCAGAAGCCCCAGGACCCTGCCCAGCTGTGCCATCCAGCCACCTTCGTGACTGGGCGGATGTCGGGAGGCTCAGTTTTTTCTTTAGAAAGTGGGAATTGTACACATTTTACCTGCTGAGTAGGTATATATGTGCTCTGAAAATTCTTGGACATTTCAACGGAAGCCATAGGTAGAGAGATGTGAAAGAGAGGGACTGAGGACTTCCCTGGTGGTCCAGTGGCTAAGGCTCCATGCTTCCACTGCAGGGAGCACAGGTTCCATCCCTGGTTGGGGAATTAAGATCCCACATGCTGTGCGATGTGGCCAAATTAAAAAAAGGGACCGCCCTGTGTGAGGTCCATCTGTCCATTTGTCTCAGGCCAACCCTCTTCTTCTCCTTCCATCCCATCCACAGACGGCCGGGTGGGGAGCCAGGCTGATGCAGACGGGCCTCCGGGGATGGAGAAGGGCCTGGCTGGCAGCACAGGTAAGAGCAGGTGGGCAGGTGGGAGCCCCCCGCCACCTCCTCCCCAGCCCCGTCCCTCTGCAGCTGAGTAGGGCTTGCTGATGGCCAGTAGACCCACAGTCTGGGAAAGGATGGAGCAAACACAGAATAGAGGCTAAGAGCTGGACAAGCCCAGCCCCTGTTTGTCAGGCAGGGGTGCACACACACACCCACGCACACACCTCACATATACATCCCTCCACATACACACCCCACGTACACACACACCCCACATACACACACACCCCACTTACACATAAACACCCCACATACACACATACCCCACATACACACACACACACACCACACACACACACCCCCCCCCCCCACACACACCCCACATACACACCCCACATACACACACACCCCCCCCACATACACACACACCCCACACATACACACAGCCCACATATACACACACCCCCCACACACACACACCCACACCCCCCCCACACACACCCCACATACACACACACCCCACATACACACACACACACACCCCACCACACACTCCGTTAGTGCTAGATCAGGGAGTACAGTGTTCCTGCTGGTCATGTATTGAAAGCCAGAGCTCTGGGGAGGACACGTGGTTAGAACAAGCAAGCCCTGCTGTCTGTCTGTCAGGAGAGCATCTCCAGTTTGGTCCATGAAAGCTTCCTGGGTCTGTCTCAGCTGATGCACTTAGAGCCGGTGGTGGTGGTGGGGAAACACAGCAGTTAGTCCTGGTGTCTCCCGGGCAGGGGGCAGGCGCCACTGAACATGGGAAGTGCCCCTGGAGACCCCTCCCCAGCTGGCCGCTTCCTACTTCCAGGATGGAGCAGCCCTAGGTCTGAGACCTGCTCTCCCAGCCTCTGCAGCAGGCCCTGCAGCAGGGTGCAGCTGGGGCAATGGGAGCTCTGAGCCTGAGGGGGCATGGGACCTGGGCGCTCTGCCCCTTGTGGGCACAGTGACCAGGTTTCTTTACCTCCTGTTCCCTCCAGGGGAGTTGCCCCGAAGGCCCCAGAGCAGCCCCCACCCTCAGGACAGTTACTATGGTGGACCTAAGATGCGACAAAAATCAGGCAACAGAGTAAGAAAGGAAGAAAACACTGGCTCAGAGGGCCAGTATGCTCTGTGACACTCTTCTGTTCTGTGACTGAGTGCTGACGCCTGGCAGTGAGCTGAGCCGCCCACTTCCCAGTCTCCCCACTTGCCCAGGCTGTCACTTTGAATGCTGAGAGCACGTGTGTGTGTGTGTGTGTGTGATGCTGACATTATAGTAGTTATAGGAAAACCTAGGGCAGATGGTTCCAAACGTTTTAGCTGAAGGGCTCTTATTTTTCCCCCAAATTTTAATTTTTTAACACCAAAAACACTTTGCATTGGGGTATAGCCAATTAACAATGTTGTGATAGGTTCAGGTGAACAGTGAAGAGACTCAGCCATACAGATACATGTATCCATTCTCCCCTAAACCTCCCTCCCATCCAGCCTGGCACATAGCATGGAGCAGAGTTCCATGTGCTGTCCAGCAGGTCTTAGTTGGTTAGCTGTTTTAAATATAGCAGTGTGTCCATGACCTTCCCCAAAGTCCCTAACTGTCCCTGCAGGGCCCTTTTGCCCACATAAACTCATAAGGGGGATCCTAATTCAGACACGAGCAGTGAGCTCCACCAGGCTTTCTCTGCCCATATGGCAGCTCCTCCACGAGGAAGAGGTGGGAAAACCCTGGGGCTTGGGGACCCCTCGGGCCGCAGCCTTCCAGGCTCCCACGCCTGCTGGCCGGTCTGAAGGAATGACTCTTCTGGACGGCCGAAGATTTGAACATAATTGAGACTTTACCTCTTTTAAGTACCCTTTACTTTTTTATTTGTATTTGAATGTATTTTTAAAGCCGTGGTGGAACATACAAAACAGGAAATCTACCACTCTGCCCACTTTGAAGGGTGCAGTTCAGGGGCACGAAGCACAGGCACGTGGAGGCACAGCATCCTCACCGTCCATTTCCTGAAGTGTCCCGTAACGTCAGAACCTGTACCTGTGGAGCAACAGCCCTCTGTTCCTCTCTGCTTCTTCTGAACCATGAAGATGTTTAAAAAATGATGCTTCTCTATGCTGACTTGAGGAGCAGTACCCTTGGAACCGGCAGGCGGAGGCCTGTTTCCCTCTGTGTTAGTGTCTGATCACTAGGGGAAGGTGGCTGGGATGACCGAAGTCCCAGAGCACGAAGGTCAAGGGTCCATACCTGCCATCGCAGGCTTCAGGGCCTCCTCATACAACTCAGGCACGTATACCACCCCTCACTGGGGCCCTGGAGCAGGGGATGCAGGTATCCTCTGGGCTTTCAGGCTCCACTATACATCTGGCTGGGAGGGTGAGCCTTCCGAGGCATCAGCCAGCATGATGGTTGTTAGGCCAGGTTTAATCAGGGAAAGGCAGTGGCTTTTGTGGGGTTCTGGGGGCATTCGTGGGCTTCCCTGGCAGTGTGGTGTGGTAAAGAATCCACCTGCCAAACAGGAAATGGGGGTTCGATCCCTGGGTCAGGAAGATCCCCTGGAGAAGGAAATGGCAGCCCACTCCAGTATTCTTGCCTGGGAAATCCCATGAACAGAGGAGCCTGGTGGGCTATAGTCCTTAGGGTTGCAAAGAGCTGGACACGACTTAGCAGCTGAGCATGCACGCATGGGGGCATTCATGGGTGCCCCGTCACTTGGGGACAGCAGTGCCCCTCTGACTGATTATATTTTGGATTCACTACCCAACCAGCATCTGGACAGCCGGGCCTGTCAAAGACGTCCACTGGCCAACAAGTCAGTGCATCTAAGGGAATGTTTTTATAATTGATGAAACTCATTACACATGCGTTTTTGATTGCTGCCAGTACACAATTTAAATCACCACTTTCATTTTCAAATTACTACTCCTGATAAAATGATTTCTCACAACCAGCACCTGGGGAGGAGCCATGGCATTGCTTTGCCAGGAGGAGAGCTGGCCCCTTACGGGTGCTTTCTGTAAGGGAACCCCCACTTCCCTCCCCCGCCCCACCCCCAGGTCACCACATTGTTTCTATGCTCTCGTGGGGCCAGTGAGGCTGTGGAGTGGAGCAGAGCCCTTTGGCCTCAGAACTAAAGGCCACTGGATTAAAGGGAAGGTTTTCTCTTTATTTCCTAAGATAGTTGAAAGCTTTACAAACTATAATGTTTGAATTTTTATGAGAATATTTGAATAACACATACAACATGTAAGTCTCCTTTGCCTGTCCATCTGGTCTTGCTGTGGTCCATATCACCTGCCAGGTGACCACCATCTTGGGCTTGGTGTAAACTGGCCCGGACTGAGCATGTGAATATACACAGAGAGGCATGGCTTTGTTTTCCATAGGTTGGAGCAGACTTCTCTCTGAAAATCTTTTGGAAATCTTCTCACATTGGCACATGTAGCTCTTTTCAGTCTCTGCACAGTTCCCCACATTATGAAGGGAGTGAACATTGGATTAGATTATTATTGATAGGTAATCTGGTTGTTATCCTCCCTTTCGCTTATTACAAATAGCACTTCAGTGAATATGCTTAGACATTCCTCTTTGGACTCACATGTATTTCTTAGGATACATACCTAGAGTGAAACTGCTGGGCGGAAGAGGTGAAGGCTTGTTGTTGTTCAGTCGCTCAGTCAGGGTATCACTCAGTCATGTCAGACTCTTTGCGACCCCATGGACTGCAGCACGCCAGGCTTCCCTGTCCTTCACCATCTTCTGGAGTTTGCTCACATTCACGTCCATTTAGTCAGTGATGCCATCCAACCATCTCATCTTCTGTCGTCCCCTTCTCCTCCTGCCCTCGATCTTTCCCAGCATCAGGGTCTTTTCCAATGAGTCGGCTCTTGGCATCAGGTGGCCAAAGTATTGGAGCTTCCACACCAGTCCTTCCAATGAAAATTCAGGGTTGATTTTCTTTAGTATTGACTGGTTGGATCTCCTTGCAGTCCAAGGGCTCTCAAGAGTCTTCTCCAACACCACAGTTCAAAAGCATCAGTTCTTCAGTGCTCAGCTTTCTTTATGGTCCAGCTCTTACATCCTTACATGACGGAAAGATAGAACACGTTTATAATTTTAATCAGCACTGTCAAGTTATCCTCAAAGAGTCTGAATTCATTTATGCCCCCAGCATATCCATGTGCTTATTCTCCTGTGTAGTTTCCATGTGTATCATGAAGTCAGGATATTATCAATTTCTTCAGTATTTGCTGGTGTGATGGGTGAAGAGATGCTACACTGTTATTTGGCACTTTGCTAATTACTAGTGATGGTGAGCCTCTTTTCATCTGTCTATAGAGGTCCTTTATGTAAGTGAAAGTCGCTCAGTTGTGTCCAACACTTTGTGACCCCATGGACTATACAGTCTATGGAATTTTTCAGGCCAGAATACTAGAGTGGGTAGCCTATCCCTTCTCCAGGGGATCTTCCCAAGCCAGTAATCAAACTGGGGTCTCTTGCATTGCAGGCAGATTCTTTACCAACTGAGCTATCAGGGAAACCCCCTTGGTCTATTATATATCTATGTATGTGTTCTCCTAGGCGTGCCCTATCCAGTAGGTGGCTAATAGCCACATGTGGTTATTTAAATTTAAGTTAATTTAAATGAAAGAAAAGAAGTTCAGGTCCTGGGTTATACTCACAACATTTCAAGTGCTCTGGAACCATGCGTGGCTAGAGGCCACATGTGTTGGACAGCTTGGATGCAACAAAACATTTTCACTCTTGTGGAAAGCTCTGTTAGGAAAGGCCGCCCCAAACAATCATTTCTACTTTGCTCATATGTGGGACTTTTGTTATACAGGTGTTTTAAATTTAGTTTTTATGTTTTTCATCCTATTTAAGAAGATTTTCAATTACTTCTGGATTCTAAACAAATTCTCCTGATTCTTCTACTACTTATATTTGCTTCTTTTAAACCAGCACTTAAATCCACCTGGAACTGATTTTTATAAACTGTATGAACTAGAAATCTAACTTGAATATTTCCCCCAAATAATTAGTTAGTCCTAAACTGATGGATAGGCCAGCCTTTCACTGTTGACTTGGAATGCTACCTACCGTGTATAATGCTACTGTGTATCACTTATCAAATATTTCTGTTCTCTTGATCTATCTGTTGGTTATGTGTATTCAACACTTATAATTGTTTTTAGCTTTTTTTTTTTTTTTTTTTGGTGGGAAAGACCCTCACTCACAGCCTCACCTTACCTGGCTCACTATGGAGCAACCATGTCAATAACAACTGCATCTGTCCAGACTTAAAAGATGGACTTTATTTTTTAGAGTAGTGTTATGTTTATAGGAAAAAATGCAGAAAGTTCAAGGAGTGCCCTATGCCCCATCTCTCCAGTTTCTCCTATTAAAATAATTTTTAAGATTATTTTTTTATGTGGACCATATTTCAAGTCTTTATTGAATTTGTTACAGTATTGCTTCTGTTTTCTGTTTTGGTGTTTTGGCTGTGAGGCATATGGGATCATAGCTCCCTAGGAGTCGAACTTGCACCCCTTGCATTAGAAGGTGAAGTCCTAACCCCTGGACTGCCAGGGAAGTCCCCATTTCCTCCCACTATCAACATTTTGCATTAGGGTGGTGCATTCGTTATAACTGATGAACCTTTATTAATACATTTTTATTACATAAAGTCCATACTTTACCTTAGGGTTCACTCTTTACGTTGTGCATTCTGTGGACAAACGCTTAACATCCTATACCCACCACGATAGTATCATACAGAGCAGTTTCACTGCCCTAAAAATCCTCTGTGCTCTGCCTCCTTCATCCCTTCCCCCTGATCCTTCCACCCCTGGCAACCACTGATCTTCTTTTTACTGTCTTCATAGTTTTGCCCCTTCCGGAATGTCATATAGTTGGAATCACACAGTGTACCTTTTCAGATCGGCTTCTTTCACTTAGTAATATGCATTTACATTTCCTCCGTGTCTTTCCACGGCTGGAGAGCTCATTTCTGTCTATCGCTGAATAATACCCCATTGTATGGTATACTACTGTTTATCCATCCCCCAACTGAAGGACATGTCTTGGATGCTTCTGAGTTTTGACTGTTACAAATAAAGCTGCTGTAAACATCTGTGGGCAGGCTTTTTTGTGTGGACATAAGTTTTCAACTCCTTTGGGTAAATATATAGGAGAATGATTTGCTGGATTGTATTGTAAGTGTATATTTAGGTTTGTAAGAAACTGACAATACTGTCTTCCACAGTGGCTGTACCATTTTGCATTCCTACTAGCAATGAATGAGAGTTCCTGTTGCTTCACATCCTTGTTAGCATTTGGCGTTGTTGGTGTTTTGGATTTTAGCCATTCTAACAGGTGTGCGGTGATAGTATTTTAGCTTTTAATGTTGTATAAGTCAAATTCTTCCTTGATCATTTTTAGAATTTGTGGGTGATTTACTACACAGTAAATTTTATAAATTACTTAAGATTATACTGAATTTGAATGTTGGTTTGGAGTGAAGAGCTTATCTAGAAATATGATGTATACCTGTTCTTTTATTTACATTTTTAATTCATTCAATAAAGTAATAGTTTTATGTTTTGCTTATATATTAGGTATACTTACAGTTATTTTACTGCCATTTAAAAAAGTTATGAATTTTAATTTTTTTAAGCTGGTAGTTTTGTTGAAACTTTTAATTTCGAATACAAACTTCATCAGTGGATTCTCATGCAAATGATAGTTATAGATTAATAATAATCAGCAAATGACAGTTTTCTCTTAATCTCCAATATTTATATATATCTTTCTTTTTTCTCCTTGTTCCTAACTGGAATAGGCTTCTAATTTTTTGCCTTTGATTATTACATTTGCTAGTTTCTAGTGCAGCTCCTTTGTCAACTTCAGGAAAGTTCCTTATGTTCCTAGCTTGCTAAGAGCCTTCTTCCTTTCTTTTTTCTTTTTCCCTCTCTCCCTTCCTCCTCCTAACTTCCTCTCCTCCTCCTTTTCCTCCAGAAATGATGTTGAATTTTATTGTGCACCTTTTCCACCTCTGTTGAAATGGTTCAGTTCAGTTCAGTTCAGTTCAGTCGCTCAGTCATGTCCGACTTTTTGCGACCCCATGAACTGCAGCACGCCAGGCCTCCCTGTCCATCACCAACTCCTGAACTTCACCCAAACTCTTGTCCATTGAGTCAGTGATGCCATTCAGCCATCTCATCCTCTGTCGTCCCCTTCTCCTCCTGCCCCCAATCCCTCCCAGCATCAGGGTCTTTTCCAGTGAGTCAACTGTTCGCATGAGGTGGCCAAAATATTGGAGTTTCAGCTTTAGCATCAGTCCTTCCAATAAACACCCAGGACTGATCTCCTTTAGGATGGACTGGTTGGATCTCCTTGCAGTCCAAGGGACTCTCAAGAGTCTTCTCCAACACCACAGTTCAAAAGTATCAATTCTTTGGCACTCAGCTTTCTTCACAGTCCAACTCTCACATCCATACATGACCACAGGAAAAACCATAGCCTTGACTAGATGGACCTTTGTTGGCAAAGTAATGTGTCTGCTTTTTAATATGCTATCTAAGTTGGTCATAACTTTCCTTCCAAGGAGTAAGCATCTTTTAATTTCATGGCTGCAATCACCATTTGCAGTGATTTTGGGGCCCCCAAATATAAAATCTGACACAGTTTCCACTATTTCCCCATCTATTTGCCATGAAGTGATGGGACCAGATGCCATGATCTTAGTGTTCTGAATGTTGAGCTTTAAGCCAACTTTTTCACTCTTCTCTTTCACTTTCATCAAGAGGCTTTTTAGTTCCTCTTCACTTTCTGCCATAAGGGTGGTGCCATCTGCATATCTGAGGTTACTGATATGTCTCCTGGCAATCTTGATTCCAGCCTGTGCTTCCTCCAGCCCCGCGTTTCTCATGATGTCCTCTGCGTATGTGTTTAATATTTGAAAAGTCAGTGTCATGAACTGTGTTGAGTCATCTTTGTTTTCCTGGGGAAGATCCAGCAAAGTCATGATAGGTTGTTCTCTTAACATTGCCAAACTTGCTTTGCCAGTATTTTCGCTTGTTTTTTTACATCTACTTTCAAAGAATGATAAACCTATAATTTCCTGCCTACCGCACCCTTGCCTTGTTTGGGGTCATGTATCATGTAAGCTTCCCCAGCACACTCCCCACCCCACCCCACTGCCCTGCCTGCCTAGTTATGGTCATGGTCTATGTAAGTTGGGAACAGTCCTTCCCTTGAAGTTTTAGCAGAACTTTTGCACAGTTAAGTGACCTGTTACCCACTTTTGAGGTCTAACTTTAGTTTTCTTTTCAGTCTCTTCTATGTTTATGCAGACGTGGTTTCTACCTCATCTTGAGTCAGTTTTGTTAATTTATTTTCTCACAAAATCATCCATTGTACAAATTGGTTTTCAATTAATATGTCTATTGGTTTTCAATTGATACGTCTTTCAAATTGATATGTCTAAAAAAACTTGATATGTCTGTACATAGGTTTTGGGGATTCATCAGAATCCTTTCTATATCTTTATATTCCCTTTATCCTGTAATCTCTGCTTTTGTCTGTATTAATTCTTTCCTCTTACTTCCTTTGGGTTTGCGTCACTGTCTTTTTAATATGGGCACCTGTTGTTTAGGGTTTCTTTCCTTTGTTCACAGTTTTTTTTTTTTCAACTTTTTTTTTTGGTTTGTTTTGGCTGCACAGCATGTGGAGTCTTAGTTCCCTGCCTGGGGATCAAACCCACATCTGCTGCTTTAGCAGCATGCAGTCCTAACTATTGGACTGCCTGGGCAGTCCCTGTTTCATCTATTTTTATAGGCCATAAACTTTTTATTGACATATAACACACAGAAAAGTGCACAGGTTTTGGGCTCTATAAATTCTCAAAGTGAACATGCCTATGTAACCAGCACCCAGATCCACAAGGAGAACATATATATACACAGAAAACACAGAATATGTATGTGTATACCTATATGTGGATATCTATCTATCTATCTATCTATCTATCTATCTATCTATCTATCCACCCCAGAAGTGCCCTAGGCCCCCTTCCAACCACAGTACCCTCTGTCAGGGGCATTACTCTTAACTCTAACGCATCCTTTAGTTGCCAGCTTTTGACCTCTGTATAAATGGAATTCAGATAGCCTGTATACGTGGTGTCTGTAGCAGACCTTTTCCATCATGGCTTATGTCCAGGAGCCTGGAAGCAAAGTTCCCAGCAGCCCTGAGTCTAGTCTAAAGGGTGGGTTAGCAACAGAGTGTGCCGCTGGTGTGCAGGCTTCCTTTAGTACAGGACAAGGCAACACTTAACCTGTTCTGGGTGCTGAGAGCTTTCTGGCTGGTTTTCTTGTTCTTGGTTTTGTTGAAGGAAGAATTTGCCAAGCGGGTGAGGTGATCATGCACCACAGCTGCTGCCCGGGAGCCACCTGGCATTGATGCCGGGCTTGGTTGCCCAACCTCTGGGGGACTGGGCATGCACTCACCCAGCAAGCGCCCAGCACGTCCATCCTCTTAGGACGAGAACCAGATGTTTTGAAACTTGGCCACTTTCTGCTTGCTCCCTGAGTCGGAAGACTCCCCTGGATTGGCTTATCTTCTTTGCCTCTCCTGGGCCTCAGGGTAGAGGAGGCGGGCAGCGATGTGCTTGGCACCTGCAACACTCACCGTTTCTTTCTTCTCTGCCCTCCTGCACACTCCAACTCCTCTGACTTTATTGTCCTTCCCATCCTCCCTGCTCTCTCCTTTCCCCCATTTTCTCTTCTCCCTTTACTATATTCTGTCTGCATCCTTTTCTCCTGTCCCATTTTCTACCCTGCCCTACCCTCCTGATGCTCCCTGCCCCCCACCCGCCCTTTCCCTCCACCTTAGGAGCACAGCACCCACCGAATGACTCTCCCTGACCTCTCTCCCTTTGCCTCCGGCAGGAGATGGGCTGGTGATGAAGATCAAGCAGGAGAAGCCCGAATGGCTGCTGCAGACGCAGGCCGCGCTTTCGCAGAAGGATAAGGAGAACATTTTCCGGCCCCATCGGGCCCCCCCGCCATGCCAGACGGCGGCGGGGAAGTCTCGAGCCTGGGGGCGCCCGGACGAGACTGGGGGTCCAAGGTGGGCCCCTCCCTCTGAGCAGGACGTGGGGTCGGCAGGCCGGGCTCCAAGGGCGGCCCCCGGCCCCCTGAGCCCGGCTCTTCCTGCTGGCGAGGGTCACTTCGTGTGCCCGGACTGCGGGAAGAGGTTCAGCTGGTGGTCGTCGCTGAAGATCCACCAGCGCACGCACACGGGCGAGAAGCCGTACCCGTGCGGCAAGTGTGGCAAGAGCTTCAGCCAGAAGCCCAACCTGGCGCGCCACCAGAGGCACCACACGGGCGAGCGGCCTTTCTGCTGCCCCGAGTGCGCCCGGTGCTTCAGCCAGAAGCAGCACCTGCTCAAGCACCAGAAGACCCATTCCCGGCCCGCCACCCACCCGTGCCCCGAGTGCGCACGCTGCTTCCGCCACCAGGTGGGCCTGCGCATCCACCAGCGCGCGCACGCGCGGGACGGCCAGGGCCCCCGCGCCGGGTTGCAGGCGCTGCGGCGGGACACCGCAGCCCCCCGGGGCCAGCGCCCGCGGCCGGGGCCCCAGCGGGGGCGCCCCGAGTGGGCTTGGCTGGGGCTCGGCCAGGGCTGGTGGCGCCCGCCCGCGGCCCTGCCCGCCGCCCCCGGCGAGCCACGCCAGTTCATCTGCAACGAGTGTGGCAAGAGCTTCACGTGGTGGTCGTCGCTGAACATCCACCAGCGCATCCACACGGGCGAGCGGCCCTACCCCTGTCCCGAGTGCGGCCGCCGCTTCAGCCAGAAGCCCAACCTGACGCGCCACCTGCGCAACCACACCGGCGAGCGGCCGCACCCCTGCGCGCACTGCG
>NW_024070202.1:112320994-112358829 GCF_014754425.2 Oryx dammah
CCCTCGCGCGCGCCCCGCCGCCCCCGCCCAGCCGCCCGCCCAAGCCGTCTCTGGCCTGTCGCCGCCGCCCCGGGGCCCCTCGCCCGCTCGGGGGCCCGGGGACCTGCCGTGGGGCCGGGCGCGGGCTGGGGCGTCGGGTGAGCCACGCCAGTTCATCTGCAACGAGTGCGGCAAGAGCTTCTCATGGTGGTCGGCGCTCACCATCCACCAGCGCATCCACACGGGCGAGCGGCCCTACCCCTGTCCTGAGTGCGGCCGCCGCTTCAGCCAGAAGCCCAACCTGACGCGCCACCGGCGCAACCACACGGGCGAGCGGCCTTACCTGTGCGCTTCCTGCGGCCGCGGCTTCAGCCAGAAGCAGCACCTGCTCAAGCACCAGCGCGTTCACCTGGGGGCTCTGGCGCCCACCCTCAGCGCCAAGGGAGACGCGCTCTAGTGAGGCTGGACCAACGCAGGCCCGTGGGCGGGGTGGGAGGAGGCTTGCCTGGTGCTTGTGGGCGAGTGACCAGGAATGGTGGCGCTTAGAACTGTAGGGGCTGAGACCCTCTCCAAAGGTGCCTTCCTCAAGGCTCCGAGACCTGACAACAAATTCCTGGAGCATCCCAAAAAGGGAATCGGGAAAAGTCCTGGGAAGGGCCGAAGGCAGAAATAAGATCACATCCCGGACTGTGGAGCCTGGATGTGTCCTTCCTGGGAGGTGGGACCCCAGCTCTCAGGCATTGAATGAGGGGTCTGTCGGAGGCCCTGGGTGAGATGGCCCAAGTCTGGACTGGTCAGCTGTGGCCGTCCAGGGTCCATCCCTGGGGAGGAGTCTCAACAGACTGAGCGATACCCAGATGGGAGCTAGAAGCTGCAGCTGGGGAGGGGCAAGCATGTCCCCAGTGCGAAGCCAGCGCCCAGCACTTAATGGCCACTCAATACATGTGCCAAGAAGGCGTGAATGGCTTAGTGGCCCTCAACCCTGAGTACCCCACTGCCCTGGGTGCTATCGTGGGTGGCCTGAGCCTAGGACTGGGTTGTGTGTGTGTGATAGTCACGGCTGGGACTCGGAGGGTGGTCTCACTGGGGTTTGGTTCCTTGGGGAGGGCCCTGCAAAGGGAGAGCACCCAACGTGCTGCTCCCGCTCAGGGGGCGCTACCTGGGACCCTTATTGATGCCGATGTCGCAGAAGAGAGAAATGAAGGGCTGCCTGCCTCACGTGGTCTCCTTGTCCTCTCTAAGCTGCCCTCCTGAACTCCGGGTCCCTGTGTGCTCGGAGGGATCCATTTGTCCCCCACCCCGGCCGGGGGCAGCCAGTCCCAGTGGCCAGTTCTTGCTGGGGGTGGAGGGCAGGATTCTCTTCCCCCTTTCCCTCTCCGAGACAATTTGATCGCTTCCCACATAACCCCCTCAACCTCTAGCCCCCTCGAGGTCACCACTCACACCCTTCCAAAAGCAGAGTCATCTGGGGCCCTAGTGCTAACAGAGAACCCAGGGCTCCAGCCCAACTGTGGCCTTGGACCACGTATTCCCACGTGGGAGAGGAGGGAATTGCAGAGGGGGTGGGTATGGGGGTACCAGGGTTGGGTAGCTGGAAAGTGGGAGGGAAAAGGGGGAGGAACTCTGCCTTCCTGCCTCCCAGGGGCCCGCCGGGTTCTCTCTTGAACTAAGACAAGTGTGACCTTCTCTGGGATCTGTGTGGTCACTCTGGCTTCTGGCCACCCCTCTTTTCAGGTTTTATTTAATCCCTTTCATCTGGCAGGAGCATCACAAAAAGACATGGAGGTGATCCAGCTTCCCTGGGTAACACAATGCTGGGGATGGTTAATGTGCAGCCAGGGCTGCTGACTCGTGGTCCTGGCCTTTGATCGCAAACCATGCTGTGTGAAACCTCATGAATGGGTGAGGTGTGTCCATCCGGAGTTCAGCTCTGAGGACCAGCTGGAGACCAAGTCAGAAGGGTTTTCCTGGGCAGGCTCTCTGGCCCTCCCCAGCCCCAGGGGCTCTGCTGTGTCCCTGTGATGTCCTGCTCTTCTCCTGCAGTGCCTCCCCCAGCCTGCCCTGCTCAGGGAAATTGGGCGCCCGGGATCCCATCAAAACCCACTTTAATGATGGGGAACTTGCTTCCTCAAATCCTGAGGCCAACTCATGCAAGCCCTCCTCCTCCAGGAAGCATCCCAGAGGTACCATGTCTGTGATACTGAAGAGATCAGCTGGGCAGGAGTTTCTGTACAATGAATGTGTTACCATTCACAAATGTCCTGTGTTTGATGATAAGATCAATCAAACAGCTGTATTGGTAGGATTTGGGGTTAGTGAGGTCTGGTTGCAGCACCCCATCCACTGCCTCCTCCCCTCACCCCTGGCCACCAAAGTCATGAGAATGAAAGCCTGTTCACTGACCCCAGGTGACCACCCCCTCACAAATGGGTGCTCTGGGTCACAATGGGGACAGGACCAAGTCCATCAGACCAAGAGTAACTGAGGTGCAGGTCCCATTGACCAGGTCACTGATTTCTTAAACAAGCCTCCAGTGTGCCAGGTACTGTGCCAGACCTCAGGGACGCTGTGATGAAGAGCCATGTCTTCATCAGCTTGGGTTGGCAGAAGAGCACCACAGGCTAGGTGTTTCAATGATGGACATGCGCTTCTCACAGTCTGGGAGGCTGGAAGTCCAAGATGAAGGAGATGGCAGGTTCTTTTCCTGGTGAGGGCCTGCTTCCTGGCTTGTGCCTTTTCTTGGTGTCCTCACGTGGTGGGACGGAGAGGGAGAGGGAAAAGTAAAGAGAGAGAGGACCTGGTCTCTCCCTTCCTCTTCTTAGACACTCATCTCACCAGGCGGACCTCACTCGCACGACTTGTTGTCGTTCAGTCGCTCAGTCGTGTCCCACTCTGCAACTCCATGGACTGCAGCTCGCCAGTCTTCCCTGTCCTTCACCATCTCCCGGAGCTTGCTCAAATTCATGTCCATTGAGTCAGTGATGCCATCCAACCATTTCATCCTCTGTCGTCCCCTTTTCCTCCTGCCTTCAATCTTTCCCAGCATCAGGGTCTTTTCTTCAATCTTTCCCAGCATCAGAGTCGGCTCTTCGCATCAGGTTGCCTAAGTATTGGAGCAACTTTGTCTAAACCTAATTCCTATTGCCTCCCAAAGGCTCCATCTCCAGATGCCATCATACTGGGGGTCAGGAATTCAATATACAAATTTGGGGAACACAGTTCAGTCTACAGCAGTCACAGTCCCTGCTCTCGAGTTCATTTTGATACATCGCTTGGAACAATCTATATACAGTTAATCAACAACTAATTCCCAGCCCTGGCTCTCCCAACAAGGTTTTCTTATTTGCCATCTCACGGTGAGCTGTGAACTGGGCAGGACAGAGATATGGGGGAGGGGGTGGGGATGGTCGGACTAGTTCACCAAGTCCCCTTGCCAGTGGATGGTAGGTCCTAGACTTCCTGTTAGCCTCAACCTCTTCCACCTTCACAAGGCTCAGGCTTCTGCAAGGGAGGTCTGGCATCATCAGCTTCAATTTTAATTCCCTTTCATTTAAAAATGAACTAGGTCAGAGAAAATTTAGAAAGAGGCACACCATAAAATCAAAGACAAGGTCAGACCTGGCCTTGTGTTTTACAGTTCAAAATGTTCCAGAGCATGCTGAGATTAAAGGCTTGCGTGGGGGAACAGAAAACAACCATGAGTAAATAAATCAGGCTCTTCAAAGACTTATTTATAGCCTAACCACAGCCAGGTAAGTGCAAGTCTGCAGTGGGGACCCCGGGCCAAGCTTCCAACACACCGGATAAGCTTGGTGGGGTGGGGTTCCAGGAACTGCCTACAGCATGCTTGTCCTTGGCAAGCAGCATGAGCTTCGACTCAGCCGGCCAGATGGCAGCCTTCTTGGGAGAGTGTGGTTCCCCACTGCCCAGCCCCAGAGAGCAGTCCTGGGACCAGGGGAGAAAGGAGAACCAGCAGGGACTTGGCAGGGAGTGCATGGCAGGAGCGGAGCCTCTGCTGAGCTTTTTACTTTTTCTTTTTTAAAGTAGTCTGGGTTTGCTAAAGAAATAGCCTTGACCTTTTGGTAAGAGGAGTCCTTGGGGCTGAAAACAGTAGGCTTTTACATGATCCCAGCAGACAGAGGAAAATGAATGATCCCAGCATAGGTTGATCTTTGGGTTAAAAAGAGACCAGAGTCTCCCAGATCTGGAGGGGGAGGGGCCCTAGACCAGTGACGTTCAGAAGACGTTTCTGTGATGATGAAATGTTGTACATCTGTGCTGCTCAATGCCATGGCTACTTCCACGTGTGGTTGTGGAGCACTTAACTGTAGCTGGTGGGGTGGAGGACCTCAGAAAACATGAATTTTCCATTTTATTTGATTTTAGTTAATTTCAATGTAAAGAGCCACATGTGGCTATTGGACAGTACAGCCCAAGGAATAATGCTCCTATTGAGAAGAAATAGAAATGTTTTCTCTTGCCCCCATCTCTCACCCCAGTTTAAAAAGAGCTTTCTTTTGTTGTTAGGAATAGTAGATAGATTCTGTTCTGGGGCTAAATTCTGGCCTTAACCATGTAAGTTGGGGGACCTTGGGCAAGTCACCTAGGTAGAGTATGTAGTGTGGGTTCCTGGTACACAGCACTCAGTCAATAAATGATTGCTGTTGTCACTTAAAAAATGAACCTCCATGTCTGGCTACTTGCACGGCATTTGTAGAAATGGAAGTCATACCATGGAAAGAGAAGAAAACATTTTCCCCAAACAGAGCTCAGTTGCCATAGAAATTAGCTGGTATCAAGCAGGCTGCAAGCTTAGGGGTCGAATGGATGTCCTAGGTCACATCTTGGGTTTTAATTTCAAGGAAAAAGAACATGGGAGCAGATTAGAACTCGTGCCCAGAGCCCCACAGCACCATCGTCTCACAGTGCCTCCTGGCCTTTGGAGCCGTGGCTGGGGCTGTAACTTGCTTGCAGTCCCTCACCCCTTACACATCACATCAGCACACCTGCTGGCCGTGGGCCACACCCCCCCCCCAGGTGTAATTGGCAGACATGCATTCATTCATTCAGCAGACACTGACTGAGGGTCTATGATATGCTGGGCTCTTGGGATACAGAGAGGTTGAGGATACAGTCCCTGCCTTTTGAAGCTCGTGAGCTGGTGGGAAAACCAAAGTGAGCTAAGTCCCCTTGGAGAGGGAGGTTACGGATCACCGTCCAGTCTGGGGAGATGGGATGAGCTGATGGAGACTGGTGGCATGGTCACCGAACTGAGTGCAGAAGCGCTGGGGCTGCAGCCCAGAGCTGGGGTAGCCAGAGGATGACCAGGCTGACCTCTTCGAGGGAGCACACGTGTCCAGGGGAGTCACAGGGATCGCTGGTCCAGCCAGTGTGCCCTGGAGGTGGGGGAGGGAGGGAATACAGGGCCCTGGGCAGGACTCAGCTGAGCTGGACATGCCTGTTACCCAGAGGGGGCTCACAGCCCAGCTGTTCTTGGCTGTGAGCAGCCCGGGCCATTTTTTTAGGGTCCAGAGTCCAGCTGTCACCTGAGCCTCGCGGAGTGGTGGGGATCTCCATGCCAGCCCCTGGCCCTGCCTGGACGGAGAAGCGTGACTGTGTTTGCAGAATACTTCCTCACTGTCATTCTGTTGTGCTCATGACAGCACGTGCCAACGGCAGCGGGATATATGTGCGGGGGCGTATGTGTATGAAACCAGAGAAGTGAAGTGAGTCAGCAGAAATCACACACACAGGCAGGGCCGAGGAAGGAGGCTTCTCGGAGCCCTGGGCATTTCACTGAGAGCAACGAGTTTTAGGTGGTGGTGTCTGCCTCCCCCAACCCCCGAGGCTGTGTTCCTTCCCTTTCTATGTTGGTATAGCTTACCCGGAAATATGGCACAGCTGCTAAAAATAAGGGTGACGTCCTCAGGTATATTATTTTGCTTTTGAGAAATCTGGTCGTTTCCTAAGTGTTCCCATTTCTCCTGTAGCCTGTGGGAGAGATGAAAGCTGGTCGCTCTGGCAGGTGATGTTTGCAACCAAAGAGCTGGGTGGCGTGGCTGTTCATGAACCAAGCTCCACAGGCCAGGTGGGGTGTGGGTGTGGGTTATCGTCAGTGGTTAGAGGGTCCTTTTGTCAATACCGTGGGAGATCGACACTTGGCCCTGGAGTAAACATCTACCCTGCTGGCTTCACGTCTTCAGCTTTCCCAGAATTCCTCCACCACTCCACCACTGACTGTATTTGAAATAGCAGTCTCCTTGGGATGTCTCCTCTGGGGAGCTCCACAAACCTCAGTGAGAGGCTACCGGAGCAGCGTGGATGGGGTGGGTCCTTCAGAGGCTGAGAGTGACCCAAGGGGGGACCTGCTGGGATGAACTGGTCCATGGGGTAAGCTGTGAAAGCTGGTGTCGGGAGTGAGGGATTGGTTTTACTGCCAGATGGACCCCCACCTGGAATTCATTTCCCAGGCCCTGGAAGGGACCTTGGGTGCCTGCAGGGCTGCGGGGGCCACTTCCTGAGGCTGGGGGGTTCGTGCCTCCCAGAAGCCTTCATCAGGGATGTTGCCACCCCAACAGCCATATCCACTGTCTGCTGTAAGGAGCCCTGCCTGGACCTTCCGGAATCCTAGCAGTTTTATCCACCCGGCAGCTACAGAGGGCCAGGGTGGAAGGGCCAACTGATATTCCTCTGCGTGCGTGCATGCATGCATGCTAAGTCACTTCAGTCTTGTCTGACTCTTTGTGTCCCCGCCCCCCTCCCCCAGCCAGGCTCCTCTGTCCATGGGATTCTCCAGGCAAGAATATACTGGAGTGAGTTGCCTTGTCCTTCTCCAGGGGATCTTCCTGACCCAGGGATTAAACCTGAGTCTCATGTCTCCTGCACTGGCAGACGGCGTTCTTTACCGCTAGTGCCACCTGGGAAGCCCAGAATGTTCCTCTAGCACTTTTAATTTAAAAAATAATTTTCCTTCTCCAGCCTTAGTTACTTCATCTGTAAAATGTAAATTTGGAGGTATTTTCCCATCACTGTCTCGATGGACATGAGTCTGAGTGAACTCCGGGAGTTGGTGTTGGACAGGCAGGCCTGGCGATTCATGGGGTTGCAAAGAGTCAGACACGACTGAGCAACTAAACTGACTGACTCCCCTTTGGGATGAGATTATTCCTTCTGATCCCGGTCAGCACGCTGCTTCTGTTTCTCCGCTGAGGGACCAGGTGATGCCAAGGAGAGGGAGCTGGGCCTGCCTTTTCACCTGGACTCTGCCACGTGGAGCAGTGGGGAAGGGGGGATGGGGAGAGGCAGGGTGGGGTGTCGGCAGAGCCTCTCTGTGTTTCAATTTTATTTTATTTTCCCATCTATGAAATGGGATAATAACACTTGTATAGGTCAGCTGGCACTGGTTATTGGAAGGCTCTCACAAGATAATACATGGGAAAGGGCTTTGTAATGAGAGAAGTAATGCCTAGGTAAGGTGTATTATTAAGTGACATTTGGAAGCTGGAATTCAGCCCAGCTCTGTCTATACCAGCTGCCTCCCTGGGGTGTTACAAGTGACTCTTGCATGGGTTGTCTTTAGCTTGACTGTAATGGCCTCCTTTGTGGGAAGGATGGGATAGCAGGGGAATAAGTGTCTCTTCTATTCCACCCAGTCATCCAGTCATCCTGATGGCATAACCTGATGGTAGACTGGGCTCTGGCTCCCACCCATGAAGCCCCTGCTCAGAAAGGTTCCCCGGGAGTGGGGGTGGGGGTGGGGCAGCTTCCTGCGTTCATACCTTTCTCTCTCTTGCAAGGAATGCTTTATCCCTCCAGCGCCCCCAGACCTGGCTTCCCAGGCGCTGGGGCCAGTCTGTGGGCCTGATTAGGGTAGCTCGGCTTCCCTGGTGGCTCAGAGAGTAAAGAATCCATCTGCACTGCGGGAGACCCTGGTTCAATCCCTGGGTGGGGGAAGACCCCCTGGAGAAGGGAATGGCAACCCAGTGCAGTATTCTTGCCTGGAGAAGCTCCATGGACGGAGGAACCTGGCGGGATACAGTCCATGGATGGGGTCGCAAAGAGTCGGACACGACTGAGAGACCGAGCACACAGCCGTAGGATGACGGAGGCGAGGCTGCGGCTCTAACTGCTGAATCGAGGGGCCTCGGGGAATCCTGAACCGGGAATGGCTGGGACAAGGGCACCCGGGGCGATCCGCCCGCCTGGGCGTCCTGACAGCCCCGACTCCTGCCTGCCCCCCGCCTGGTTCCTTGTCTTGCCCCTGGCGGGAGCCGCGCTCGCAGCCCTCCTCGGTGCTCCAGCCAGGCTGTGGGCGAGTTAGACCTCCCAGCCTCACGGGGCTGCTGTGCGGCTGCGGCGACGTTGGCGGCTGCGGCGCTGCGAAGGAGCGGCGGGCTGCGGGGAGGCGGCGCCTCGCGAGTCCCGGGCCGGGTCCCGGGCGGAGGCCGTGGAGGGAGATTACCGTATTTACCCAGGCCGGTGCCGGACCCTTGGGGGCGGGTCACTGCGGGCGCGCTACCGTATTTGCCGGGAGCCGCGCAGACCCTTTCCGGGAGTGGCGAGCGCCGCGACTTAATTACGTATTTATCCCGGGTGGCGTGGTTCCCCCCACCCCCTCTTACCCCCGGCGTTGCGGGAGCGGGGTGGGTTGCACGAATTCCCTAAGGGAGCCAGGGCTTGCAGCGGAATGGGGTGGGTTGCTGCAGCAGAGTGGGAGGCCTACATATTTTCGTGGGGGTGGGGTTGCGACGCAGAGTTTACCATATTTCTCCAGGATCTCGTTCTGGCCCGAGGAGCTGGCAAGGTTGTGTGCGGGAGTTCGGGTGGGTGGGGTCAGCTCTTCCGATTCACGCCGCGATCTGATAAGAAGAGCGGTGCTGGAGGCTGGCCGTCTTTCTGGGGGTGAGGGAGAAGGGGCCCCCGGAGGCGTTGCGGAGAGTTACCGTATTTGCTTTGAGCAGCACAGACTCGAGGAAAGAGCCACTGCTGGAGGCCGAAGGACCTGGGGCGCCGCCTGGGCTGTGAGTGCGGGATAGGATGGAGGAACTTGCCGCCGGAAAGACTGGGGACCGTGGCCTGAGACCCTCTCTGCGGGCGGGGCCCTCGACCAGGGGTATAGCTGGGGAAGTGGGGAGGCCGCTCAGAGACAAGGCCAGGCTGAGATTGGCCCAAGGGGACAGAGATGATCTGTCTTTGCAAACATCCGTGCAGCTGCCTGGGGAAAGAGTTGGGGGTGGGGTCTGTTGCAAGTAGTCCTTGTCTCCTTCCCCAGGGTGAGTGGTGTTCCACCGGGGGCCTGAGGGTAGGGGGAGACAGAGGGGGTGCCTCTGGGACCCCACTCTGCTGGTAGGTCCACTGAGGAGGTGGTAAGCAGGGAGATCTGCAAGTGTGTAGAAGGCCTGCATGGAGGTCCAGATGAAGGGCCAGGAGGCTTCCCTGATAGGGGCGGGGAATAGCATGGGGGGAGGTCAGCTCGACCCCTTGAAGCTAGCCTCAGTGCTCTGCAGGAGCTGGAGCCCAGGATTTGGGGAGGTGTGAGGGTGTTGGCCACAGACAGCGCTCCACAGAAGCAGTGGTCCTTTGGGTCCTGATGACCTGTGGTGGCCAGGAGAGTGGTGGTCTTCTGTGTGTGTGTTTTGAGGGGCACTTAGCTGGAGAGCAGCTAGTACCTTGAGAAGAACTTTTGACAATGAGGAAATTTACAACCTAGTCCCAGTTCACCTTGCTGGGCGACCTTGGGCAAGTAAGTCGACCTCACTGAGCCTCAGTTTCCCCATCTATAAATTGGGGTTCAATAAGCCTGCCCCTTCCTCGGGGCTGTTATGGGCAACAATTTAAGAGGGACACAGTGCCCTGGGAAAGAGGATCCTTAGGAGAAGCAGTGTGAAGGAGATGGAACTGAACTTGGGGGTGTTTGTTGAGCTGAGAGTGTTCCTCAGCCTTGGGCCAGGCTTTCCTGGGGGGATGCCAAGAGGAATCAAGCTGAGACCTGCCCCCTGCGAGCTCACACTGTGGTTCAGTGACTTGCAAACCTTTTACAGGCATGCCTCATTTTGATAAACAAAGAGCTGCTGCCTTTAATGTTTAACTGAGGTTACTTTCAAGTTTACAGGGCTTTTGTTTTGTTTCTTCTTTTAAGCTCTGTAAAAATATCTTTAAACCACTGTCGACCCCACCCTTCCCTCCAGATTGGGGATGTCTGTCCCTCCCATCCTCCTTGAGACTTTGGTTGGAGGGATAAGGCGCACCCGGGTTCAGGACAACTTATAAGACTGGAAGCCCCTGAGTATTACTCATCAGCATTTATTCCGTGCCTTGTGTGGCAGGCACAGCGTTTGATGTGGGTCATAAAAGGAAGCAGGTCTGTCCTTAAGATGCTCACAGATTAGGGAGACTGAGGGGGCATGACCGCCCCGTGTGCTCTGTGATGCGTGAGGGTCACAGGGTTGGGCCACGTGGCTCAAAAGAAGCTGGAAGGGTCAGGGAAGGCTTCTAGCAGGAGGTGTCATCTGAGAAAGGCCTGAAGGAGTGGTAGGATGTGATTAAGGGGTAGAGAAGAAAGAAGGACATTCCAGTAGGGGGACACTGGCTCAAACAGGACTGGGGAGTGATGGGCACTGAGGCTGGGGGCTGGCCGACCCTCGGGTGCCCTCTGACTCCTCTCTCTGCTTCTGCCTCCTCAGGGGCTGGTGATTGCAGCTGGACGTGCCCATGACCGAGCTGGCATCCTCCGGGGGCGGGTCCCCTGCGGGGGACGGGGAGGAGGGCCTGGGGGACGATCGAGGCCTGGTCATCCACCACCCGGCGGAGGAGCAGCCGCACCGCTGCCCGCTGTGTGGCCAGACCTTCGCTCAGCAGCCCAGCCTGGTGCGGCACCAGAAGGCGCACGCTGGGGCGGGCCGCGCAGCCGCCTTCGTGTGCCCGGAGTGCGGCAAGGCCTTCAGCGTCAAGCACAACCTGGAGGTGCATCAGCGCACCCACACGGGCGAGCGGCCCTTCCCCTGCCCCGAGTGCGGGCGCTGCTTCAGCCTCAAGCAGAACCTGCTCACGCACCAGCGCATCCACAGCGGCGAGAAGCCACACCAGTGCGCGCAGTGCGGCCGCTGCTTCCGCGAGCCGCGCTTCCTGCTCAACCACCAGCGCACCCACGCGCGAATGCCCGCGCCGCACCCGCGCCGCCCTGGCGTCTTTGGGGAGCGCAGGCCCTACTTTTGCGCCCGCTGTGGCAAAAGCTTTGCGCGCGAGGGCTCGCTCAAGACCCACCAGCGCAGCCACGGCCACGGGCCCGAGGGCCAGGCGGCCCATTTAGGCCGCATGCTCTGATGCGCGCAGAACCTGCCGCCGCCGCCGACTGTTTCCCGCCCCAGAGCCGCATCTGTGACCCCTGGAGATGTCCCTGGGCTGGGGCCCCCTCTCTGGACGGGATCCTGGGAGACCATGAGGGCTGGCTTGGGGGGCGTCTCAAAAGGAGTGGGCTGCTGCCGGGCTTGGGCCGCCTCCTTCTGCTCATCCTCCAGGACCCTTCGGGTGGCTGCACCCGGCTGCTTTGGGCCCCAGTGTTGGTTTTCCTCCACAGGCACACCCAGCTTAGAGCAGGTGAGACTTAGCGCTGGCCAGAGCCCTCTCGGTCTCGCTGGGGGTCACGTGGGGAAGGTGGGGCACACAGGGCTTCTAGGTGTAGGACTGTCTTCTTACTAGATCCTCATTCCCTGAATGCCAGAATTGAAAGCCACCCGGAGAGGATACTCTCCACAATCCTCAGGCTTCCCCAGCCCCAAGGTCTCCTGGCACAAGTGCTTCTTATTTAGTACCTTTGAGAAGTCATTTCACTTCACGACACAGTTTGCTTATTCATAAGTAGGAGCTAAAGATGGGGAGGGCCTCCTCCTCCCGGGGATGTACTGAGGACTGTTAAATTTAGTGGATAAGAGGGGGTGACATCATTAATTGAGTGCCCCAGTGTGCCAAGCCATCTGCTGAGTGGGGTCCTTGGGAGGAGCACAGCCCTGTCCCTGGGGTGCTCATACAGGGTGATGCCGGCTACCGTAGGGGACAGACTGAAAGTGTTCTAGGGGGTGGGGAGGTGACTGATGACACCCAAGACAATTTGATGGTTTGAGCTGGGTCCTGGGGACTCATAGGGAACATAGAACCTTCCATAGAGTGTGGAAGGTTTCTAAGGTGGGCGTCTGAACTTGGAGGTTTATATTTGCTCTACAAAGGATTTGTGGCAGGGAGAGGGGACACCAAAATGTTTAATGGAAAGAGCCCAGTGAGTGCGAGTGCAGTTCAAGGACAACTGGAGGCATGGAGGAGAGATGGAGGTAGGGCCAGGGTCCTGGGGTCGTCTGGGCAAGAGAATTGAGGTCTCCCCAGTGGATTGGCCAAAGTCATGCAGTGAGAAAGTGGTGAGCTATGACCTGTCCCCCAGGCCTCAGATTCCAAGCTGATGCTTGGGCTTCTCCGCCATGTGGTTGACAAGGAAAGTGAGGCTCCCCCAGGCTGGCCCTGAGTCACACACAGGAGTTAGTGGTGCAGCAGTGCAAGCCTGGACCTCATTTTGGATTCTGGACCCCAAGACCCTGTATCTCTCCTGTACCATCATTAAGAGATGCTACTACAGGTGGGAAAAATGGGGCTTTGAGGAAGCGGGACCATGTAGTAGGAGCATGGGCAGGGGCGTTGGTGGGAGATATGGGTGTCTGCAGGGGACGTGGCCTCCTGGGTGGTGGGTTGGGAAGAAGGCAGCTGGGGGCTGGGAGAGGACCTGCCTCCACAGGGCCCTTGCTCCACACCCAGGCTGGTGCTCAGTGCTGGAGACCCGTCTCTGCCCTCCCCCCTTTCCTTAGAGCCATGTGGCTTCTTGGGGATCAGTTGTCCTCTGCCTGCCGCCCGTAGGTGGCTGTTGCAATGTGGACTAGTGCTTAGTGGTGGAGATTAAGAGATTAAGTCGGGACCTGGGACATCTGGAACCAAGTCACCAACTACCCTGAACCCACGATGTCTCATTGGTAAATGGGATTATAATCCTGGGGTGCTTGGTAGGGGCTAAGAGGATGCAAAACCCTGGACTGGGTGCAGGGGGCCCATGATGGCTCCCTCCTAGCCCTGGCTGAGCAGTGAGGTGGGGTGGGGCCATGTTCCACCCCAGACCTGACCCTGGTCTCTTTGTCTTTATGCACAGATGTGGAGTGGTCAGGAGCTCTGGGCAGTGTGCAGGGCGCCTCTGACACAGAGACTCGGAATGGGGCCCTGGGCCTGTGCCCCAGTATGAGGACACGTCCCCTAAGAAGACCTGCCTCGGGAGGTGAAGGCAGAGGGTCCGATGGAGCCTGGAATTGGAGACAGACTTTGTGCCTTGGCGGAAAATCTCCCCGGGCCTGCTGGGAATTACAGCCAGAGGAGAGATGGTCCTGGATGCCCGGCCTCTCCTGTGGTAGCAGCGATGGTGCCTGTGTGGGCAACCCACTTCTGTGCTCCTGCCTGGCCCACCAGAGACAGGAAGTGAGCTGCTAGAGAGGACACAGCGAGTGGAAGCAGACATCCGGCTCCGAGGCAAGACCAGCCCCCAGGGATGAACACGCCTGCAGGCTTCCCTCTCCTTTCGGGGCAGTGGTTTCTTCACTTTTGGGCTCACGAAGCCCTCTGGCAAGATGGCAAAGGTTATGAACCTTCTCCCCAGGAAGACGCACATACTCACGGGGATGCAGAATCTATGAGGGATTCCAGGAGCTCCGGTACTCCAGGCTGAGATCCCTGGGCCCTGGGGCTAGCCCGCTGCTCCTTCCTGAGCTGACACAGAGTCCTGGGTCAGGGTCTTCGTTCGAGTCACATTTTGTTTCCCCCATTCCGTGCCCATCGACCTTCCTTCCCTTTTCAGGAATAAAGAATTCTGAGGAGGGACCCCAAACAGTCATTCTGTTCTCCTACAGCCCACAGTCGGCGCATCAGGAGCCTCAGTTCCCTTCCCCAGCCGTCGTCGTCATCATTGGGAAGGTTGGGGGCGCTGCTCCGCTCTCCTCTGGTTTGGGGTTGCTTGTTCTGGCTTCCTGAGCGCTGCCTTGGCGCTCAGGGCAAGGAGGGAGGCTGGGGATGAAGTGGCACCTCCCTGCTGGTGCCCGCCAGCTCCGGGCAGGGAGAGAGGCTGGCAGACAAGTTTCCGGGTGTCCGCAGGGCACAGAGGAACAAGAGGAGGGTGAGGCTGGGGCCAGCCACAGGGCAAGGGCTCCTCTGGGCTTCACACCTGGCCTGGAGCTCCCTGGCCTCCCCAGAGTGGACCGCCCCTCAGAAAAGGGGGGACCGACTATGGCCCTGCTGGGGTTTTGGGGACAATGAGACTTTGTAAGGTGGGTTATGGAGAGTGAAACCCTTGGGGGTGGGAGAGGCCTTTAGTTATGACATGCAGGTCAAATCCCAGGGATTTGAGTGCCGGGGTGAGGGGGAGTTGTGTTGAGGTGGGGGTGGGGGTTTCCCAGGGCTGAGCTGGGGTTCAGTCAGGGTTGCTGGGGGCCCCCATGGGTCTCTGGTGCAATTTGCACATGGGTTCTTAGCGACCGCCTGCCATGTGCCAGCTTCTGGGATAACAGGCCACTCTGCAGAGGTCAGAGAACAAGTCCCCACGCTTCTGGAACTCCCCTCTCTTGGGTCCTTGGCTCACCTGGGGGGACCCTCGCAGACACCCCTGCTCTGCTCTCTGGTGCCGGTCTGACCTGTGCCCCTCAGCCCACCTCCGCTCCGCCCTCCTAAGCCCTCTTCTCCACCAGGCCTGCCTTCCAGAACCACCTAGCACACACCTCTCCCTCCTTGGAACAGTCCCTGTGTTAACACACCATCTCGCCCATGAGAGGTATGTGCAGGCTTATACTCCAGTTTCCTCTGTGTGTGTGACGGGGGTGGTGGTGGGGGCCTCCCTGAAGGCGAGGGCCGTGTCCTTCCTTCTTGAACCCTGGCAGGGTCTACAGCAGGGCTGGGCTCATACATCCAGGAATTCATTGCCCACTGGCTGGTGGGTCCAGGGCAGGAGGCCACGGGGTGGTAGGTTGGGGCGGGAGGTGTGCCCACTGAGTGCATTTTACTGGGCTGTGGGCTGGTCTCCCAGACAATAATGGGAGGTCATGGGAGGCCTCTGGTTCTCCCCTCCTTGGGGCAGTGGGACAGGAGAGACCCTGTCCCCCCACCCCCGCCTGCCCCCGCCACCCCTCCCCCACCCCATCTGGCTCCTCAGGAGTGTGTGGCATTGGACGTTCAGGCTGGATGTCTCCCTAGGTCACCGACGCCTGCCGGAGCTGACTAACAGGAATTGATGTTTTCGCGACATCAGCTCGTGTGAGGAGTGGTCATTTGAGCTCAGCTGGGAGCAGGGAAGCCTCTACCTCGGCCTCCTTCATTTTCCCCCTCCTCAAGGGGGTTACTTTCAAGGTCACAGAGCTCCAAAGTCACAGCAGTGAGTCAGCTTGGGCTCCCCCCAGCTGGCTAATGACTGCTACTGGATTTGAGTAATAGATATCAGGGCGCCTTGGAGTAAGCCCCCACAGCTTGCCCAGCTTGTGGCCAGGCAGAACTGCAGAGACCCTTCGAGGTGGTTCCCTCTGCCGGTCCCTGAGCGCTGGGACACCTGGGCGCCAGCCCATCCCCACCGGGAGGCCCTGGCCGGTCCTGTCCCTCTCCTGACTCTGCTCCTTCTGCGTCACGGGTTCTGAGACTCGAACGAGTACGCGTGTAAACTGCATGCACTGCAGGGACCACGCAGAGGGAGGGCCGCATCCTGCTGCATCTCCCACCAAAGGCAGGGCCGGCCGCTGACACGCTGCTTCAGCCTCACAGCCCGGGGCCTCCTGGCGCAGGAGGTGCTGGAGCCTGGCCTTGTGCTAGGCCCACCGCCGGGTTGCCAAGACTTCGATGAGTGATGTCTCCTCCAGTCCCTGGTGAGAGCTGGGCCTGGTCACGGCCCATGGTTATGGGCTCATTCCCAAACCTTCCTTCCATGCCTCGCTCTTTGACTCAGACCTGGGGCTTTGTCAATCGTGTCTATCAGCCGATGGGGGTCTTGAGTCGGGGTAACTCGCAGACAAGGTCCTGGGAGACCTGACTCAGGTCGGGGTGAGTCAAAGCAGGAACCTCATTCAACTCAGATCCACTGACACCTTAAAGGGGAACCATGGGATCTGTAACTGAGAAGGGTGGGGACTTGACCGTGGTGCCGGGACCCAGCCCATCTCCCTTTCTGCTGCCTCCCTGTCTCGCAGGGCAGGAAGGAGCGGGCAGCAGCTCTGCCTTCTGCTTGCCCAGGCTCAGTTCCTTCCCTGAGAGTCAGAACCAGCTGCAGGGCTGACCGTCCTCGGCCGGAATCTGTTGATGCTTGTTGCCAGAGCAGTGGCTTCACCAGATCTGGGGAGGGCCACATGTTGGACGGCCTGGCCTGGGCACATGCCGCCCCAAGAGGCTTAGCTCCACCTGGAGGCCATGGTGTGTGTGTTGCGGGGCGGGGTGGGGGTGGGGGCGGGGGGGAGGACGAATCACCAGGGAAAACCAGAGTTGAGAGGGCGGACAAGTGGACTCCAGGTGGCAGTCCAGCACCCCTGCTGTGCCCAGCAACCTCGTGGTTTGTTATAACTGCAAAATTGCAGCCCCCTCCCACCTCTAATCAGAAATGGCCCTTTAACAACAGGTCCAGGCTGTTGTGTGTGCAGGTGGCCTGCCCTACCGCACTTTCCCACCTCTCTCGGGGGGGCCTTTTGACTCTGACATGCCATCAACCCTACTGTGCAAAGAGCCGGTAGACTAAAGCATGTCATTTGTCTTAAGCAGCTTGGGTGTAGAGGCAAGACGCTGTCTCCACCTCCTGGAACCTCCAGGGTCCAGGATCCCAGACACAACGCCCCTCCTTCCCACGTCCCCAGGGGCCAGAGCATTCATCAGTGGTGCCCAGCCTGGTCTGGCCAGCCTGGCTTTATAAGAATTTTCTATCAGCACAGAGCACAGCACAGGAGAGAAAGGTCCAGGAAAGGGCCGGTCCTGAGAAAGCAGAGCAGCTCCTCCACCCAGTCTGTGCACCCTCCCTGACTCCCCGCGCCACCCTCCTTTGAAGCATCACTAAGCCTCCCTCTCCTCACCCTGGTAATGCCCAGGTGAGAGGATGTTTACAGTGGAGGCTGCCAGGACCCTGTGGATTCCCTTTGCAAGCTGCTTCCAGCGCTGACTGCTAAGCTTCACAGCTGCTTAGCCTGGGGGCTGCTCCCAGACCATCCCCGCCACTGCGAGTGAGCGCTGACCCAGCAATCACTGTGTCTGGGTGTGGGGCCAGATCTGAGGGCAGCCTGTGCTGGGGACCAGGCTACACTGGGCTCCTGCTGAGACCACATCCCTGGCTCCTTCCCCAACCTGAGCCTGCGTCCCACTCCTCTGCTCCTGAGAGCCCCTCCCAACACTTCTCATTCCCCTCGAACAGAATCTTTGGCTCAGCCTCCACTTCTTAGGACCTCAATCTAAGACAGTGTCGCTGAGACATACACACTCAATTACATGATCAAAGTGTCTCGCACAGATGAGATCGTGACTAGTATCGAGTTCTGCCTGCTGCTGTGGGCTTTCATCAAAGAGCACTGGTGGACAGATTGGAGGTGGTTGTGTTCTTTGTGAGGTGGTGAAACCCACGTAGAACAGATAACCATTGCTTTTCTCGTGCCAGCCTTAGACTTAGGTAGCATTTCAAACACAGATGCTTTAGACCAGCATATTAGTTTGTTGTGTCTAGGCATGTGTGCTAAGCTGCTTCAGTTGTGTCCGACTCTTTGTGACCCCATGGACTGTAGCCTGCCAGGCTCCTCTGTCCATGGGATTCTGCAGGCAAGAATACTGTAGTGGGTTGCCATGCCCAACTCCAGGGGATCTTCCCCACCCAGGGATGGAACCCGCATCTCTCACCTCTCCTGCATCGGCAGGTAGGTTCTTTACCACTAGTGTCTCCTGGGAAGCCCTTTGTGTTTAATAAAAATCATTTTTAAAAGGCTGTTGTTAGGCAGAGCACCAGAGGACCAAGGTGGCTTGGAGATGTGGAAAGACCCCAGGGGCTGAGCTGGTCCTTCTCCACCCCTGGAAACCTGCTAGCAGACAAGCAGCACCCTGGATCAGGGTTCAGGCACGTAGGTTCTGGATGCCTGAGCACGTGTTCCTGGAAGGGA
The DNA here is from genome assembly GCF_014754425.2 of Oryx dammah. Classification (NCBI taxonomy): domain Eukaryota; kingdom Metazoa; phylum Chordata; class Mammalia; order Artiodactyla; family Bovidae; genus Oryx; species Oryx dammah. Next base: position 112,339,153 of record NW_024070202.1, read on the forward strand.
GGGTCAGCTGACAGGCTCCTGGGGTCTGACTTGTCCAGCCTTGGATTCTGGTTTCTCCCTCACTTTTATGTGCAAATCTCTCTGCCCCCGCCCCCCGCCCCTCCCCGGGACAGGTGGAGAGCATGTTAGTTTTGATTAGATTCGAGCTCTGGGTAGGGTGCTGGAGTTGGCACAACAACAAAAAAATCCCCATTGGACCTTTCTGTTCCCATGACCTCTGCCTGGCTGGTGTATGTTTGCAGTCCCTTCTCCCTAATGCCTGGAGAGGGTTATATAAAGGGGGACTGTTAGCTTGGCCAGCACTCCGAGTATATTCAGGAAATCTTGCAATATGAGAAAATCAAGGGACAGAGCCAGTGAATACAACAGTCCCACTTATGAAGTGAAGTGAAATGAAGTCGCTCAGTCGTGTCTGACTCTTTGTGACCCCATGGACTGCAGCCTACCAGGCTCCTCTGTCCATGGGATTTTCCAGGCAATAGTACTGGAGTGGATTGCCATTTCCTTCTCCAGTCTCACTTATGGGACGATGTTAAAAAAAAAAAGTTATCATTGAGAGGTTGTATTCTGTGAATACAATGAAATTAGAAATACAGGCACACCTGCGAGATATTGTGGGCTTGCTTTCAGACCGCTGCAATAAAGTGAGTATTGTAATGAAGCGTCAGGTGAATTCTTTGTCTCCTAGTGCATACAAAAATTCTGTTTACACTATAGTCTGTTTAGTGTGCAGTAGGATTATATCTCAAACAAAACAATGTATGCCAACTTAATTTAAAAATACTATATTACAAAAAAATTCTAACCATTATCTGAGTCTTCAGTAAGTCCCAGAGTAACATCAGAAATCACTGATCGCCGATCACTGTAACGTAATATGTTAACATTATTTCATATCATGATAATGAAAATGTATGCAATATTGTGAGATTTAGAAAAATGTGACACAGACATGATGTGAGCAGATGCTGTAGGAGAAATGACACAGGTAGATTTGTCCAACACAATATTGCCATAAACCTTCAGTTTGTAAAAAAATGCATCATCTGTGAAGTGCAATAAAAAGATGTATGCCTATAATTAACCAAAAGATGACAAAATGAATGAATGACTGTGAAAACACCACCTTACAAACTTTGAGTCATGCAACCATAATTTAACCCTTAAATATATTCATCAGAAGAGAGGACTTCTTGATTTTGAAAATCAAGAAGTCAAGAGTTTAACTTAAAAAGTTAGGAAAAGAACAACAGAATATGCCCAAAGAAAGAGAAAAAATAATAAGAAAGGTAAAATTTAATTAAAATAGGAGCTCAGATTGCTTTATTTGGGAAGGCTTTCAACCTCTAATGATAATTCTTTGTATATAAACAGAGAATAGTGGGGAAAATATCCCTAAATGTTTTAATGAGGCTGGTATAACCTTGAAATGAAACCAGACAAGGACAGGACAATGAAGGAAAATTTTCAGCCCGTCTCATATATGAGGATCTCCACAAAAATCCAAAATAAATTCTTGGCAAGTCAAATCCAGAAATATATTTAAAAATGTATCATGACCAAAAAGGCTTTATTAAAAAAATATACAGAGGTTTCAACGCAAGGAAAATCTATTAAAGAAATATACCACTGCAACAGATTAATGGAGACAGGGCATGGTCATCTCAGTATATTCAGAAAAAGCAGTCTTCCTCCTCCTCACCTCAGTATACCTTCCTCCTCTGCTATTTTTTTAAAGTGAAAGTATAGTTGATATTAGCATTAGGTTACTTTCAGATATATAACATAGAGATTCAAATTGTTTATAGATTATACTCTAAAGTTATTATAATAAAATACTCTTTGCAGCTTATTTATTTTATACCTCTAGTTTGTACCTGCGAGTGGCTCAGACAATAAACAATCTGCCTGCAGTACAGGAGACCTGGGTTTGATTTCTGGGTCAGAAAGATCCCCTGGAGAAGGGAATGGCAGCCCACTCCAATATTCTTGCCAGGAGAATTCCATGGACAGAGGAGCCTGGCGGGCTACTACCCCTATCATGCCCCTCACTCCTTCCTGCTCCCCACTGGTAACGGTTAGTTTTGTTCTCAATATCTGTGAGCTTGTTCGCTTTGTTACATTTCTTCGTTTGTTTTATAGTTTAGATTCCACGTATAAGTGATAACACACAGTGTTTGTCTTTCTCTCTCTGATTTATCTCACTAAGCATAATGCCCTTCGGGTCCACCCATCTTGCTGTAAATGGCAAAACTTCATTTTTAATGGCTGTGTAGTATTCCATTGTATACATATATACCATATCTTCTTAATCCATTCATCTGTCAGTGGACACTTAGATTGCTTCCGTATCTTGGCTATTGTAAGTAAAGCTCCTATAAACATTGTGTGTGTGCGCTCAGCCGCTCAGCTGTGTCCAATTCTTTGTGACCCCATGGACTGTAGCCCACCAGGCTCCTCCGTCCATGGAATTCTCCAGGCAAGAATACTGAAACAGTTTGCCGTTTCCTTCTCCAGGGGATCTTCCCGACCCAGGGATAGAACCCATTAGTCTTGCGTCATCTGCGTAGGCAGGGGGATTCTTTGCCACTGCACCACTGCATTGAGTGCATGTATTCTTTCAAATTAGGGTTTTCATTTCTTCAGATACATATCCAGGACTGGGACTACTAGATCATACGGTAACTATATTTTTAGTTTTTTAAGGAATCTCCATACTGTTTTCCATATCATGGCACCAATTTGCATTCTCATCAACAGTGTAGGAGGGTTCCCTTTTCTCTACATCCTAATACTTGTTATTTGTGCTCTCCCTACTCTTCTTTATCTTTTAAAAACTCACACTCTCATGGGTAAGACTTTGCCCCTGTTCCCTCTTCCTGGAATATTCTGAAAAATTCTGCTCCTAGACACTCCCAGCACTCTCTTGAAAATGAGATATCTGTATAGCTGTCATCTCATGGAGACATTTTCTAAACGCTTGACTCAAGAGCTCCCTATCTGTGCTTTTCCCTATCAACCAGCTTTATTTCCTCTGCCACAGTGATCATAGACATGACCTTGTTTATTTATTTGTTGGTTTGTTCATTATCTCTCTCTTCAAATGTAAGCACCAAGGACAGTGGGACTCTGTCCATCCACGGCCCAGAACAATGCCTGGTACAGGTTAGGTGCTGTATAAATACTGGTTGTGTCAGCTGACTTGGGTTTCTTGGCCGTTACTGGGGCATATTCAGGAAATTTTACTGTATAGAGAATTAAACTTGATAATTGTTTTAAGTATAAGGAAGTCTTTTTGAGTCTACAGTTAACAGCAAAGTTGATATGTCACTCTCATCGACATTCAGTTGAAAGTTTATTGATTTCAATTTTTAAGTTTTATTAAAGGTATTCTGGAATGAATACCTTTATTAAATACCTTTATTATAATAAAGGTATTTCTTAAGGTATTCTGGAATGAAAATAGTGCTTAACATTTTTATAATTTTGCAAAACCTGTAAGCCCCAGGCATTCTACCTGTGGTGTCTACTGGAAAAAATGGACCTTTTGAGGGGAATTATGTAATTTATATATTTCTCTTTTTGTCCGTGAATCCAATAAATGGAATTTACTTCGTTTTTAAGGGGCAAGTTGTGTGAGATTATTGGTTGACTGTGTCCTGAGGTGTAGGCTGCACATAGCCACGCCGCTTGTCAGATGCCAACGGGAAAGACGCGCCCTCTAGCGCACATTTCGAGAACTGATGTGGTGTGAATTGGACTTTGTTCTCTGAGGCCTGCCTGGCCGCGTTTTTATTACAGTGTACAAATCAGGGACTATGCAGGCGGTTAGTAAATATTTGCTGGATGAATAAATAGAACCATGAGGCTTTCAGAGTGCCCTATAGAAGTGAGTTAAAAAAAAAAAAAAGGCAGAGCTGTAAACTGTCCCCTTAGAGATGAAGTGAAGGTTGATGAGAACCCAAAGGCTGATGAGAAGAGAAATATGGAGGTAATGAATTTCAACATATATTTCTTGTCTGAGTTTCAAGAGGGGAGAAGAAGAAAACATGGAGTAACTTTCCAAAGGGAATGAGCCAAAAATCCGGCAATGAAAGTTTGCTCATCAAAGTTTATTTAAAGGGACTTTTTATACTGGAATAGGCCCCAAATGGGGTGAAGCACAAACTCCACAGGGTGCCGAGTTGACCACAGGATAAGAGAAAAATAAGAATGTAGTGAGAGTGGGAAAAACAAAGACCAGCTGAAAACAGTGGGTTGTTTTCATGTGTAAGCAAATCTTTAAAATATAGACGTTACACTTACATGTGGAATCCAAAATATGACACAAATAAACCTATATGTATAGTGGGCCTCCCTGATAGCTCAGTTGGTAAAGAATCTGCCTGCAGTGCAGGAGACTTGGGCTCGATCCCTGGGCTGGGAAGATCCGCTGGAGAAAGGATAGGCTACCCACCCACTCCGATTGTTGGGCTTCCCTTGTAGCTTAGCTGATAAAAAAATCTGCCTGTAACGCAGGAGACCTGGGTTCGATCCCTGGGTTGGGAAGATCCTCTGGAGAAGGGAAAGGCTATCCACTCCAGTATTCTGGCCTGAAAATTCCATGGAGTGTATAGTGCATGGGGTCACAAAGATTCAGACATGACTGAGGAACTTGCACTTTCACTTTCACGCTCATAGGTGGTGCTAGTGATAAAGAACCCACCTACCAATGCAGGTTAGACATAAGAGACGCCAACTGGATCCCTGGGTCAGGAAGATTCCCCTGGAGGAGGGCATGGCAATCCATTCCAGTACTCTTGCCTGGAGAATCCCATGGACAGAGGAGCCTGGCGGGCTACAGTCCATGGGGTCGCACAGAGTTGGACACGACTGAAGCAGCTTAGCATGGCAAACCTATCTATGAAACAGAGACAGAATGGCGGATATAGAGGGCAGATTGGTGATAGGAGCAGACTCCTCCAAAGAGGAGGGCGTTGAGGAATGGGTGGAGTGGGAGGTTGGGGCTAGCAGATGTAAGCCTTTATATATAGCATGGATAAACAGCAAGGTCCTCCTATATAGTACAGAGAACTATATTCAGTATCCTGTGATAAACCATAATGGAAAAGAATACATTAAAAAAATGTGTATATACATATAACTGAAACACTGCTGTACAGCAGAAATTAACACAAAATTGTAAATCATCATATGTCAATAAAAATATTGATAATATATAGCTGATATTGGGAAAATTTGAATACTTATTGGATATTTGATAATATGGAATTAGTAAGTAGGTTATTGTGCTTGTACAATGAAAGGACCTTTAATGTTTAGAGCTACGCAGGGAATGCAATGCTCTCTGAAATTTGCTTCAAGACCTTCTGGGGCATAGTTGTGAGAAGGTGCAGCTAGAGACGAGGCACTATTGACTGTGTGTTGATGATTTGAAGCTGGGTAAGAGGGGACTGGGGGTCATTACAGCCTTCTGTCTATCACTGTCATGTATTAGAAGATTTTTGTAATAACAAGGTGAAATGTCTTCGAGCCCAATCCTTCAAGCCCTTAGAATGTCCCCTTCTTAATACTTCTGAAAAAGCAGAAGTGTTGGGGCGGGGAGGAAATGGTTGAGGCTGATTTAAAGTCTCGGTTTTGAGCCCTTTCCTTTTGTCCAAAAGATGAGGATGGGGAGGAGTCCAGAGGATGCCCTTTTAAGGGGTGATGCCATATACGGGTCTCTTCTAATTATTAAATAGGTAATTGGGCCAAATTGCTTCGTGGTCGGATCAACTTAAGGATACATTAACTGGAAAATTTGAAAACTTTCCCAAATGCTACTGAGGAAATAAAACTGCCTTAAAGACAACCAGCTAGTTGAGTATGAGTCAATTTTTGACCTCAAGAATGGCAGTTCTAAGCTGGAATGTCTTGAGGGTTTTTGTTGTTGTTATTGAACTAAATGTGTTTAAAAGGAAAACTGACATAAAGTACTTCTGAGAGAATCCTAGGTCTTTGGCGTGATTATGATCACAGAGGAGTCTGATCCCTTGTGGTGGAGGTGGGGTGCAATGCCTCTGAAATATTAAGAGAGCTGGTGGGGGATGCTGAGCCCCTGCCTGGATTTCAGAGGTTGATGCTCAGCTGTAACAGAGTTCTCTGAGTGAATGGCTGCTCTTTTGAATTTTTGGAAGTCATTTCGGTGTTTGCCTGACCTTAGAAAAATTCTAAGGAACGCTAGGAATGCCTAGGGAGTGTATTGAGAAATGCAGCGTTAATTCAGTTTCCAGTAGAGACAGGTTCTGGGCTCCACACTCTGGGTCTTCTTTCTGGATGAGGTGGGATGGGTGGTGGGATGCCACGGGACTGCTGTTTGCATTGCTGGTGCTTCCACTGACTTTTCAGTGACCACCGCACAGAAATGGCTGAGGTTGGAAGAGCGTGGGTCTTGGTATTAAAACTGGGGTGAACTGGCTTCTAACAGGAATTTTCTGTTTCTCTGCCCGAAGAAAGGCATGAGTGCCTGTTGGGGAGTGTCTTTCTGTTTTTTTTTTTTTTTTGTTGTTGTTGTTGTTATTTCCTAACTTTAAAAAACAATTGAGGTATAACTGATTTTTAGTGTTAGTGTCAAGGGTGTAGCACAACGATTCAGTTATATACATATGCGTGTGTGTGTGCGCGCGCGCGCTAAGTCGATTCAGTCGTGTCTGACTCTTTGTGACCCCATAGTCTGTAGCCCACCAGGCTCCTCTGTCCATGGGGTTCCCCAGGTGAGAATACTGGAGTGGGTTGCCAAGCCCTCCCCCCGGGCATCTTCCCAACCCAGGGACTGAACCCAAGTCTCTTATGTCTCTTATGTCAAGTGGATTCTTCATCACTAGTGTTACCTAGGAAGCTATATATATATTCCTTTTCAAATTCTTTTCCCTTATGGGTTATTACACAATATTGGGTTGAGTTCCCTGTGCTATACAGTAGGCCCTTGTTGGTTATCTATTTTTTACATAGTAGTGCGTATATGTTAATCCCCAACTCCTAGTTTATCACACCCCCCCCCCCTTACCCTTTGGTAACCATAAGCTTGTTTTCTATGCTGTGGGTCTGTGTCGTTTCGCCAGGCTTCACCCCTAAACGAAATCAGGTGGTATTTGCCTTTCCCTGTCTGGCTTACTTCATTTAGTGTGAGGTGTCCCCCTCTTTCCAAAGCGCTTCCTTCAGGGTCCATTTCGGGGCTGCACCCCTGAGTCCTCGTCCCAGCGCGGCACAGGTGCCACCCCACCCTGGCCGCCTGCAGCCCACTTGGCAGGCAGAGGAGATGCACGGCGGGGAGAGTCGGGGGGACCCTTGAGCAGGGAGGGCCATGGCTGGCCCTGGGGGTCTGCACCTGAGCAGGGGTGTGGAAATGCAGTGATCAGCGGGCTGGGATTTCCGGGACTTCTAAAAGGCCCCTGATCAACCCTCCGGAACTTCCACTCGGGCTGGAAGAATAAAGCGAGCAGTTTCTGTTTCTCTAATTTGAGGGGTTTGAGAAATGGCAGCCAGGCTTTCTTCATCTCCACCGTGAACAGGATGGAGGTGAGTTTTCTTTCCCTGAAACCTTTCTGCTAGGGTCAGCTGTTAGTGCCCCCCTCGCATGGTGTGTGAGTGCTGAGTCTGAGTTGTCCCTGCCTCATCTTTCCCTTTGAGATGCTGCAGATCCGGTGAGGCCTGGACCCTCCTTTCTGTGGGGAATCGCCCTGAGACCAGATGAGATCTGAGGAGGCCTGGGAGCTGTGGTGGGCCCAGTCCCATCCAGAAACTGGGGAGCCGAGGGGGACTAATTGGGCTGGAGAGACCCCACTTGGTGGGGGTCTCAGGCCTCACCTGGAACAGGCACATCTCAGGAAAAGGCAACATACTAAATGTTTGGGGGAGGTGATGGAAGTTCACAGCCCAAAAGTCAGACCATGTGCAGAGCTGCAGGAAGAGGCCAGACACCTGCGCCTATGTTGCCACTTGGGACCCTGCAGGTTTTTCCTTTACCTCCCCAGGCAGGCTTCCGCTTTCCAGAAGCAAGATAATAGAACCTGCTTCCTATTTGTACTGATGCAGAATGTGATTTCTAGGTGGGTTATTTCTAGAAGAGTCACCAACATCTTCTGATGAGAGACTAATTCCAGGTGCTCTGTGGGGCCCTGGAGAAGCCTCTGGAACACTGCATGCCTGGGCTCTCTTATAATTCATTAGGCTTCTGGGACGCATCTCATCAAGGACAGAAGACACCGTAACCGGGAGTCAGGGGACCTGAGTGTCATATCTTTGCGGTGAGCTTTATGTTTTTAAATAGAAGGGTGACTTTTTAGTTTTTAAGTTTTTCCTAGCTTTATTGAACTATTACTGACATATAGTATATGTAAGTTTAAGGTGTATGATTGGGCTTCCCAGGTGACTCAGTGGTTAATCTGCGTGCCAGTGGAGGAGACGCAGTTCCACTCCCTGGATCGGGAAGATTTCCCTGGAGAAGCGAACGGAAACACACTCCAGTATTCTTGCCTGGAAAATGCCAGGGACAGAGGAGCCTGTGAGCTACAGTCCACAGGGTCACAAAGAGTTGGGCACGACTGAGCGACTGAACACACAAGAAAGGTGTACGTTGCGACTGTTTGATCTTTGTATGTAATGCAGCATGTTTGCCGCGGTGAGGCTAGTTAACACCTCTCCCCCTCACCTTTGTGTGTGTGTGGCAGTAACATTTGTGATCAAGTCTCTTAACGACTCCCAAGTATATAATGCGATTAACCTCCTCTGCTTCTCAGAAAGTGCTGACTCAGTCCCGGGCACAAAAGAAGGTCTTGTGGGAATCTCAAGGCTGCCATCGGCAAGCTAGGCTTCTGGGGACATTTTTGTTTAGCTCAGAAGTTCTTAGGAGTGTTGAATTGTTCTTCATTATCTGTCCATATTTATCTAAAATGCTCTGGAAGGTGGGCCATGGCTGGGCTGTGGTTTGTCTGAGCCTGGGACCTGGCCCTTAATCCCCCGAAGCCAGAACACCTGAGGCTGAGATGTAAGAAGCAAGTGGCGTCCAAGGTCCCTCCTGGTTTCTTACTCGTGTTCTGGCCTCTCTATTGCTCTCGGTGCCCCCGTGTGGCCTTTGTGCTTGTGATTAGTCACTCAGTCATGTCTGATTCTCTGACCCCGAGGACTGAAGCCCACCAGGCTCCTCTGTCCATGGGGATTCTCCAGGCAAGAACACAGGAGTGGGTTGCCATTTCCTTCTTCAGGGGATCTTCCCAACCCAGGGATCGAACCCAGGTTTCCTGCATGGCAGGCAGATTCTTTACCGACTCAGCCACCAGGGGAGTCCAGGAAGACTGGAGTGGGTAGCCTATCCCTTCTCCAGGGAATCTTCCTAAATCGAACCGAGGTCTCCTGCACTGCAGGCGGATTCTTTACCAGCTGAGCGACCAGGGAAGCATGTGGCCTTAGAGCAGGATTTTAAAATAATTAATAATGTGGCCTTTATCTGCTTATTAAAAATCCTGCTCTTGCCTCCCTGCCAGCCAGCAGCCGGGGCAGCAGGGACAGATGTCCTTCTGATAAAATCCTTCGGGTGTGATGATAACACCTGTGGATGGAGCAGCTGCCTTCGGCATTCGTCATCCCATCTCCTTTCCAGCGAGGGGATTACAGCACCTTGAGACGCCCAAGTCTAGACAGCTACATCAGTAATACATGCCACAAGAAAGAAAGTGAAGTCACTCAGTCGTATCTGACCCTTTGCGACCCCATGGAAAGTAGCCCACCAGGCTCCTCTGTCCATGGGATTCTCCAGGCAAGAGTACTGGAGTGGGTTGCCATTTCCTTCTCCAAATACATGCTGCAAGCGGGAGAGAAATTAGATGGTCTCTGGAGGAGAAAGTGGGTTGAGAAAATACTCTTTTCTGAGATGGGAGAGGAGAAGGTAGGGGGGGGTTGCTGGGGGTGGGGGGAGTGAATGGACTACGACACAGAGAGGTGAGGCCCTCTTAGAGTCCGCTGAGAATGGTGATCTGCCTGTAAAAGACAGGGCAGGTTCTTGTGTCTCCGCTGGGGCCATTTGCGTTGCTTGATGGAGAGTTGGGTGACTCGGGCCACCTTTTGTTCAGTTTGTTCATGTTCTCCTCCTCCTGACGGCTTCAGACTCGTCTCTTCCTGACTCTTGACCTCCTTTTCCTTGGATCATTTATTTGAGAAAACTTGTAATTCCAAATTCTTTCTCTGCCTCTTTGAGATGTAATTCTTTTTAAAAGCCTCCTGCCAGTTTTACAACCCAGAACTGTCTTTCTTAAGGATGTGGGAGCTGTCTACCCCTTTGAAATGTAGCCACCTATCTCTCTTCTGCCCAGGAGGGTCAAGCCTGGCTTTGATGGGCTCCAGTGAGCAAACACACACAGCCTCATCACAGTGACAGGCTTCCCCAGCATCCACCAGTCCTTCCCCAGCGGCTCACCCCAGCCCTGAACATCCATCCTGGTGTCTGAGTGGTTGAGTTCGGTCCTAGTCTCTGTTTTCAGAGCCTTGAATAGTCTTCCTGGCCTGGCTGCCTCTGTCCGCTGCAGTGGTTGCTATTGTTTTTATTTTTAATTGGAGGATGATTACTTTACAATATTGGGTTGGTTTCTGCCATACATCAATGTGAATCAGCCATAGGTATACATATGTTCCCTCCCTCTTGAATCTCCTGCCCACCACCCATCCCATCCCACATCTCTAGGTGGTTACAGAGCACCGGATTTGAGCTCTCTGCAACATACAGGAGATTCCCACTGGCTATCTATTTTGCATATGGTAATCATGGTTGTTGTCTAAATTTATCTTATTCACTTAGAGTTGATTTACAGTGTGTTAATTTCTGCGTGTGCTAAGTCACGTCAGTCATGTCCAACTCTTTGCGATCCCATGGACTGCAGCCTACCAGGCCCCTCTGTCCTTGGGGATTCTCCAGACAAGAATACTGGAGTGGGTTGCCATGCCTTCCCCCATTTATCTATATCTATATATTCTTTTCCAGATGATGGTTTATCACAGGATATTAAACATAGTTCCCCGTGTTATTCAGTAGGACCTTGTTGTTTATCTATTTCTATATACAAGAGATTGCATCTGCCAATCCCAAACTCCCAACCCTTCCCTCTCTGCTTGGCAAACATAAGCCTGTTCTCTGTGAGTCTGTTTTATAGATAAACTCATTTGTGTCATATTTTAGGTACCACATATAAGTGATAGCATATTGTATTTGTCGTTCTCATTCTGACCTGCTTCATTTAGTATGATGATCTCGAAGTCCATCCATATCACTGCAGATATTATTGTTTCATCCTTTTTTTATGGCTGAGTACTATTCCACTGTATATGCCTATACACCACATCTTCTTTATTCAGTCCTCTGACGCTGGACATTTAGATTGCTTCCACATCTTGGCCATTGTAAACAGGGCTGCTGTGAACACAGGGGTATGGATCTTTTTGAATTACAGTTTTGTCTGGATATATAGCCAGGCGTGGGATTGCTGGAGCCTATGGCAACTCTAGTTCTAGTTTTTTGAAGATCCTCTATACTGTTTCCACAGTGGCTGCTGCAGTTGGTCTTGATGCCTCCCCCGGGGTTTGGTTTCTGTTGCCCTCTGCTGTGGATGCTAAAAAGACAGATCCTCATCTTCCAGGCTGGCCTCATGCCCACAGGGAAAAGCATGCCTTGGAGGTCTAGGTTTTTGCTTTGACCTGGTAGTTCCTTATTGCCTTCTTGCTTCTTGGACGTTTTTGAGAAGATTTAAGCATCTTTATCCTGTTTAGTTTTAGTTTTCAGTGGGAGGTTGGTGTGAATAATGTGGTAAATAGGGACCAGTCATGACCTTTTGGATTTCTCTGCCTGCCATGACTCTAGAGCCTTAAACTCAGCGTCCACAAGCTCATCTCCCCGAAAAACCCCAGCCTCTCATAGCCTGAGCTCCACAAAGGCCACTAGAAAGTGTGTGATCCCAGACATCCCACAGCTGGTCAGCCCGGGGCAACCGCTAGCCTTTATATAAAATGAGAATATACCTCTTCTTCAAGTTAAGTGTTTATAAATAGGCATGTTATTTCCTAATAATAAATATTGTAGCAAACAAGGACTCTGTTTGAGCAAGACATTTAATTTCATCCCCAAACTGTCAAAATATACAAATTTAGTTACAAGACACTTTTACTGCCATCTGCCAAAATTGTAGTAAACACACATGTCCTGTCTTTGAAAGAAAACAACACATAATTTTTTTTTTCTGAAATAAGAAATGTCTATGTTGTGAGTAGCACTCCCTTTGACCTGGCAACTCAAACGCTTGTAACAACCATCCTGAGTGAGTCTTTTTTATTCTTGTGCCATTTCTAGCTCCTAAATCTGTTCCTTTTTCCATCGTCCATTTCCCTGTCACTGTTTTAGTTCAGGTCTTTATTCCTAGCTTGGACTATTGCAGTAGCCTCTCACTGGTCCTGCAGCCTGACCCTGTTGCCTCCATGGGCTCAAGCTGCTCTCCTTACTCTGCCTGCCCATGGCATTGACCACTCTCCTGCCTGAAAATCCTTCCTGGGGAAATTTCCAGATGCCCGTCAAGACTGCAGCTGGGCTGGAGCGCCCTTATGTAGTTTCCTCCTCCTCAGTGCGCGCTCTCCTCACTCTAGCACCTGCTATAGGAATGGCTGGCTTACGGGTTGGCTGATGAGTTTTTTCCCACTTGTTTTTTTCTCCATCTTGCAGGGTTGACAGGCTTCCTCTTTGCTTCCATGGCCCCCCTGAACACACCTCTATAGCAGCATCTACACATATTTTGTATCCACACATTTAGTCTCTTTTCCCTTATTTGATTGAGCTCCTTGAATCAGAGACGTATCTGGAGAGTCCTTGAACCTCTGTGTCTGACACTGTGCTTGGTCCTGGTAGCTTCTTCCTTTCTCGCAAAACGTGTGCCTTCCTGGCTTATCCTGTTTCTGGAAGTCCAGCCCCTCTTCCTCCCTCTGCTGCCTTCGAGAGTCTGGGGAGGGAGGGGAGGAAGGGTGTCTTACCGGTAGAGCCCTTGCGGAACCCCCCTCACTTCAGTTCAGTCGCTCAGTCGTGTCCAACTCTTTGCGACCCCATGGACTGCAGCACGCCAGGCTTCCCTGTCCATCACCAACTTCCGGAGCTTGCTCAAACTCACGTCCATCCAGTCGGTGATGCCACCCAACCATTTCATCCTCTGTCGTCCCCGTCTCCTCCCGCCTTCTGGGGAGTGGTTTTGCTTCCCTTGTCATTACCCTCAAGGCCACTAGGGGGCAGAGAAGTCCCATCCTTCCCTGGATCAGGGCCCAACCAGGAACAGCTGTCTTCCCTGAAGAGAGGTCCATTCTCCAGGAGCCAATGTGTTGAAGATCATTTTGCAAACTGGTCGACTCAGCAAATAACCAAGTTGCTAAATCATGGATGAGTTATTTGAAGCTTTGATATTCCTCAGAGTGCTTACCACAGCTTCTATTTCATCTAAGAAGGAGGGAGTTTTTCTTGATCTCAGTTCATGGTCTTCTCAATTTTGGGTACATGAGATCCCATCTGGCCTGTGACCCTGCCATAACCTGACCTCCACTTCCGGCAGTGACACAGCTGGGATGTTGACTGACAGAGTGGCAGGCTTCTACCTGATGGTTTATAATGAGTCTATTTTATGTGAAATGACCCAGTGCCCCATGCAGGATGGAGAGAGTCTTCTTGGAGGAGGGTCCTCCTTACTAAGGAGTGGTGTTGGAGAAGATTCTTGAGAGTCCCTTGGCGAGCAAGATCAAACCAGTCAATTCTAAAGGAAATCAACCCTGAATATTCATTGGAAGGACTTATGCTGAAGTTGAAGCTCCAATACTTTGGCCACTTGATGCAAAGAACTGACTCACTGGAAAAGATTCTGATGCTGGGGAAGACTGAGGGCAGGAGGAGAAGGAGGCGACAGAGGATGAGGTGGTTAAATGGCATCACCGATTCAATTAAGGATGTGAGTTTGAATAAACTCAGGGAGATGGTGAAGGACAGGGAGGCCTGGTATGCTGCAGTCCATGGGGTCACAAAGAGTTGGACATGACTGAGTGACTGAACAGCAACAAGTAGGATAGGGGATGGGTGAGCCTTTGTTAGTTTCCCCTCCAAGGTGTGTCCCTCTTGGTGGCAGAATGAACTTGAAGACCAGCCCAGAGGGGAGGGGGACGCCATGGGGACAGAAGAGCCCCTCAAACCTGGCACAGTTCACACTGCTCCTCCTTCCACGGGTTGGTCCCTGGAGGCTCAACCCACATCAGACATTTCAAGGACTGCAGCCTGATGTAGCAATGTGAGCTCAAGGGCCTTTGCACGGTGACCGAAAGTCCTCTCACTGGAAGGACCTTAAGCTAAGTGGAAAAAGTCAGTCACAGAGGACAAATACCGTTGGATTCCAGTCTCAGGAAGTATACAGAGCTGTCCAAAATCATAGACGCAGAAAGTAGAAGGTGGTTATCAGGGGCTGGAAGAGGGGCATTTGCATCGAATGGGCCTGGGGCTTCAGGTTTCTGGATGGAAAAGTTCTGGAACTCTGCACAACGTGGAGAAGACACGTGCTGCTGCTGAGCTGTACACTTCAAAATGGCCAAAATAGTGGAACCAGTGTTACACAGTGTGAGGGTTTTTTTTTTTTTTTTAACCACAATAAAATAAAATAAGGTCTTCCTCTGCGTTCGACCTCCTCCTCTATAACACTTACGGCTCAGGGAAAAGGGTTTCGTTTTATGAACTCTAGGAAAGCATCGGAGGTCTAGCATTTCAAATGTTTGACTAGCTCCGGGCAAAGAACTTGACTTCCTCCGGGAAGCAGCGCGGGTCGAGGCCCCAGTTTCTCCAGGGATGGGATTCAAGAAGGGTCCCCACCTCGGAAGGCAGGAGAGCCGCTGTTACAGGGAGCCGGGAGCGCTGCTGCAGGGCCGACGGAGGGCAGGGAAGCGGAGGGAGAAGGTAAGCTGTGTTTGCGGGTTTCCACCCGGATCCAGAGGAAGGCTGGGGGCGGGGACTTGCGGGCCCTCCCCACCGCTGGCGCTGCCCCCAGAGGCACCCCGTCCTGGGCCCTGGGCACAGCCAGCCTTCCCCTCAGAAAGCCTCTTCGGAAGCTCGGCTGGGGCTCCGCCCCTCGGTCCCGCGGGGGCCCCCGCCTGTGGGCGCGCCGAGCTGGGTGGGCGCAGTCCTTCCCAGACTCCGACCGCCCTGACCCTGACGTTCTCACCCTGCTGATCTGGCGTCGCTTTACTGAACTTCCCCTCCCAGCGCCCTCGAAACCTATCTCTAGAAACCTCTTCCTCCTCCGAATTGCTCCTGACTCTGCCCTGCTCTCCCCGCGCGGCTCCTCCAACCCCTGAGCGGACCGAGCGGCCTCCTCACCCAGCCCAGCGGCCGGCGGGACCCGGCGGCGCTGAGGCTGCGAGAGACCAGGGAACTAGACCGAGGTGCTTGTGCGGCGGGGGTACCTGTGCACCGGGCGCCGGGCGGGGATGGGGCAGGGGAAGGCGGCCGATCCCCAGGGCGGGGCATGGCCACCTGGAGGGCTTGCTTTCAGGGGCTCTGGGATGTCCCTCCCGCTCCAGCCTGCGGGGGCCGGGGTTTTCGGGGAGGGGGCACCCAGAGGTTTCCGCCATTCCGGGAGTCATGCCCGAGGGCAGCCTTCCCAGGAAGGGGCAGGTCTGGGAGGGGCTGCTCTCCCCACCTATGAAGGCCTGGAAGAAAAACAAGGGGCACGACCCGCTCCTCGAATCCCCTAATTTCACAACTGTGACACAGAGTACTACCCTCCCACCCCCGCCCTCGGGAATTCAGCGATAGCTGCCTGCCTCCTTGAGAAGCAGGGGGCAGGGAACCTGGCCATTTGGACACTGATTTTCCACATTCACTTTCCTGTTATTTCCCAGTTCAGTTCAGTCGCTCAGTCGTGTCCAACTCTTTGCGACCCCATGGACTGCAGCACGCCAGGCCTCCCTGTCCAACACCAACTCCCAGAGTCTACTCAGACTCACGTCCCTTGAGTCGGTGATGCCATCCAACCATCTCATATTCTGTTGTCCCCTTTTCCTCTCGCCCTCAATCTTTCTCAGCATCAGGGTCTTTTCCAATGAGTCAGTTCTTCGAATCAGGTGGCCAAAGCTCATTTGGAGCTTCAGCTTCAGCATCAGTCCTTCCAGTGAGCATTCAGGACTGATTTCCTTCAGGATGGGCTGGTCGAAGGGATTCTCAAGAGTCTTTTTCAACACCACAGTTCAAAAGCTCAAAAAAAAAAAAAAAAAGTTCAAAAGATATTTCCCAGCCCTTGCACAATTAAGATTCCATTAACTGTGCATTGAAAGTGGTCAGTGTTTGGTCAGAAGGCCAAAATACTTTCAGAAGGCAATGGCAACCCACTCCAGTACTCTTGCCTGGAAAATCCCATTGACGGAGGGGCCTGGTGGGCTGCAGTCCATGGGGTCACTAGGAGTCGGACATGACTGAGCGACTTCACTTTCACTTTTCATTTTCATGCATTGGAGAAGGAAATGGCAACCCACTCCAGCGTTCTTGCCTGGAGAATCCCAGGGACCGGGGAGCCTGGTGGGCTGCCGTCTATGGGGTCGCACAGAGTCGGACACGACTGAAGTGACTTAGCAGGCTGTCACCTGTGAACTCTTTCCCTTCCTCCTGCTGGGCTGGGACTGAGAGCTCTCCAAGAAGGGCTCCAGAAGCTCTCTGACCACCTTTTTCAGTGCATGTGGACTGCCCTTGATATGGGAGGAAGCTTTGGTTGGATGGATGCCTGAAGCCATGTTCCCCTTTGGGCTATATCCTGAGAAGAAGGTGGAGGCTGCCTCAGAATGTCAGCAGGAGTTCTGGAGAAAGTCTGTCTGTCTGTCCTTTTCTCTCTGTTGCTCTGTTGGGGTCTCCAGAGTGGTCTGGGAGATGATGAGAAAATGTGAGTTATCAAGGAGAGAGTGGGGGTGGGTTGGTTCCTTTTTGTCTCTAAAAGGATTTTCTGTACCCTTGGAAGAAAATGTACAGATTGGGCAATTGTATGTGTATACACACACACACACACACACACACACACACAGAGGGAAAGAGGATTAGTTCTGATTGAATATAGCATCATTGGCTGGAAGGGGTCTAATAAACACTCATCCATTTCATCATGGTGGGGAACCATATGAAACAATGATGTGTACTTGGGAAATAAATTCCCTTTTTCTTTGGCCTGCTGAAGGTCTCTGCTTCCTCAAGCTTATTTACTCACTAATCTTTTAAAAAATTTAATGTTCAAAAATATACCACTTCTTCACTTGATCAGGAAACAATGTAAAGTCACTTCTCTTTTATTATTCAAATTTATTCAAATTATTACTCTTTTATTATTTATTATTCAAAGGGGCATCACTTCAGTCTCCCTCTCCACTTCTAGAAACAATTTTTCTTCCTTTCCTCACATCTGTCACTCTTACCATTTATTTCACACCATTCACTGAGCATATACTATATGCCAGACATAATATTAGGACTCAGGGACATAGAACAAGACAGGCACGGTCTCTGCGCTTATACAGTTTCATGCTAAGGGCACCAAAGAGAAAATGAAAAAAGTAAACACAATAAATAACGTTAGATCGAAACAGTGTTACAATGGCAATAAGGAGAGTCAGGATATAGGGAATTAGGGTGAAGGTGTCTTTATACAGGGGTGTGTCTGGGTCAGAAGAGGCTCTTAGAAGAGTCCTAACAGTGACTGGGCTTCTCTCCTTGCCGTAACCTTGGAGGTGCGTGTTTTGAGCTGAGATGGGCTTTGCCTCTTGCATCATGTGGAGATCCAGCAGATGCCTGTAGGGAGGAGCCCAGGCCTCCATCCATGGCCCTGATGAGCTTCTCCTCAGCTCAGCCCTGTATTTCCTCTAAGGTGAAGCTTCTTGAGGGCAGGTGTATGTCCTTCCTTTGCTACCTTCTCTGATTCCTTCCTCACAGTCCACCAATACTCTTCTCATAAGAGGTGGGAACTTTCAAAATAGCTGCACAGAATAAGGGCTTTTCTCCTTCACTTTCTTCAGCTGTGGTTCCTTGTCCTTCAAGTCAGTAACCATCTGCTCAGTCATAGCGAGTATTTATTGAAAGCCTTCTTGACGTTGTAGATATGCTAGTGAATGAAACAGAACAAGTTCCTTCTAGTAGTGGGGAGACAAAACAAGAAAGCGATAAGCAAGTGAATGCACCTTTCATTGAAAGTGGGTGCTGTGGAGACAAATAAAGCAGGGCAGGGGGTGGGGTGTGTTTGCAGGGTGTGGGGGGAGAGTAGCTCTTAAATATAGGATGACTGGAGAAGGCCTCTTGAACCACAGAGACAGGTCTGGTGGAGACCTAAAGGAAGTGAACCTGCCTGGCATAAGTCTGGGGGGAGGATGTTCTAGCTCAGGTGAGCCACCAGCATGAAGCCCCAAGGTCACATATTTGAGGACTATCAGGGAGGCAGACAAGCAAGGTGGAAACAGGTGGTGGAGGGGGCCAGATCGGGCAGGGTCTTGTTCAGTTCAGTCACTCAGTTGTGTCCGACTCTGCGACATCATGGACTACAGCACGCCAGGCCTCCCTGTCCATCACCAGCTCCTGGAGCTTGCTCAAACGCATGTCCATTGAGTTGGTGATGCCACTGTGAAGGCTTTACCTGTTCTTTGAATGGGTAGGAGGCCACTGGGGGGACTTGGGGCTGATGAGTGATACCGTCTGTCTCTGAGTGTAGAAGGATGACAGATTCTAGGAGAAGGGTGGAAGCAGGAAGTTAAGTTATTGCGGAAGTCCAGTTCAATCTGGAAAAAACAGGAGGGGCTTGACACAGAGGTGACATGCTGCTGCTGTTGCTGCTGCTGCTGCTGTGTCGCTTCAGTCGTGTCCGACTCTGTGCGACCCCATAGACGGCAGACCAACAGGCTTCCCAATTCCTGGGATTCTCCAGGCAAGAACACTGGAGTGGGGTGCCATCTTGTGATGTAAAATGGAGGGTTTCCAGGCAGACAGGAGGTGGGGGTGCATACTAGGGGACTGGAACTAAGGGAGCAGACGTGAGGTGGGGTCCCTGATTGT
This sequence comes from Oryx dammah, assembly GCF_014754425.2. NCBI lineage: Eukaryota > Metazoa > Chordata > Mammalia > Artiodactyla > Bovidae > Oryx > Oryx dammah. Next base: position 112,358,261 of record NW_024070202.1, read on the forward strand.
GAAAGGTACCTATGATTACAGGCCACACATTCCTTCCAAGCCCACAGGAGACATTTACAAAAATTTTATTTGGCCAAAAAGTAAACCTCTACCAGTGACAGCTATTTCATACAGATGGTGTTCTCTGACCATAGAGCAATAACATTCAAAAATAATGAAAATAGTCTCCCAATATATTTTTTAATAATCACTTTTTAAAACGTATGGGTTGAAAATAAATCACAGTTGAAATTAGAACATATTTAAAACTGATCAACAAAAAGCAGCAGCATTGAGAGGTCAGTTCTTCTCAACCAAAGCTGTGAATTCAATGCAATAATGTTCAGCATTTCATCAGGAAAGTGACAACTGATTGAAAAGTTCTAGAGAAGGTGAAAAGCTGAGAGTAGCAAGAAAATTTTGAACATGTGCAAGGGGTTGGGACTTGCTTGATCAGAAAAGTAGGACTTATTTTAAAATTATACTAATGAAGTCATATTGGTTTTGGTGATTAAGGCTTTCTGGTTCACAAATAGACCAAATCCAGGGGACACAACAGAGAACCTTGGGGCACACTTGGACAATAGCGG
>NW_024070202.1:112403829-112651977 GCF_014754425.2 Oryx dammah
CCCAGGTTCGATCCCTGAGTCAGGAAGATTCCCTGGAAAAGGGAATGACAAACCAATCTAGTATTCTTGTCTGGGAAATCCTATGGATGGAGGAGCCTGGAGGGCTACAGTCCATGGGGTCGCACAGAGTCGGACACGACTGAAGTGACTTAGCAGCAGCAGCAGCAGCAGCAGCAGCTAAAAATATGGGGCATTTCCATTACCTTAGGAGTTCTTCCTCTCCCTTCTTGAAAGGAGCCTCTCCCTAAACTTCCATTGATACGAGCTAATTTTGTGTGTTCTTGAGCTTCAGATAATGACATCACATAGCATGTGGCTTTGTGTTTGGCTTTCTTCACTTAGCGTGTTTTGGAGACCAATCTAGGCTGCGTATCAGTCCATTACTTTTTGTTAAATTCCTGAGTTGTGTTCTCTTTTATGAGTATACCACTAAAATGCATTTTAAACTCACTCTCCATGGTTCTGCCTTAGCCCATGCACTTCATGACCCAGTAGTTAACTTTGGTAGCAAAACGAGAGGAATTCCAAGGCTCAAGACCAGTGAAGGCCACGTTTAACGTTTGCACGTTCCTGAGAAATCTCAAGCCCTTTACACCTCTCTTAAGTTGGTCGTGGCCCTTTTCATGGCTTTCACTTTGCTGGGTAGCTTCTGGCTGGGACTAGAGGTCTCCTGGTTCAGAGCATCACGGCTGTTCTCTACAAAAACTGGCAACAAGAGATTTTCAAAAATGCAAAAGAGATTTATGAGCTATCCTAAAAGCTGTCCACGTCTCTGTATTCTACTGTGAGAACTGACTGAATCTGTCCTTTTGTCCCAGGGTCAGGGGAGCAGCATCAGCAGATGATAGGATGGGAACCGAGCCCCAGGCTGCCAGCCCTGAAGGTCCTGCTGGTGGGGAAGCGTGGTGTGGGGAAAAGTGCAGTTGGAAACAGCCTTCTGGGGAAGCGGGTCTTTGAGACTCGATACAGTGAAGAGCCAGTAACCTGGAGGTGCATGTCTGAGGGCAGAATCTGGAGAGAGAGGCAAGTTTTGATCATGGATACTCCAGACGTCTCATCTTCAAAGGACATTGAACAAGACATTCTGAACAACATTTACCCGGGTCCTCACGCTTTCTTGCTGGTGACCCCCCTGGGCTCCTTCAATGAGAAAGATGACATGGTGCTGAGCACCATCCAGCGCATTTTTGGGGACAAATTCATTGAGTACATGATCATTCTCCTCACCAGGAAAGAAGATCTGGAGAATCAAGACCTAGAAAAGTTCTTAGCCAGAAGTAAAAGGCTGAACGAGCTCATTAGCAAATGTAAAAACCGATACAGTGTCTTCAACTACAGAGCTAGGGAGGAAGAGAAGCCATGCCAGGTGGATAAACTCCTGCAGGAAATTGTGAGCATGGTGCAGCAGAATGGGAACAAGCCTTGTACTTTCAGAGAGAAAGGTAAGTGAGGTCTAGAAAACCTTTTATGCATACTTAAGAAGTAGACCTAAATGTCCAAGAACTTAATTTTCTGAAGGGCAGAGAGGAGATCAAAATGACAGATATCGTCTATTGACCACCTCTTCTTTCTCCTTTCTTTCTCAAATTTTATTAATTATTTTCTAAACTATTTATTTACAGCTGTGCTGGGTCTTTGTTGCTGCCAGGGTTTTTCTCTAGTTTTGGGGAATGATCGGGGGCTACTCTCTTGTTGTGGTGGGCTTGGTAGTTTCAGCTCCTGGGCTCTAGAGCACAAGCACAGTAATCGTGGCATGTGAAATCTTCCCAGATCAGGGATCAAACCCGTGTCTCCTGCATTGGCAGGCAGATTCTTTACCACTGAGCCTCTAGGGAAGCCCACATTTTACTAAATGTACGTGCCTTTCCTCTTAGTGCACTGTCCTGTTAGTAAGTAAGCGTTAGTTACTCAGTCATGTCTGACTCTGTGACCCCATGGACTGTAGCCCACAGGCTCGTCTGCCCATGGGATTCTCCAGGCAAGAATACTGGAGTGGGTTTCCATTCCCTTCTCCAGGGGATCTTCCCGACCCAGGGATCAAACCAGGGTCTCTTGCATTCCAGGCAGATTCTTTACCATCTTAGCCACCTGGAAGTCCTAACTTGGTCTCTAATTCTCTCCTGACTCTTGTCCCATCTCTTCAACTGAATTGTGAGCCTCCCGAGGAAGAAAGTTGAGCTTTTCTAGTCTCTTGTCTTCCCTTTTGTATATCTGTTGCCCAGAGCTTAGCACTTAGAATTGGTGATGAGACAGTAAAAAACCAAGAGAGTGGATAAAGAAGTCAAGGCGGGGGAAAGTTAGAGGCAAAGGGAGGGAAGGAGAGGAGAGTGAAGGAAGAAGAGAAGAGTAGTACCAATGATCCAGGACTGCTTCCTGGCTCTTTACTCTTCCCTCTGTTGGAGAAGGGGGGGTCATTTTACTGGACAAGCACAGGAAGACTGGGTGCTCCCGAGGGTCATGCCCCACATGGCCCTACGTGGGTTTGATTGATCCAGCCACACTACCCTACCCAGAGCTTAAGCAGAAGTCCCATCTACTCAGTGCTACAAGTTCTATTGTCTTCCATCCTAGTTCTACTCATCCCATTCTCTTCTGCTTCAAAGATCCTCACTTGGAAAGAACATTAGACCAAAAGGAGCATATCTGTTCGGTGTGCCCTTTTACATTCTTAATGGAGATCCTTAAAGCATAGGCATGTGGGAATTTCAGAGGAGCTGCGTGGAGGAAGCCTGACTTGAAACAGGCTTTGGGAAGTGGATAGAGTTTAGATGACTGAGCAGAAAGCTCCAGAGGGTACACTAGCAACTTGAAGGAAGGATGTAGAACTGAGCATCTACTTGTGAGGGGACCAAGGGGCTTAGTCTTGATGGAGATGAAGGGCTCACACCTCTAGATGTGGAATGGGGATGTGAGACCAGATTGTAGAGGTAGGTGGTAACCACACTCAGGGTATGAGAGAGGGACTTAAGATATATATATATATGTTTTTTATCCTGTAAGTATAACCATGAGATTGTGGGTTCAGGATAAATAATTCAATAATTTCTCCTGAAGAGAAGAGCATAAGAGAGGCTTCTATCTCTCTTTGTTTTGAGGTGGATATTAGTAACTTGGTAAAAATTCACAATTGAGAACTATGAGGCCTGAATGGAAGAGTGAGATTGCAGTACAAGTGCAAAATCATAAGGAAAACCCCAATAATACATATTGTAAGAGCTCTGTGCGTCTCTGATCTCATTTATAGGGTAATGTCTCCTGCTTTCCTTTCAACAGAGGCCCTGCGCATTATCCTCGTGGGGAAGAGCGGAACTGGGAAGAGTGCCAGTGGGAACACCATCCTCGGGAGCCCGGAGTTCCACTCTCAGCTGAAAGCACAGCCGGTCACCACGAGCTTCCAGGAAGGCAGGAGGACATGGAACGGGCAGGATGTTGTGGTTGTGGACACTCCACCACTCTTTCAGGAGTCCAGAGCTGAAGGGGACCTATCCCAGCTTGAGAAGGCAGTCAAAGACTGTAGGTCCTGCTATAAAGAAGGGAGTACAGTTCTGGTTGTGGTGTTACAGCTGGGACGGGTCACTACAGGGGACAAAAAGGCAGTGGCGGACCTAGAGCATATCTTTGGAGCAGAAGTTATGAAATACATGATTGTGCTATTCACCAGGAAGGAAGACCTAGAGACTGGGAACCTTGATGATTATGTCAATAACACAGATAACAAGTATCTTAAGAGCATAATTGAAAAATGTAAGGGGAGATATTGTGCTTTTAATAACAAAGAAACTGGCCAAGCCAGGGAAGACCAGGCAGCAGAGCTTTTGACAATGGCCAGTGAAGTGATAAAGGGCGGTGGACAGCATAAACATCCCCGTACATGGGATGTAGGCAAAATAATGAAAAATATTCAGGAAAAGCCTTCCAAATTACTAAATAATTTAAAGGAAATGTTCTAGGAAAATGAAATGCCTGGAGTCTCTTTAAGTTGAAGATGACCTCAGGCTACAAGAATGGGGGAGGCATGGCAGGGGGATGGGAAGAGGGACCATGACTTTGAGAGCTTGAAAGATGAATGCATCTCAGCTTGTGATGCTTCAGCTCTTTGTAGGTAAATAAATAGACAGGGCATGTAGTAGGGGATGATAAAGGAGAAAGAAGAAATAAGGAAGGGAAATCTGCTAAAGGGCTTCAGATATTAGGCTGATATTAAGGATCAGAGTCAAGTCACAAGAATCACTTCACCTGTGTAGGTAGGCTGGAGTCAGAACACACACTGGGACTAAGGCCAAGGTGAGCCTGGGGTCAGAATACAGATAGTCACATGAGAACCAGGGGATTCAGCTACATGAGGGTAAGACAATGTCTTGCCAACTCCTGGGCATGGCAGAATGGAGAAGTTGGACTTCTGTGAGCCTCTCTGTTGCTGGGCACTGCTTGCCAGGTTCTCCCAGCTCCCCAGCTCCCCCAGAGGCTCTCTCAGGACCTTCTTTTCCTCATGTGGTTACTCCTTACTCCTTTCTTTGTTCCAATGGAGTGGAAAGTGGGACCCAGTCTATCCTCCTTTGCTCTCCCTGAGGAAATGGACATGAATCTGTGAAGTATCAAGACTTTATTGCTAATCATTCATGGTGACACAGACTAGAACAAAAATTAGAAGCATGGTAAAGTTGCTAATTAGATAATCTTGTAAAATTTAAAATTCTAAGTAAAATTCTAGATTTCCTCTAGAATTTTCAGAAAAAGTTACTGAAAACTCCTTTGCATTCCTTTCTCGCTTTGTCTCCCTTTCTCTTTCTCTCCACCCCCATCCCAGTCCCTGAGGCTCATGGATCCATGCTCAGTCATGTCCAACTCTTTATGATGCCACGGACAATAGCCCACTGTGGACAGGCTCCTCTGACCATGGGATTTTCCAGGCAAGAATACTGGGGTGGGTTGCCATTTCTTCCTGCAGGGATCTTCCCAACCCAGAGAATGAACTGAAGTCTTCTTTGTCTCCTGCATTGGCAGATGGACTCTCTACCACTGAGCCAACTGGGAATCCCCTCCCCAAGGCTTAGGAACTCAAATAATGGCTTAAACACATTAAGGGTTTATTGTGTGTCTTATGTCAAGAAATCCATGAGTAAGCAGTTTGGGGCCAGTGTAGCACTGACATTCCAGTGTCTTTCTGGCTTTCTGCCCCTAGTCATTGGCATGGGTGTCTCCATACTTAAGGTTGCTTCTTGGTTCCTACTCATGGCTAGGCAGATTATGTTGAGAGCCACCTAGTGTGGGTGATAAATGAGAACTATGAAATCTGCCAGTTAGGTGTAAGGTCAGATGTTTTCAATACTAATGACTTTATATATGTTTTGAGGACATGATCTATGTCATCTGCTTTTTTAAAATTTCAAATTATCAGGTTATCTCAAGATTAACCCATTTATAAGAGCATGGACTGTCATCATTAATACTTTTGTACTCTGTATAACCCTTAATAAATTCTGGAAGGTGTGTGTAAATATATTCAGTTGAGTGAAATAATAAAGATGAAATTTATTATGAATTCATGTCCTCCTCATGATTCCTATTTTTCTGACTTGGGGGAAGATCATGCTTCCATAGAGAGGAAATGAAGATGTTTAGATACCTTGACTCTGATGAAGTTTTTGTATCTTTGATGCATGAAGACCTTTAAACTGGGTGACAGTCATTTTACTAGCCTCTGCCAACTCAAGAATCTTGTATTCTGAGCATTTCACAACAGTGAGGGCAAACAAAAGTAACTGGTATTAGAGGCGGGTACATAGGAGGAATAAAGTCTAGAAGCCATTCTGTGCCTCTTGCCACAGCTTCCCTTTGGCTTAAATGTGGGAACAAATCCCAAGGTGCTACCCATGATTGAGCAGGTGACATCGGGGACCTGTGTGAGGTGGGTAATGTGTGGGCTGAGCAACATGATGTACATTGCCAGAGGAGAAGAGAAAGAGGCAGGAAGAATATTTGAAGAAATAATGGCTGCAAGCTTCCAAAATTTGATGAAAAACATTAATCTACACTTTTAAGAAACTCAATGAACTTCACGTAGGATAAATTCAAAGAGACTCATATCCACTATAATTAAATTACAAAAGACAAAGACAAAGAAATAATCTTGAAGGCAGCAAGAAAGAAGTGACATTGCATTCAAGGAATCCTCAACAAGATTAACAGGTAATTTCTCATCAGAAACCATAGAAGCCAGTGGTCCATAGGATGGCACATTCAAAGTACTGAAAGAAAAGACTGTCAACCCCACAGTATTTATCCAGCGAAACTGTTCTTCAAAAATTAAGATGTAAAATATCCCCAGATAGAAGTGGAAAGAATTTATTAACTTCAGAACTACCCTACAAGATAAGATCCTGAGAAAAAAGAACAAAGCTGAAAGTATCATGTTCCCTGACTTCAGATTATACTACAAAACTTTAGTAACCAAAACAGTATGGTACTGGCACAAAAAAAGATACACAAAAATGAACTCAAAATGGATTAAGCATCTAAATGTAGGACTGGAAACCATAAAAATTCTAGAAGAAAACATAGTTATAACACTCTTTGACATGTCTTGAAGTGAAGTGAATTGAGTGAAGTGTTAGTTGTTCAGTCATGTCTGAGTCCTTGTGACCCCATAGATCCCACCAGGCTCCTCTGTCCATGGAATTCTCCAGGCAAGAATACTGGAGTGGGTAGCCATTACTTCTCCAGGGGTTCTTCCTCACCTGAACCTGGGTTCTTGCATTGCAGGCAGATTCTTTACCATCTAAGCCACCATTTACCATCTAAGCCACCAGAGAAGCCCAGCCCTAAATGTAGGGCTGGAAATCATAAAAATTCTAGAAGAAAACATAGTTAAAACACTCTGAAATGTCTTAGTAATATCTTTTTGGATCTGTCTCCTCAGGCAAGGGTAACAGATGCAAAAATAAACCAATAGGACCTAATTAAGTTTAAAAGATTTTGCACGGCTAAGAAACAATCAACAAAACAAAAAAAAAACCCAACATACTAAATGGGAAAAGATATTTGTAAATGATGTGCTTGATAAGGGGTTATTACCCAAAATATATAAAGAACTCATACAACTTAATATGAAAAAACCACAACCAAACCATCTGATTAAAAAATGGGTTGAATTGTTATTGACAGGAATATGTGGAAATTAAACAGCACATTCCCCAATAACCAATGGGCCAAAGAAGAAATCACAAGGAAATTTAGAAAATATTTTGAGATGAATGAAAATGAAAACATACCAAAACTTACAAGATGCAGTTAACACAAGGATACTTAAAGGGAAATGTAAAGCTGTAAATGCCTTTATTTAAAAATTAATAATATAATCTTCCGCCTTAAGAAATCAGAGAAAGAAGAACCACTAAACATAAAGCAAGTGGAAGAAAGAAAACAGTAAAGCTCAGAGTAGAAATAAGTGAAACAGGCAATAGAAAAGCAATAAAGAAAATGAATGAAACTACAACTTGGTCCTTTGGAAAAAAAAATCAACAAAAATTTTGTGGCTAGTCTGACCAAGAAATAGAAGGCTAAAATGACTAAAATTAGAAATGAAAGAGAATACAGTGCTATTGACCTTACAGAAATAAAAAGGATATAAGCAAAAACAAAGACAACTGTATGCTGACATATTAGATAACTTGGGTAAAATGGACAAATTCCTAGAAAGACACAAGTTACTGAATGTGACTCAAATTGAAATAAAATCAGAACATATCTATAACCTGCATGTAAGAGATTAAATTAGCAATTAAAATAACTACCCCCAAAAGAAAACCAGATGGTTTCACTGATGAATTCCACTAAACATTTAAAGGGAGAATTAACATCAATACTTTTTTCAGTAGTCATGTATGGATGTGAGAGTTGGACTATAAAGAAAGCTGAGTGCCTAAGAACTGATGCTTTTGAACTGTGGTGCTGGAGAAGACTCTTGAGAGTCCCTTGGACTGCAAGAAGATTCAACCAGTCAATCCAAAAGGAAATCAGTTCCCAATAGTCACTGGAAGGACTGATGCTGAAGCTGAAACTCCAATACTTTGGCCACCTGATGCAAAGAACTGACTCATTGGAAAAGACCCTGATGCTGGGAAAGATTGATGGTGGGAGGAGAATGGGACAACAGAGGATGAGATGGGTGGATGGCATCACCGACTCGATGGACATGAGTTCGAGCAAGCTTTGAGAGCTGGTGATGGACAGGGGGGCCTGGAGTGCTGCAGTCCATGGGGTCACAAAGTCAGACATGAATGAGTGACTGAAATGAACTGACTGAACATTAATACTTCTCAAACAGAAAGTAAGAGAGGAGAACGTACTTCACAACTTTTGTATGAGCTCAGTATTATCCAGACAAAGATATTACAAGAAAAGGAAACTACAGACTTATGAATATAGACATAAAACCATCAACAAAATACTAATAGAGTACAGCAACTTATAAGAGCAAGTATATTCCTGGATTTACCCCCAGGAAAGCCAGATTGATTCAATATATGAATGTCAGTCAATGTGTTCCACCATATCAGTAGAATGAAGGGCAAAAATCACATGATCATCTCAATAGATACAGAAATAAGTTTGACAAAATCCAAGACCCATTTAATGATAAAAAACACTCTACAAACTAGGAAGAAATAGAGTCATGATATCCTTTCACTTATTATCCTTGTATGCTTCTCAACTGTTTTACAAATTCTAGACTCCTTGGTATTTTAAGCAAAGCTCTCCGTGGTGGGGCATCCATTCAGATCTCCATTATTCTTACTCCTGCAGTCATACTCGAGGCTCCTGCCTTCTGCCTGCATTGCTTCCTACAGCAGCTCTCACACTTCTCCCAGTCTCCCCACCTTCCCAGACATACACACACGTGCTGTGGATGACTATGACCCCAGTTCATCATGGAATATTCATCTTAAATCTCACTTTTTTATTCTTTTTGTCCTTGCCATGTGTCACATGAGATCTTAGTTCCTCAACCAGGGATTGAACCTGTGCTCCCTGCAGTGGAAGCATGGAGTCTTAACTCCTGGACCACCAGGGAAGTCCCTTAAATCTCATATTCTAAAGGAAAGTTTTCTGACTCACCCAAGATTGACTGAAGTGCCTCTATTTGATTCTATCATGTTTATTGCACATGAATATTTCTTGTCTGTATTTCCAAGTATATTGTAAAATCCTTGGTGACAGAAGACCCCATTTTGAATTATATCCTGATATTATATATGTCCAAGACCCTCAATTTATGATTCGTCACTCAGATGTCACTTGAGATCCCCTGTTCCTTGATGAATTGGTGAAATTTGGTCCAGGCTGTAATTACCACAAATGTAAGAGTTCATAGTCCTTCCCACAAGTTCTGAGTTCTTTTTACTTCTTCCTCAGCTTTTTCTGTTTCCTCTGTGAAATTATGCATATGTTTCTATTTCAGCCTATGACTCTAACACAGAGTTTTCACTATTTTTTAAAAAACCAGCATTCACATACATTTATTCATATTCAGCCTTTTCTTTCTTTTTTTCAGTTTTAGACAATTTACCAGAGACTCTGCAGAGGACAAAAGTCAGCACACAGGATTCCTCTCCCTTTTTGGTCACTCAATTTTCTTTGCTCTCCTCTCTTAAAAAAAAAATGAAACAAAACAAAAAACAAATAAAGGGACTTCCTTGGTGGTCCAGTGGTTAGGAAGCCTCCTTCTAATGCAGGGGATGCGGTTTCAATCCTTGGTCAGGTAACAAAGAATCCCATGTTTCGTGAGGCAGTTAAGACCATGGGCCACAGCAAAGATCTTGTGTGCCACAGCTAAGACTCGACACAGCTAAATAAGCAAATATTTACAAAATCTTTTTAAGATGTTTTAACTAATGTATGAGATCCTGTCCCTGAGTAGATAGTAATATCTCTCTTTTAGTTCAACAAGCTTTGGTTGAAAAAACAACACATCTTACTCCTCATCCTCCCCACACTGGAAAAAAGATCAATTGAACAAACATTAAAACCTTTCCAGTGTATTCAGAATATTAAATAAATAACAGGTGAACAACAAATGTGGGCCAAAGAATATTCAGAACACTCCATCAGGTTTAACAAGAAGATATATTTGTACTGATTTCTGGTATGCAACTTGTTTTCTATGAATATTTAAAAGACTCGATTCTAAATATTTTAGCTCCTGGAGAAGATCTGTCTCCTTTTAAATTTTCTCCATTTTTTCCCCCTCCAGCCATTTGCTGCCTGTTATTTCAGGTTGTTTGAGTGCTGAAAGCACCGAAAGTGTCTTCTCTAGGTTCCTGATTTTCCCTTCTATCTCAGGGTCTCTGGCTGTTGACTGAGTGAAGATACTTGATGATGCACTTCCTGTTTCGGAGATTTTGGCCTCCTTTGCACTTTATTTTGTTGGGGCTGTTTATGATAACGGCTTACTATTTCTCCCTTGTGGTTTCATATTCTGGGATGGTTTCTCATACAGCTTGAGAACAGTACTTGTTTGTTTCTTAGTGCTGGATTTCTAAAAGTCTTTCCAATCTTGGTTCCTCACTGGGTATTTCACTTAGAACTGCTTTGTAAATTACTGATTTCACTGGAAATACTATTCCCCCAAATTTCTACTAATAGTGTGGCCATATTTCTGTATTTGATGGCAGGTTGTGCCTGTGAAGAATAAAACTGGTAGAATCCAATTGTGTAGTCATTGACACGTGACCTGGAAGCACACGTAGCCGTTTACACTGTGCTCCTCTGTATTTGGGTACCAAGGAAAGTCTGTATAAGTAGAGGCCACTGGTTTGGAAATATCTGTTTTTAACACCACTTGCCTCCCTTTGTCTCCTTGATTTTGAAACCCAAACAGTACTAATACGGCTGTATGAAAGTTTCAATAGACTGCATTTCAAGAACCAGGTCCAAAGTGAAATTTACAACCACATAACAAGTGGCAACAAGCAAATTTTTGCTTTGACAAGAGTTTGGCTAGAAAGCTAAGCTCATCATCAGTGGTGTCTTTTGTTGTTGTTGTTGTTGCAGAGTTTATTTTTAAGTTAGAGAACCTTGGGTATACTGACAAGCTCATGGACTTTTAACAGCCAGGGCCTATTTTAAAGGTGTAATCTGATAGGAAGGAAGAAGTAGGCAGAGAGCTCTTTGCTTGCCTCTGGAGTTGATGACAAGTGGCCCCACCAGTGTTGCTCAAAATATTCTGGAACCTGTGCTTCCTGTTTGACCAAGACAGTCTATTTGCCAGGTTTGCTCATGGTTGTGTTGGCAAGTATTGGTCTGAGCAATGAACTGATGGGAAAGTAGACACAAAGACTGAAAAAAGAGAAAGAACAAAGGTTGGGACCTCAACAAACCCAGGCACCCCTCACTGCACCAAGACAGTCAGACAGTAAAGCAGTTGGCATTTCTTTCTTTTTTTTTTTGGATTTATTTATTTATTTTACTTTACAATATTGTGTTGGTTTTGCCATACATCAACATGAATCCGCCATGGGTGTACACGTGTTCCCCATCCTGAAGCCACCTCCCACCTCCCTCCCCTAACCATCCCTCTGGGTCATCCCAGAGCACCAGCCCCAAGCATCCTGTATCCTGCATCAAACTTGGACTGGCTATGTGTTTCTTATATGATATTATACATGTTTCAAGGCCATTCTCCCAAATCATCCCACCCTCTCCCTCTCCCACAGAGTCCAAAAGACTGTTCTATACATCTGTGTCTTTTTTGCTATCTCGCATACAGGGTTATCATTACCATCTTTCTAAATTCCGTATATATGCCTTAGTATACTGTATTGGTGTTTTTCTTTCTGGCTTACTTCACTCTGTATAATAGGCTCCAGTTTCATCCACCTCATTAGAACTGATTTAAATGTATTCTTTTTAATGGCTGAGTAATACTCCATTATGTATATGTACCACAGCTTTCTTATCCATTCATCTGCTAATGGACATCTAGGTTGTTTCCATGGCCTGGCTATTATAAACAGTGCTGCGACAAACATTGGGGAATTCTGGTTTCCTCGGTGTGTATGCCCAGTAGTGGGATTGCTGGGTCATATGGCAGTTCTATTTCCAGTTTTTTAAGGAATCTCCACACTGTTCTCCATAGTGGCTGTACTAGTTTGCATTTCCACCAACAGTGTAAGAGGGTTCCATTTTCTCCACACCCTCTCCAGCATTTATTTCTTGTAGACTTTGGATAGCAGTCATTCTGACTGGTGTGAAATGGTACTTCATTATGGTTTTGATTTGCATTTCTCTGATAATGAGTGATGTTGAGCATCTTTTCATGTGTTTGTTAGCCATCTGTATGTCTTCTTTGGAGAAATGTCTGTTTAGTTCTTTGGCCCATTTTTTGATTGGGTCGTTTATTTTTCTTGAATTGAGCTGGAGGAGTTGCTTGTATATTTTTGAGATTAGTTGTTTGTCAGTTGCTTCATTTGCTATTATTTTCTCCCATTCCGAAGGCTGTCTTTTCACCTTGCTTAGAGTTTCCTTTGTTGTGCAGAAGCTTTTAATTTTAATTAGGTCCTATTTGTTTATTTTTGCTTTTATTTCCAATATTCTGGGAGGTGGGTCATAGAGGATCCTGCTGTGATGTATGTCAGAGAGTGTTTTGCCTATGTTCTCCTCTAGGAGTTTTATAGTTCTGGTCTTACATTTAGATCTTTAATCCATTTTGAGTTTATTTTTGTGTATGGTGTTAGAAAGTGTTCTAGTTTCATTCTTTTACAAGTGGTTGACCAGTTATCCCAGTACCACTTGTTAAAGAGATTGTCTTTTCTCCATTGTATGTTCTTGCTTCGTTTGTCAAAGATAAGGTGTCCATAGGTGTGTGGATTTATCTCTGGGCTTTCTATTTTGTTCCATTGATCTATATTTCTGTCTTTGTGCCAGTACCATACTGTCTTGCTGACTGTGGCTTTGTAGTAGAGCCTGAAGTCAGGCAGGTTGATTCCTCCAGTTCCATTCTTCTTTCTCAAGGTTGCTTTGGCTATTCAAGGTTTTCTGTATTTCCACACAAACTGTGAAATTATTTGTTCTAGCTCTGTGAAAAATACCGTTGATAGCTTGATAGGGATTACATTGAATCTATAGATCGCTTTGGGTAGTATACTCATTTTCACTATATTGATTCTTCCTATCCATGAACATGGTATATTTCTCCATTTATTTCTATCCTCTTTGATTTCTTTTACCAGTGTTTTATAGTTTATATATATAGTTATATAAACTAGTTATAAATATAACTAGTTATAATTATATAAACTAGTTATAACTATATATAAACTATATATATAGTTTATATATAGATCTTTAGTTTCTTTTGGTAGATATATTCATAAGTGTTTTATTGTTTTCATTGCAATGGCGAATGAAATTGTTTCCTTAATTTCTCTGTTTTCTCATTATTAGTGTATAGGAATGCAAGGGATTTCTGTGTGTTGATTTTATATCCTGCAACTTTACTATATTCATTGATTAGCTCTAGTAGTTTTCTGGTGGAGTCTTTAGGGTTTTCTATGTAGAGGATCATGTCATCTGCAAACAGTGAGAGTTTCACTTCTTTTCCAATTTGGATTCCTTTTATTTCTTTTTCTGCTCTGATTGCTGTGGCCAAAACTTCCAAAACTATGTTTAATAGTAGTGGTGAAAGTGGGCACCCTTGTCTTGTTCCTGACTTTAGGGGAAATGCTTTCAATTTTTCACCATTTTGGATAATGTTTGCTGTGGGTTTGTCATATATAGCTTTTATTATGTTGAGGTATGTTCCTTCTATTCCTGCTTTCTGTAGGGTTTTTATCATAAATGGATGTTAGATTTTGTCAAAGGCTTTCTCTGCATCTATTGAGATAATCATATGGCTTTTATTTTTCAATTTTTTAATGTGGTGTATTGCATTGATTGGTTTGTGGATATTGAAGAATCCTTGCATCCCTGGGATAAAGCCCACTTGGTCATAGTGTATGATCTTTCTAATGTGTTGTTGAATACTGATTGCTAGAATTTTGTTAAGGATTTTTGCAGCTATGTTCATCAGTGATATTGGCCTGTAGTTTTCTTTTTTTGTGGCATCTTTGTCAGGTTTTGGGATTAGGGTTATGGTGGCCTCATAGAATGTGTTTGGAAGTTTACCTTCCTCTGCAATTTTCTGGAAGAGTTTGAGTAGGATAGGTGTTAGCTCTTCTCAAAATTTTTGGTAGAATTCAGCTGTGAAGCCGTCTGGACCTGGGCTTTTGTTTGCTGGAAGATTTCTGATTACAGTTTCAATTTCTGTGCTTGTGTGTCTGTTAAGATTTTCTATTCTTCCTGGTTCAGTTTTGGAAAGTTGTACTTTTCTAAGATTTGTCCATTTCTTCCAAGTTGTCCATTTTATTGGCATATAATTGCTGATAGTAGTCTCTTATGATCCTTTGTATTTCTGTGGTGTCTGTTGTGATCTCTCCAATTTCTTTTCTAATCTTATTGATTTGATTTTTCTCCCTTTGTTTCTTGATGAGTCTGGCTAATGGTTTGTCGATTTTATTTATCTTCTCAAAGAACCAGCTTTTGGCTTTGTTTGTTTTTGCTATGGTCTCTTTTGTTTCTTTTGCATTTATTTCTGCCCTATTTTTTTAAGATTTCTTTCCTTCTACTAACCCTGGGGTTCTTCATTTCTTCCTTTTCTAGTTGCCTTAGGTATAGAGTTAGGTTATTTATTTGACTTTTTTCTTGTTTCTTGACGTAACCCTGTATTGCTATGAACCTTCCCCTTAGCACTGCTTTTACAGTGTCCCACAGGTTTTGGGTTGTTGTGTTTTCATTTTCATTCATTTCTATGTATATTTTGATTTCTTTTTTGATTTCTTCTGTGATTTGTTGGTTATTCAGCAGCATGTTGTTCAGCTTCCATATGTTGGAATTTTTAATAGTTTTTCTCCTGTAATTGACATCTAATCTTACTGCATTGTGGTCAGAAAAGATGCTTGAAATGATTTCAATTTTTTTTGAATTTACCAAGGCTAGATTTGTGGCCCAGGATGTGATCTATCCTGGAGATGGTTCCATGTGCGCTTGAGAAAAAGGTGAAATTCATTGTTTTGGGGTGAAATGTCCTATTGATATCAATTAAGTCTAATTGGTCTATTGTATCATTTAAAGTTTGTGTTTCCTTGTTAATTTTATGTTTAGTTGATCTATCCATAGGTGTGAGTGGGGTATTAAAGTCTCCCGGTATTATTGTGTTATCATTAATTTCCCCTTTCATACTTGTTAGCATTTGCCTTACATATTGTGGTGCTCCTATGTTGGGTGCATATATATTTATAATTGTTATATCTTCTTCTTGGATTGATCCTTTGATCATTATGTAGTGTCCTTCTTTGTCTCTTTTCACAGCCTTTGTTTTAAAGTCTATTTTATTTGATATGAGTATTGCTACTCCTGCTTTCTTTTGGTCTCTATTTGCATGAAATATCTTTTTCCAGCCCTTCACGTTCAGTCTGTATGTGTCCCCTGTTTTGAAGTGGGTCTCTTGTAGACAACATATATAGGCATCTTGTTTTTGTATCCATTCAGCCAGTCTTTGTCTTTTGGTTGGGGTATTCAACCCATTTATGTTTAAGGTAATTATTGATAAGTATGATCCCATTGCCATTTACTTTATTGTTTTGGGTTTGAGTTTATACACCCTTTTTGTGTTTTCTGTCTAGAGAAGATCCTTTAGCATTTGTTGGAGAGCTGGTTTGGTGGTGCTGAATTCTCTCAGCTTTTGCTTGTCTGTAAAGCTTTTGATTTCTCCTTCATATTTGAATGAGATCCTTGCTGGGTTCAGTAATCTGGGCTGTAGGTTTTTTTCTTTCATCACTCTAAGTATGTCCTGCCATTCCTTCCTGGCCTGAAGAGTTTCTATTGAAAGATCAGCTGTTATCCTTATGGGAATCCCCTTGTGTGTTATTTGTTGTTTTTCCCTTGCTGCTTTTAGTATTAGTTCTTTTATTTGATCTTTGTTAATTTGATTAATATGTGTCTTGGGGTGTTTCACCTTGGGTTTATCCTGTTTGGGACTCTCTAGGTTTCTTGGATTTGGGTGATTATTTCCTTCCCCATTTTAGGGAAGTTTTCAACTATTATCTCCTCAAGTATTTTCTCATAGTCTTTCTTTTTGTCTTCTTCTTCTGGGACTCCTATGATTCGAATGTTTGGGCATTTACCATTATCCTGGAGGTCTCTGAGATTGTCCTAGTTTCTTTTAATTCATTTTTCTTTTTTCCTCTCTGATTAATTTATTTCTACTATTCTATCTTCTACTTCACTAATCCTTTTTTCTGCCTCCATTATTCTACTATTTGTTCCCTCCAAAGTGTTTTTGATCTCATTTATTGCATTATTCATTATATATAGACTCTTTTTTATTTCTTCTAAGTCCTTGTTAAACCGTTCTTGCATCTTCTCAATCTTTGTCTCCAGGCTATTTATCTGTGATTCCATTTTGATTTCAACATTTTGGATCATTTTCACTATCATTATTCAGAATTCCTTATCAGGTAGATTCCCTATCTCTTCCTCTTTTGTTTGGTTTTGTGGGCATTTATCCTGTTCCTTTACCTGCTGGGTATTCCTCTGTCTCTTCATCTTGTTTATATTGCTGTGTTTGGGGTGGCCTTTCTGTATTCTGGCAGTTTGTGGATTTCTCTTTACTGTGGAGTTTCCTCACTGTGGGTGGGGTTGTATGGGTGGCTTGTCAAGGTTTCCTGGTTAGGGAAGCTTGTGTCAGTGTTCTGGTGGGTGGAGCTGGATTTCTTCTCTCTGGAGTGCAATGAAGTGTCCAGTAATGGGTGAGTCAATGGGATGTCAATGGGTTTGGAGTGACTTTGGGGAGGCTGTGTATTAAGGCTCAGAGCTATGTCCCTGTGTTGCTGGAGAATTTACATGGTATGTCTTGCTCTGGAATTTGTTGGCTCTTTTGTGGTGCTTGGTTTCATTGTAGGTATGGAGGCATTTGGTGAGCTCCTGTTGATTAATGTTCCCTGGAGTCAGGAGTTCTCTGGTGTTCTCAGGATTTAAGCCCCCTGCTTCTGGTTTTCAGTCTTATTTTTATGGTAGCCTCAAGATTTCTCCATCTATACAGCACCATTGATAAAACAACTAGGTTAAAGATGAAATGTTTCTCCACAGTGAGTGACACCCAGAAAGGTTCACAGAATTACATGGAGAAGAGAAGAGGGGAGGGAGTTAGAGGTGACCTGAATGAGATGAGGTGGAATCAAAAGAGGAGAGAGCAAGCTAGGCAGTAATCACTTCCTTATGTGTGCTCCACAGACGGGACTGCTCAGAGATGTTCACAGAGTTATACAGAGAAGAGAATAGGGAGGCAGAAGACAGAGGTGGCCAGGAGGAACCATCTGGAACACACAAAGAGATTCACAGAGTTGGGTAGAGAAGAGAAGAGGGAGGGAGGAGATAGAGCTGACCTGGTAGAGAAAAAGCAGAGTCCAAAGGGGAGAGAGCAGTCAAGCCAGTAATCTCGCTCCCAAATAAAAATGGGTACTGAAGATTGGGTTTAAAGGTACAAAATTGATAACAAATACCAAAAAGCAAAGATTAAAAATCTAGAGTAGAGGTTTGATTTTCAAAAATACAATATTTAAGAAAAGAAAGGGGAAAAAAAGTCACTAAAATTATAAAAATATATATATGAAGTTTGCTTTAAAAAATAAGATCTCTCTCTTTTTTGGCAAAGTACTAGTAGGTTATAAAAATGAAAATTAAAGGAGTATAGACGACTTAACAATTTTTTTACTTAAAAAAAAAGAATGATAGTAAAAATAGTAAAAATATATCTAAGACTTTCTCTGATGTTGTTGTGGGCAGTGCGGGGTCAGTTCATTTTTGGATAGTTCCTTGATCCGGCTTATATTTCTCAAGATCTATAGGCCCCTTCCTATGTAGTCGGTACTAACTTCAGGGTTTTAATCTATTGCACCTGTCACTTCCAAGGCAGTTCTCTCTGTTTTAGCTTCTTCTGTTTGCTGGTCCCTTCAGTGTCTGATTTCTGTCCTGGCACAAGGCGAGCGGTGGTGGACACTTCTTTTAGGTTCACTTGTTCAGTCGCACTGTGGGGAGGGAGAGATGCTGCAAACAAATAATACTGGTGTGTGCTCTCAGTGTCTCAGCCACACTGGGCCTGCCCCCACTCACGGCGCATGTGCTCTCCCTGCCCACACTGCTCAGGGTCTAGGTTGTTCTGCGGGGAACCATTCCAGGCCAGCCCTAGGCTGCATGCCCCTCCCAGGTCTAAGCCGCTCAGGTTCAGGTACTCAGGTAGTCCTCAGAGGCGCAGACTTGGCTGGGCCTGCGTTTTGTGCCTTTCCCAGGTCTGAGCAGCTCAGGTGATGAGGTGTTTGGCGAGCACAGTCACTGCGACCTATCATCTCCCCTGTCCCTGCTGCTCAGTTTTCTGGGTGTACAACTGGTGCACCTTCTCAGGCAGATGTTGACTGTCCAGAACCCCAAGAAGTCTTAGTTAGCAAAGAAGCCTGCTTGGAGTTTGGTAGATAATGCCTCTCTGGGACTGCGATTGTTCCTTTCCAGTTCTGGCTGCCTATCACCAGGGAGGGGGATGGTCTGGAGCCGGCTAGCTCTGTTCAGTCCTTTGTTCTGTGAGCAGGCCTGGCAGTGTCTTAGGTTAGGGCTTTTCGTGTGGTAGCTATCCCACAGTCTGGTTTGCTAGCTCAAGTTAGTTCCCTCAGATTGCCCTTGGGGGCATTCAGGCCCGATCCTTACTCTAAGCAATGCAGCCCGCGCCTCCCTGCCCAGCCCCCGCTTGCTGGCAGCGGGTGCAGGTGTCTGTGCTGCTTCTCTGCTGTTGGGCATGTAATCTGTGGGTTTTAATGATTTATTTATTTTTCCTCCCAGTTATGTTGCCCTCTATGGTTCCAAGGCTTGCCACAGACTCAGCAGTGAGAGTGTTTCCTGGTGTTTGGAAACTTCTCTCTTTTTAAGACTCCCTTCCCAGGACAGAGCTCCATCCCTACCTCTTTTGTTTCTCTTTTTGTCTTTTATATTTTTTCCTACTTCCTTTCGAAGAAAATGGGCTGCTTTTCTGGGTGCCTGATGTCCTCTGATAGCATTCAAAAGTTATTTTGTGGAATTTACTCAGCGTTTAAATGTTCTTTTGATGAGTTTCTGGGGGAGAAAGTGGTCTCCCCGTCCTATTCCTCCGCCATCTTAGGACCACCAATGGTGTCATTTTTGGTAGTTGCCCCAAGACCCTTTCTTCACTTGTTCCAATGTAGAAGGATGTTTCTTGTCCATAGTTGGAAACTATTGTTTTGCTGACATCTGTACTAGCTATTATCAGCACAGTAGTAGCTTTACACTCTATATGTCCGAGTTTTTTTGTCTATAGACAGATTTGTGGCTAAAGTTTATGATACCTATCACAGTAAGGTACAGATTTACTCTAATAAAATAAGGTGTGCCCTTATTTTTAGGAACATACACATTTGACTGTATGGTTGAGGTCCTGGGGATAATACAAAAGTATTGATCTTTTTTGCTGTTTAAATTTATGTGTAAAATATAATCTAATATGGCTTCCCAGATAGTTTTAGTGGTAAAGAATCCTCCTGCCAATGCAGGAGACCCAAGAGTCACAGGTTCAATCCCTGGGTTGGGAAGATCCCCTGGAGAAGGAAATGGCAACCCATTCCAGTTTTCTTGCCTGGAAAGTTCCATGGATGGAGGTGCCTGGTGGACTACAGTCCATGGGGCCACAAAGAGTCAGACATAACTGAGCAAATGAAAAGTGAAAGTGAAGTCGTTCAGTCGGGTCTGACTCTTTGCGACCTTATAGACTGTAGCCTGCCAGGCTCCTCTGTCCATGGGATTTTCCAGGCAAGAATACTGGAGTGGGTTGCCATTTCCTTCTCCAGGCGATCTTCCCACCCCAGGGATCAAACTCGGGTCTCCCACGTTTTGGGCAGACTCTTTACTGTCTGAGCCACCAGGGAATCCTTTTCTGTTAAGGGAGGTTTGGAAAATGCCATTTGACCTTTGATTCCTGCTGCATTTCTTCACCCCAGCATTAGGGAGCTCTGTGCTTTGGATGAAAACTTGCAAATTGATGCTCTTTTTTTTTTTTAATTGAAACTTTGCAAATTGACTCTGTTCTTTTTTTTCTTTTCCTCATCCAAAATGTACTTATTTAAATTATTCATCACAAGGGCTCAACCAGAAACTAAAACTAAAAAATAGAAACAAAACAAAGATGACACAAGTACCGACTCAGGTCCTTGGACACTTTAATCAACAGAAACTGGTAAGAAGTCAGATGAGAAATCCAGGCACATATTTACTTGGGGGGGGGCAGTGATAAGAGAAAACAGGTGCCCTGGCTCACTCTCTGAGGAGGACAGGCTGGTTCCTAAAAGGAGTGAGGGTGGGGGCAGATCAGTGGGTTGACCGTATGGGCAGCTTAGGTGGTCTGCCCACCTTCTTGGTGGTGCTGGGCACAGTGATCATGAGCAGTACTTTACTCAGAAGTGTATCTTATTTGTTCATAATTGCCCAACTTTGACTGTACATGCATGCAGTTATTTTTATTTATTTATTTGGCTGCATCAGGTCTTAGTTGCATAATGCAATGTAGTATGTTAGTTGCTCTGCTGCTGCTGCTGCTGCTAAGTTGCTTCAGTCGTGTCCAACTCTGTGCGACCCCATAGAAGGCAGCCCACCAGGCTCCCCCGTCCCTGGGATTCTCCAGGCAAGAACACTGGAGTGGGTTGCCATTTCCTTTTCCAATGCATGAAAGTGGAAAGTGAAAATTGAAAGTGAAGTAGCTCAGTCGTGTGGGACTCTTAGTGACCCCATGGACTGCAGCCCACCAGGCTCCTCCGTCCATGGGATTTTCCAGGCAAGAGTACTGGAGTGGGTCGCCATTTCCCTCTCCAGGAGATCTTCCTGACTCAGGGATAGAACCCACGTCTCCTGCATTGTAGGTGGATTCTTTACTGTCTGAGCCACCAGGGAAACCCCTAAGCATGTGGGATTCTAATTGTGGTGGGTGGGCTTAGTTGCCCTGAGGCATGTGGGATCTTAGCTCCCCAACCAGCAATTGAACCCATGTCCCCTGCATTTCAAGGTAGATTCTTAACCAGTGGACCACCAGGGAAGTCTCTGTCCTTTCATTCATTTTTTGTTTTCCAAAACAAGTGTTTTATTTGCTCAAAATCCTGTGGGTCAGAAATTTGAACAGGGCTTGACTGGATGGTTCTTCTGCTTCATGTTGGCATCAGCTGAAGTCTCTCATGAGGTTGAAGTAAGATGGCGACTGAGATTGGAGTATCCCTGATGGCTTCTGTCCTTTCATTCTTGAAGGATGTTTTCTCTGGTTATAGAATTCTGGGTTGACAGTTTTTTGTTTCAACACTTGGAAAATATTGTGTCA
This sequence comes from Oryx dammah, assembly GCF_014754425.2. Classification (NCBI taxonomy): domain Eukaryota; kingdom Metazoa; phylum Chordata; class Mammalia; order Artiodactyla; family Bovidae; genus Oryx; species Oryx dammah. The sequence goes on from NW_024070202.1 coordinate 112,425,287, forward strand.
CTTCCTTCTGGCCTCCATGATTTGTGATGAATAGTCTGGAAATGGTTCTGAACCACCATAGAGGCAGAACATGACATGTCTCTCAAGCATCTGCCATTTCTGTCTCCCTGTCTAAAGAACAGCAGGATCCAGGTGCTACTCCCCATCCCACTATGTAAGTAGAGTTGGGGGTAAAAGTCTCCTGTTGTTTCTGAGTTTGGCCTTGCACATTAGCTACTTCATGATCAGTTTACTTGAATGTCACTCAGCTCTGTAGTGAATCTCAGCTTGATTTGGTTTTGGTCAGCAGCTGACCCCCAGGATCCATGTCCTTTCTAGGTGATTGATACCACCACCATGCCATTCTCAGCAGAGACTAATGTGGAGGCAGCCTGCATTCCCCTTTAGTGTTCTGCTGACCCACACATATGTAAGACATGCCATTTCATCTCCCTGAATGGCAACAAGATGTCATTGTTGTATGTTTCCCAGGGCTGTCATAACAAAGTAGCACAAATAAAGTGGTTTATAATAACAGATAATAAATCATTTTTATAATAATTTATTCTCTCACATGTCTGGGGGCCAGAAGTCCAAAATAAAGGTGTTGGCAGGGCCATGCTCCTCCTGAAGGCTGTCAGGGAGGATCCTTCTGAGAGGGTAACAGGCAGGAAGGCTAGGGGTCCTTCCAAAGGTAGGGAATAGACTGCAAGTGTCAGACGTTTTCCCCCTCTCTCTTAAGAGGCAGGAGGAAACAAACCACAAGTGTCAGATTTTTATTCCTTCTCTATTAATTAAAAGGAGTTTTAATTTTAACAAAATTAAAAAGAGTTTTCTTTTAAAATTCTGTGTTGCCCTGATGACACCTGGTTCCCCCTGAACTTTTCTCAAACCTTGAGCTAACCAATGCATTTTTCTTGTGGAAATGTTTTTCTTAAGTTGTGTTAATGAACTATGTATTTACCTTAAAATTTGCCTTTCTTCAAGATTTATGTCAATTGTTTCATGGCCCAGGATGACTCATCTGGTGCCAATGCTATCTCAAAATACATGTTATGGGTAAGGGGTCTGGTGCAACTCTCTCAGTTTTGAGGCATTTCCTTTCTCTAATTAGCATCTTGCTAATAGGTATATATTCAAAAGCAGAGACATTACTTTGCCGACTAAGGTCGGTCTAGTCAAGGCTATGGTTTTTCCAATGGTCATGTATGGATGTGAGAGTTGGACTGTGAAGAAGGCTAAGTGCCGAAGAATTGATGCTTTTGAACTGTGGTGTTGGAGAAGACTCTTGAGAGTCCCTTGGACTGCAAGGAGATCCACCTAGTCCATTCTAAAGGAGATCAGCCCTGGGATTTCTTTGGAAGGAATGATGCTAAAGCTGAAACTCCAGTACTTTGGCCACCACCTCATGCGAAGAGTTGACTCATTGGAAAAGACTTTGATGCTGGGAGGGATTGGGGGCAGGAGGAGAAGGGGACGACCGAGGATGAGATGGCTGGATGGCATCACTGACTCGATGGGCATGAATCTGAGTGAACTCCGGGAGTTGGTGATGGGCAGGGAGGCCTGGCGTGCTGCGATTCATGGGGTAGCGAAGAGTCGGACACAACGGAGCGACTGAACTGAACTGAATACGTATACAACTCCTTACTATAAACTAGCAAGGGGGCACTCTTTCTTCCCCCTTCTGATGTCTATGTCAGAAGCTCTCTCTATCTCTTTTATACTTTAATAAAATTTTATCACACAAAAGCTCTGACCAAGTGACCAAGCTTCGTCACTGGCCCTGGATCGAATTCTCCTCTAGAGGCCAAGAATCCTGGTGTCATTCACGGCTCATAGTGACAAACTTCCTTGCCTCTTTTAGCTTCTAGTGGCCCCAGGCAGCCTTACTTCAACCTCTACTTCTGCCTTCATATGACTGTCTTCCCAATGCATGTGTCTATGTCCAATATCTCCCTTCTAATGAGGATGCCAATTGTATGGATTAAGGCTCATCTCAGTGGCTTTACCTTAACAATCAAATCTACAAAGACCTTATTTCCAAGCAGGTCACATTTGTAGGGTTAGGGCTTCAGTATCTTTTGGAAGGGAACACAATTCAAACCATAAGAGAGAAGAAAGGCTTAAAAAGTGAAGCTGAATACAAATGTTAATAGAGTACAAGAAACTAAAAGCTAAAACCTTCCCAAGGACACTCTCATGAGCTCACTGTCATTTCTGGACATTCATGTAAATATAATTATATCTTTATGTATCTTTTCCCTGGTTTCTTTCACCTAGTATAATGCTGTCAAGGTTCATTCACATTGTAGCATGTAGCCAGACTCCATTCTTTTTATGGTTAAATACTATTCCATTGTATGAATATACCCATTCATCTGTTGATGTGCATTTGGGTTGTTTCCACTTTTTTGGGGGCTATTATGAATAATGCTGCTTAACCATTCATGTAGAATTTTTGGTATGAACATGTCTTGGCAGTTCTCTTGAATGGACACTGAAGAAGTGGAATTACTGCATCATGGGGTAATCTACGTTTTAAGTTTTTGAAGCAACACCAAAGTGCTTTCCACAGCAGCTGGGCCATGTTTTATCCTCCCCAGCAGGGTATAAAGATTAAATTTATCCACATACTTATCAGTATTTGTCATTTGTTCTTTTTAAAAGATTATAACCGTCCCACTGAGTATAAAGTGGTATCTTACTTGGTGTAGATTTGCATTTCCCAGTACCAGACCACCTCACCTGCCTCTTGAGAAACCTATATGCAGGTCAGGAAGCAACAGTTAGAACTGGACATGGAACAACAGACTGGTTCCAAATAGGAAAAGGAGTACGTCAAGGTTGTATATTGTCACCCTGCTTATTTAACATATACAGAGTACATTGTGGCTTCCTTGGTGGCTCAGAGGTTAAAACGTCTGCTTGCAATGCAGGAGACCTGGGTTCGATCCCTGGGTTGGGAAGATTCCCCTGGAGAAGGAAATGGCAACCCACTCCAGTATAAAACGCTGGGCTGGAAGAAACACAAACTGGAATCAAGATTGCCGGGAGAAATATCAATAACCTCAGATATGCAGATGATACCACCCTTATGGCAGAAAGTGAAGAGGAACTAAAAAGCCTCTTGATGAAAGAAGCTACCAAGCTCCTCCATGGGATTTTTCAGGCAAGAGTACTGGAGTGGGTTGCCTTCTCCAGAGGAGCTTCCCGATGCAGGGATCGAACCCCAGTCTCCTGCATTGTAGGCAGACACTTTACCGTCTGAGCTATCAGGCAAAAGTGAAGCACCCACCAAATTATGGGACAACATTTTTGTCTTTTTAAAAACAAAAAACGCTTTTTTCACTGGCCCCACCCAATCTGCTTCTTGGCTCTGAGGTCTCAGAGATGCAGCAGTTAGAGCAAACATCGGGGCTCAAACAGCTTCTCTGGAGGAAACCAGACAGCTCATCAAGCCCTTAAATCAGGTGAGCCTGGCTGAGAACAGATCCCAGGGAGACAGAGCTGCTGGGACAGTAGGGTAGGGGAGTCTGGGGAGGGTGTGGATTCTGGCCTGAGAAGGGACCAGGTGCTGTGCAAACAAGTCAGGAGGATGCTGCTAGAGCCGGGGAGGTGGCAGTAGGGAGGGGAGTAAGGATGTCTGTTAACATATTGTCCATGCATCTCATTTTAACAAGACAACATTTTGCTGAATACTGCACCTTCCATCCAGTTGTTGTTGGGATAGACATTGAGTACATTGATAACCCAGACGTTTCTTTTAATAGGAAATGTGTCCCCAAGGTCTTAAGAGTTGGAAGGCAATTTAGAGATCACTCAGTCTAAATCTTTTTTTTAAATTTAATTGTTATTTTATATTGCAGTACAGCTGTTGTTTAGTCATTAAGTTGTGTCTAACTCTTTACGACCCCATGGACTATAGTCCGCCAGGCTTCTCTGTTCATGGGATTTCCCAGGCAAGAATACTGGAGTGTGTTGCTGTTTTCTCTAAGGGATCTTCCTGACCCAGGGATCAAACCCAGGTCTCCAGCATTGCAGGCAGATTCTTTACTGTTGAGCCACCAGGGAAGCTCACATTGCAGTATGTGTAAATCAACTAAATTTTTGGCAGGAAACGAGCATTTGAAGACTGCAGTCTAGCACTAAGGGTACTCATTTCTACTGGGCTTATCATTGTTTTGATGTCTTTCCAATGGACTTCAAAACTATACAAACACACACACACAATGAAGAATAGGATTCCTGAAATGTTTTTGCAGATATTTTGGGGCAAAGGTTGAGGGGAGTTAAAGTATATCCCACTGGAGACGGACGGAGAAATGACTGTTTTATCAAGTCTCTTGGAACAATTTTTTGTGTGGTTCATTCATCACAGAAAATATAATTAGTGTTGTTTGTTTTGTTTGCTTTTCATTTTTACTAGGATTTTAAATATAATTTTTGCTGTATGATTATATAAACTATTTATATGGTTTTAAGATCAAATCAATGAAATATACATATATCCAAACAAGTCTGATTCCCAGTTTCTGTCCCTGTCTTCTCCCTCCTCTTTTTCCCATACCCATATAAGTAACTTTTTTGTTTGTTTAGCTTTCAGATTATTCGGCCGTTGTTTTTACAGATGAATAAAAAATATATGTATTACATTTTTTATATGTAGATCACATTCCTCCTTGTTAGAGAAATGCTAGTAAACTGTACATTATTTTCTTCTTTGCTTTTTCTGCTTAATGCTATATCCTGGAGATGTCTCCATACTAAGATATAAAAATATACCTCATTTTTTCTACAGTTGACCAGTGCTTCACTGTGTGAATATACCTTAGTTAATTCAACTCAGTCCCTACCCTAATGATGGGCATTTGATAGGTTTTTGGTATTCTGAGATTCAAATAGTGGCACAGTTAACAGACTTCTGTGGGCTTCCCAGGTGGCCCAATGGTAAAGAATCTGCCTCCCAATGCAGGAGACACAGGAGACGTGGGTTCAATCCCTGGGTCATGAAGATCCCTTGGAAATGGCAGCCCACTTCAGTATTCTTGCTGGGAAAATCCCATGGAGAGAGGAGCCTGGGAGGCCACAGTCCGTAGGGTCACAAAGAGTTGACCATGACTGAGCACACACACACACACACACATACACACACACAACTTTCTGCATAATTTTCTTCCATATTCTTGTTGAGTACCTTTGGAATAAATCCTAAAATTGAGATTGATAATAAAAGGGTAAGTGCGTATGAAAATACACATATACAAGACCTTGCTAACTTCTCCTCTAGTTGTTTTAGACTGTTCTTTCATTCCCAACAGCCGTGCAGGAGAAGATCTGTTTCCCCTACATCTTTTATTTATTTAAAAAAATGTATTTATCTATTTGGCTGCATTGCATCTTAGTTGCAGCATGCAAGATCTTCCTTGCCACATGTGGGATCTTTCACTGTGACAAATGGACTCTGCAGTTGTGGAGGGATTAGTTGCCCCATGGCATGTAGTATCTTAGTTCCCTGACCAGGGATTGAACCCACATCCCCTGCATTGCAAGGTGGATTCTTAACCACTGGGTCACCAGGGAGTCCCTCCCTTATACCTTTATCAACAGATTATGCCAACTAATTTCTGGGATTTTTCAAACCTGTAGGTGAGAAATATTATTCTAGTGCAATATTAAATAATTTTAGTTTTTCTATGTTTTGATATGTTTTTCTCTATTACGAGTGGATGTTGGTATCTTTTTATATATTCAAGGGATATTTACATTTTAATTTGAACTGTTTATTCTTATCTCTTACTCCATTTTCTATCAAGTCGTTGGTCCTTTGTTTCTCTACTTTTAGATATTGTTTGCTAAAATATTTTTATTGAAGTATAGTTGATTTACTATAATTATAGCCAAGCAATTCAGTTTTATACATATGTGTGTTTGTGTGCATGCTCAGTCACTTCAATCATAGCCAACTCTCTGTGACCCCATGAACTGTAACCCTCCCCTGTCCATGGAATTCTCCAGGCAAGAATACTGGAGTAGGTCGCCATGCCTTCCTCAAGGTGATCTTCCTAACCCAGGGATCAAACCTGCGTCTCCTGTGTCCCCTGCATTGCAGGCAGATTCTTTACTACTAAGTCACTGGTGAAGCCTATATATATCTCCATTATAGGTTAATACAAGATATTGAATATAGTTCCTTTTTACTATACAGTAAATTCCTGTTGCTTATGTATGTTATATATAGTGGCATGTATATGCAATGTATATGTATATGTAACATATCACTATATATAACAAAAGGTCAGCTTTCATTCTAATACCAAATAAGGGTAATGCCAAAGAATGTTCAAACTACTACACAATTGCATTCATTTCACATGCTAGCAAGGTAATGCTCTCAAGCCTCCAAGCTAGGCCTGAACCAAGAACTTCCAGATGTACAAGCTGAATTTAGAAAAGGCAGAGGAACCAGAGACCAAATTGCCAATATCCACTGGATCAAAGAAGAAGCAAGAGGGTTCCAGAAAAACATCTACTTCTGTTTCATTGACTATGCTAAAGCTTTTGATGGTGTGGATCACAACAAACTGTGGAAAATTCTTCAAGAGATAGGAATACCAGACTAATTTACCTACCTTCTTAGAAACCTGTATGCAGGTCAAGAAGCAACAGTTAGAACCATACATGTAAACAGACTGGTTCAAAATTGAGAAAGGAGTATGTCAAGGCTATATATTGTCACCCTGCTCATTTAACTTATATGCAGAGTACATCACACAAAATGCCAGGCTGGATGAAGCACAAGCTGGAATCAAGATTGTTGGGAGAAATATATGCAGATGAAAACACCCTTATGGCAGAAAGTGAAGAGTCTCTTGATGAAGGTGAAAGAGGAGAGTGAAAAAGCTGGCTTAAAACTCAACATTCAAAAAATGAAGATAATGGCATCCAGTCCCATTACTTTATGGCAAATAGATGGGGAAACAATGGAAACAGTGACAGACATTATTTTCTTGGGCGCCAAAATCACTGCAGATGGTGACTGCAGTCATGAAATTAAAAGATGCTTGCTCCTTGGAAGAAAAGCTATGAGCAACTTAGATAGCATATTAAAAAGCAGAGTTATTACTTTGCTGACAAAGGTCTGTATAGTCAAAGCTATGTTTTTTCCAGTAATCATGTATGGACGTGAGAATTGGACCATAAAGAAGGGTGAGCACCAAAGAATTGATGCTTTTGAGCTGTGGTGTTGGAGAAAACTCTTGAGAGTCCCTTGGACTGCAAAGAAGTCAAACCAGTCAATCCCGAAGGAAATCAACCCTGAATATGCACTGGAAGGACTGATGCTGAAGCTGAAGCTCCAATACTTTGGCCACCTGATGGGAAGAGCTGACTCATTGGAAAACACCCTGATGCTGGGAAAGATAGAAGGCAGGAAGAGAAGGGGACAACAGAGGTCGAGATAGTTGAATGACATCACGGACTCAATGGACATGAGTTTGAGCAAGCTTTGGGGGATGGTGAAGGACAGGGAACTCTGGCATGCTGCAGTCCCTGGGGCCAGAAAGAATCTGACAGGACTGAAGGACTGAACAGCTACTATGTATCCATAAACCCCATACACCTAATTTATCCCTCTTTCCTGATTTTCCCCTTTGGTAATCTAAGTTTGTTTTCTGTGTCAGTTAGTCTGTTTCTGTTTTGTAAGTAAGTTTATTTTATTTATTTATGATTCCACATACAAATGATATCATGTAATATTTGTTTTTCGCTAACTTCCCTCAATATGATAACACCTCAGTTCATATATGTAGTTGCAAATGGCATTATTTCCTTTTGTTTTATGGCTGAGTAAAATCCCATTGTATATATGAACTGCATCTTCTTTATACATTCATCTGTCAATGGACATTTATTTAGTTTCTTTCTGTGTCTTGGCTATTATAACATAACTGCTATAAAGCTGAAACTCCAATACTTTGGCCACCTCATGCGAAGAGTTGACTCATTGGAAAAGACTCTGATGCTGGGAGGGATTGGAGACAGGAGGAGAAGGGGACAACAGAGGATGAGATGGCTGGATGGCATCACTGACTCGATGGACATGAGTCTGAGTGAACTCCGGGAATTGGTGATGGACAGGTACTGGGGTCCAGCCCCGGTTGGATCCAGGGTATCCTCAGGGGGATGGCATCAGCGACCTAGACGGATAATTTATTTAGAGATATAGAAAGAGATAAAGAAGGAATATAGCAGTTAGGAAAATAGAGGAGAGAAAGAGGCTTATGTTCCTTGGTTTACACAGAAAATCAATAAAGTCTCAAGACAAGAGACTTGCACTGTTTTGTAGGCCGCAGGTGCCCTCCCGGTCTCCCAAGGGAGTGAAGATGCAGGGTGCCTTCCCGTTCAGGTCTTAGAAGCCCAGGCAAATAAGTAAACATGGGGGACCCCTGTGCTCCAGATGGGAATTAGCCTGAAAAGGAGAGTAAGAAAGAAAAGACGACACGGGGAAACCAGGCTTTCATGAAACTGGTCTTGGTCCTGGTCCATCTCTTTATTTTTCAGGGAAACTTTTATACTTTAAGTTGTACATAGAGATATATGTAAGAAACAGAGTCACACAGGGTCAGCTGCTCTGACCCTTATCTAAAGACAGAGTGTTCTTTGCATACCTTTGTTCTTGCAAGGGTCTTACGTTTGTTTACAATATCTTCTGGTCTGGAGACCAATTAACATTTTATGACCCCATCTTTCTTTCTATTGATAAAGGTTAATCAATCAGAAAACTTGTTTTCCATTAAGATCTACTTAGTCTTAAGATAGTGATAAAGTTACATTCTTACATAGCAAGGATACAACAGTTTATAACAAAGAAAGAGGAGTACAGAGATTTATAACAAAGAGAAAATTCATTAAATCAAAAGTCTAGTATTGCTAACATCAAAACTACTATATTTCTTTTTCTACATTCCAATTACATTCATTAACATACTCCCAGGTGCCTAAGGATATGGAGGCCTGGTGGTAATCATTAACTCAGCAATGAAACCCTTCACCAACATGATTTTTATCTTTAGAAAAACCCTATGCTAACTAAGACTTTCAAAATACTCCAAACTCTCTGTGCTGTTTATGGTTGAGAGGTTGTAAACAATCATGTGCATAGTAGCAAGAGAGTGTGGATAATCCTGTCACACAAGCTAGTCTGCCAGCAGAGAGGTTTGACTTGAGACACTCCTTTTATACGCAGGAGACTATTGACTGGAGCTCTAAGTTAATTTCCCAGAGAAAGGTGGTCAGGGATAGCCCCTGTTAAAGTCAGAAGAGTGTAGTATAACAGACAGGTTTTGGTTTTGGGGGTAGATGCTCGAGCAGATCTAAGGGACATCTTGAGTCTTGATCCACCTTACCCGCATGACCTTGTCATGGGTGGGGTCGGGGCGTCCCTTGAGTCCTGGCCTGCCTTTGCCTGTCAGGGCTCTTCCTCATGACCTTTGCCATGGGTGGGATCTCCCATGCTGGCTCCCGGCAAGTAGGGAGGCCTGGTGTGCTGCAATTCATGGGGTCACAAAGAGTCAGACACGACTGAGTGATTGAACTGAACTGAACTGAACTGATTAACATGGAGGAGAAGGAAATGGCAACCCACTCTGGTATTCTTGCCTGGAGAATGCCAGATACAGAGGAGCCTGGTGGGCTGCTGTCTATGGGGTCACACAGAGTCGGACACGACTGAAGCAACTTAGCAGTAGCAGCAGCTATGAACATAGAGGTGCATGCATCTTTTCAAATTAGAATTTTGTCTGGATATATGTCCAGGAGTAGCATTGTTGGATCATATGGCAACTTTATTTTTAATTTTTTGAGGATCTTCCACGCTGTTCTCCACAGAGGTTCTACCAATCACGTTCCCACCAACAGTGTAGGAGGGTTCCCTTTTCTCCACACTCTCTCCAGCATTTATTATAGATTTTTTGATCATGGCCATCAAATCATCACTGTGAGGTGATACATCATTATAGTTTTCATTTGCATTTCTTGAATAGTTAGTGATACTGAGCATCTTTTCATGTGCTTATTGGCCATCTGTACAGATATTCTTTGTATACAAGTGAAATGACCCCTCTTTTATATAAGTAGGAAAAAAATTTTCCCCTAGTTTGACAATTATGTTTTAATTTGTATATGGTGGCATTATTCTCCCACATTATCATTTTGATTTTTATATAATCAAATTTAGGAGTCTCTTTCCTTGTGGCGTTTAGTAGCTAAGTTGTCTGACTCTTTTGTGACCTCATGGACTGTAGCCCACCAGGATCCTCTGTCCATTGGGGTTCCCAGGCAAGAATATTGAAGTGAGTTGCCATTTCCTTCTCCAGGGGATATTCCTGACCCAGGGATTGAACCCCAGGTCTCCTGCATTGCTGGCAGAATCTTCACCGACTGAATCAACAGGGAAGCCTGTCTCTTTCCTTCTCTATTTCAAATTTTAGAAATATTTTCCTGACCTCTAGGTTACAAAGATTTATCCATGTTTCTTCTATTATTTATACAGAATTTTCAACATTGGAAATTCTAACCTATTTGGAGTCTGAAAGGCATCAGGAAATGGATGCAGTTTTATCTTTTTGTATATGATTGTCTCCATGTTGCTTATTAGTCTATCTTTCTTCCTCTTGATGTGAGATACTACCTTACTGAATATAAATGTTGCATAATGTAAATGAATTGAATATAAATAAATATAATGTGGTTAATTTGGTCTATTTCCAAATTTTCTGTTTTTGTTTTGCTGTTCGCTCTATTCAGGAACCAACATCATACTGCTTTAATTATAGAAACTGTGATGGTAAGTCATAAGGGGCTTTCCCTCCCTGGGTCCCCATGCACACTTCATTCAGACAGACACCAACTATAACAGGCCTAGCCTATTCAGCCATTGGTCAGGCATCCGAGTGGGCCCCTCCTCCCAAGCACGTGAGCAACTGTTAACCAGCAACCAGTTAACAGCCTCCTTCTGCCATTGGTGAGGTCACTGAAAGTCCCTTCCCCCTCTCTATTGTGTATAAAAGGACCCTGAATCCTGACCGAGATGAGAGGGTTCTTAGAGACGCTAGACTGCCATTCATTCGGCCTGCTGGCCTTCTGATTAAAGTCATCATTCCTTGCTCCAACAACTCGTATCCGGATTTATTGGCCTGTTGTGCAGCGAGCAGAACAGCTTGGGCTTGGTAACAGACCTGACACTCCTTTGTGGGGATACTGGAACTACTTTGCTGTTTTATCCACAGCAATTAAACTATTTAATTTTTCTGTTTCTTTTGCGAACAATGTGGATAACAGAATATTACAAATTTCAGGGAGGCTGCTGCTGCTGCTGCTAAGTCGCTTCAGTCATATCCGACTCTGTGCGACCCCATAGACAGCAGCCCACCAGGCTCCCCCATCCCCGGGATTCTCCAGGCAAGAACACTGGAGTGGGGTGCCATTGCCTTCTCTGTTCAGGGAGGCAAAAGAAGTTAAAAAAAAAGACTTGAGAATGGTTCCTACTTACCTAAATTGACTCTTTTCCCCTCTCCTTCCTTTTCTTAAGGTGGAGTCTGGGTACCCCAGAGCCTCTTGATGTAAACATTGTTGCCACCCCTAACAACGCTCTGAGGATCGTGCTGGTAGGGAAGACCGGATGTGGGAAAAGTGCGACTGCAAACACTATCCTTGGGGGGAAAGTATTCAACTCTAGGGTTGCTGCCCAAGCTGTTACCAAAACTTGTCAGAAAGCATCCCGGGAATGGAAGGGGAGAGAGCTTCTTGTTGTTGACACCACAGGCCTCTTCGACACCAAGGAGAGCCTGAACACCACCTGCAGGGAAATCAGCCGATGTGTCCTCGCCTCCTGTCCCAGGCCTCACGCCATCGTCTTGGTCCTGCAGCTGGGCCGCCACACACAGGAAGAGCAGCAAACCGTGGAGTTGGTCAAGGCTTTGTTTGGGGAAGCAGCTGTGAAGTATATGATCATCTTATTCACTCGCAAAGAGGAGCTGGGGGACCAGAGCCTGAGCAATTTTCTGGAGGGTTCGGATGGAAACCTATGAATCCTCCTGCAGGAGTGTGGAGACCGCTGCTGTGCTTTTGATAACAGCAAAAACACAGAGCAGGCTGAGAAGGAAGCTCAGGTGCAGGAGCTGGTGGAGGTGATAGACAAGATGGTGCAGAACAACCAAGGAGCTTACTTTTCTGACCCCATTTACAAGGACATAGACCAAAAGCTGAGACAACAGGAGGAATACTTGATGAAAAACTATGCTGATAAATTTAACATGCAAATTGAACAAGTAGAGGTGGAATGTGCCCATAAATCACCAGAAGAAAAGATGAAAAAAATAAAATCGGTAACAGACAAGTATAATGAACAAATGAAAAATGTAAGGGAAGAAGCTGAGAAGAGTATATTGCAAGCCGTTTTCGACAAGATTAAAAACATGCTTACAAAAATATGGCAAATGTTGTGGAAGTAATGTACTGTAATTTTATTTTTACTTCTCAATTTACTATAGCTTGTTAATATGAAAGTAAAAGTGAAGTCACTCAGTCGTGTCCATCTCTTTTCAACCCTATGGATTGTAGCCTGCCAGGCTCCTCCATCCATGGGATTTTCCAGGCAGAAATACTGGAGTGGGTTGCCCTTTCCTTCTCCAGGGGATCTTCCCAACCCAGGGATGGAACTTGGGTCTCCCACATTGCAGGCAGACTCTTCACCATCTGAGGCACCAGGGAATCCCTTTCTTGTTAATATGATACTTTGTGTTTTCCTAAAATGGTTAAAACCATATCTTATTTCTGATTTCTTCTTACAGTCTAACCTTACTCTCTCCATTGAGTTATGGGTCTATGTCCCCTACCTTGAAATTGAATGGACTTTGTGACTGCTTTGAGAAATAGTGGGTGGCTGAAGCAACACCATGTGACTTCTAAGGTTCAAGGAGATCCAACCAGTCCATTCTAAAGGAGATCAGTCCTGGGTGTTCTTTGGAAGGAATGATGCTAAAGCTGAAACTCAAGTACTTTGGCCACCTAATGTGAAGAGTTGACACATTGGAAAAGACTTCTAAGGTTAGATAGGTTAAAATGCCTCCTTGCTCTCCTGTGGTGGTTACCCTTGGAATTTGCCCACCATCTTGTGAGGAAGCCCAAGTAGAAGCCAAGTAACCCCCAGGAAGAGGACCTGAAGTCACTGGCCCACTCCCTGGCTGATATTTCATCTGCCAGCCAGAACCACTTGCTGGCCATGCAAGTGGCAACACAGAGTGAATTCTCTAGCTGCCAACTGATGAAACTGCAAACAGCAAAGATGAGCCATTCCCACGGGGCCCTACCCAAACTGCAAATTCATGAGAAGAATAAATGATTGCTGTTGTTTTAAACCATTAAGTTTGGGGATGGTTTGTTAAGGAGTGAGCGTCAATCACAATTAAATGTCTCTGTAGCTCATTGCCCAGTACTCCTGGCTCCCACCTGTCCTCACACACAATGCCAATGAATTTAAGAGGTTGTGAAATTTACATAACCAGGTAATGATTCATTTTGTAGAGTTCAGAGATTCAACTTAGGAAAATTCAAATAAGAAACTCTGCATACATTAAGTGTAGGCCCCACTGGTGTGTTATTTCAATCCACACCTATGAGAACTTTGTTAAGAGAACCACGCCAATGCAGCATGGGCTTCTCTGGCACCATTATTCTGTGGTTGGTGGAGATGTGGAAGTAAATTCTCTTAGTGTTTTTCTCTCTCCTTTTTTAAGGTACCATCCTAACTTAAAGTGTTCCTGACTGTAACTTAAAAAATTTCTTCTGTGCCAAATATTTTTCATTTGCTTCTGCACACCCACACTTCAACCCTCTTCACTGTAACTTCTTGCATGGGAGGCTGATCTACATGGACAGCATCAATGGGATCTCTTGCTCTCTGACCTCTGCTTGGTTTCTGCCAAACCCTTTTGGCAGAGATCTCCAAGCAGGAGATCTCTTGAGGGCAGAAAAGCAAGGTCAGGGTATCTGTTCTCCATTCTCCCTACCTGCAGGTCATCTCTGACTAGTTGCCAAAAGTCATAGCTCCTCTCCTGTAGGCCTTACTACCCAACTCTCTGCATTCCAGCTTTGTTCACCTCTTAGGGTATGTATGTTTTTTCTTCACTGTTACTAGCTCTCTCCCTTGTCATTTGTAAACCTTGTAGCCACAGCTTGTAGGCAGCCCCTTCACTAGCATCTCCTCCAAGTACTTCATTATACTAGGTCATCTCTTTTCTGCTAGAATCCTGACAGATACATCTTATGATGTGTGTGTGTGTGTGAAAGTCACTTAGTCATGTCCAACTCTTTGCAACCTCATGGCCTGTACAATCCATGGAATTCTCCAGGCCAGAATACTAGAGTGGGTAGCCTTTCCCTTCTCCAGGGGATCTTCCCAACCCAGGGACTGAACCCAGGTCTCCTGTGTTGCAGGTGGATTCTTTACCAGCTGAGCCTATGATACCGACTTTCTTTTTCTATTTCAAGGCATTTCCTGATTATTGTTTCATTTTTTTTTTCATCCCCTGACAGGAGGAAAGTCTCACCTGACTATTGAAATCTCTGGGAAAAGTTTACCCACATACACTGTGACATTGGCAGTGAGCAGATAAAAGTTTCTGACCTGCTAAAATAATTGCAAGGATTCAAAAATAGAGGGATGACTTTACAGTATTTATAATTATGGCAGATAACTCAAACTCAAATTGCAAAATTTCAGTGATAGAGGGATGATTTTATATTATAAATAATTATGGCAGATAACTCAAACTCAAATATCTGGAATTTTTACAGTTGTCCTTTGTTTTGTCTCTGAAAGGGACTGAGGGTATCTATTGCTTTGGTGAAATTTAGGGAGAAAGTGATTGGAGATTAAACCTGGAGGAAATAACATCTCAAATACATGCTTTTTCTAAGGTTCATAATAAATATTATAAATGGAGTAAAGGCAACATGGAAGGGAAGCCCATTGTGAGAAAACATTCATAGCATATGTGAAATAACACTGCAGGCCCCAACTGCTATTTGCTATAACACAATTCTTACAGTTAGTTCCTTGTGAATGATTCATTCAGTCAGTTCAGTTCAGTCACTCAGTCGTGTCCAACTCTTTGTGACCTCGTGAACAGCAGTACAGCAGGGCTCCCTGTCCATCAAAAACTCCCAGAGTCCACCTAAATCCATGTCCATTGAGTCGGTGATGCCATCCAACCATCTCATCCTCTGTCGTCCCCTTCTCTTCCTGCCTTCAATCTTTCCCAGCATCAGGGTCTTTTCAAATGAGTCAGTTCTTTGCATCAGATGGCCAAAGTATTGGAGTTTCAGCTTAAGCATCAGTCCTTCCAATGAACACCTAGGACTGATCTCCTTTAGGATGGACTGGTTGGATCTCCTTGCAGTCCAAAGGACTCTCAAGAGTTTTCTCCAACACCACAGTTCAAAAGCATCAATTCATTGGTGCTCAGCTTTCTTCATAGTCCAACTCTCACATCCATACATGACCACTGGAAAAATCATACCCTTGACTAGATGGACCTTTGTTGGCAAAGTAATGTCTCTGCTTTTGAATATGCTATCTAGGTTGGTCATAACTTTCCTTCCAAGGAGTAAGTGTTTGTTAATTTCATGGCTGCAATCACCGTCTGCAGTGATTTTGGAGCCAGGGAAAATAAAGTCAGCCACTGTTTCCACTATTTCCCCCATCTATTTGCCATGAAGTGATGGGACCAGATGCCATGATTAGTTTTCTGAATGTTGAGCTTTAAGCCAATTTGTTCACTCTCCTCTTTCACTTTCATCAAGAGGCTCTTTAGTTCTTCTTCACTTTCTGCCATAAGGGTGATGTCATCTGCATATCTGAGGTTATTGATATTTCTCTTGGCAGTCTTCATTTCAGCCTGTGCTTCCTCCAGCCCAGCATTTCTCATGATGTACTCTGCATAGAGGTTAAATAAGCAGGGTGACAATGTACAGCCTTGACGTATTCCTTTTCCTATTTGGAACCAGTCTGTTGTTCCATGTCCAGTTTTAACTGTTGCTTCCTGACCTGCATACAGGTTTCTCAAGAGGCAGGTCAGGTGGTCTGGTATTCCCATCTCTTCAGAATTGTCCACAGTTTATTGTGATCTACACAGTCAAAGGCTTTGACATAGTCAATAAAGCAGAAATAGATGTTTTTCTAGAACTCTCTTGCTTTTTCCATGATCCAGCAGATGTTGACAATTTGATCTCTGGTTCCTCTGCCTTTTCTAAAACCAGCTTGAACATCTGGAAGTTCACAGTTCGTGTATTGCTGAAGTCTGGCTTGGAGAATTTTAAGCATTACTTTACTAGTCTGTGAGATGAGTCCAAATGTGCACTAGTTTGAGCATTCTTTGGCATTGCCTTTCTTTGGGACTGGAATGAAAACTGACCTTTTCCAGTCCTGTGACCACTGCTGAGTTTTCCAAATTTGCTGGCATATTGAGTGCAGCACTTTCACAGCATTATCCTTCAGGCTTTGAAATAGGTCACCTGGAATTTTATCACCTCCACTAGCTTTGTTCCTAGTGATGCATCCTATGGCCCATTTGACTTCACATTCCAGGATGTCTGACTCCAAGCAAGTGATCACACCATCGTGATTATCTGGGTTGTAAAGATCTTCTTTGTACAGTTCTTCTGTGTATTCTTGCCACTTCTTCTTAATATCTTCTGCTTCTATTAGGTCCCTACCATTTCTGTCCTTTATCGAGCCCATCTTTGCATGAAATGTTCCCTTGGTATCGTTAATTTTCTTGAAGAGATCTCTAGTCTTTTCCATTCTATTGTTTTCCTCTATTTCTTTGCATTGATCGCTGAGGAAGTCTTTCTGATCTCTCCTTGCTATTCTTTGGAACTCTGTATTCAAATGGGTATATCTTTCCTTTACTCCTTTCTGTTTTGCTTCCCTTCTTTGCACAGCTATTTGTAAGGCCTCCGCAGACAGCCATTTTGCTTTTTAGGATTTCTTTTTCTTGGGGATTGTCTTGATTCCTGTCTCCTCTACAATATCATGGCACTCTGTGTATCAGATCCAGTCCCTTAAATCTATTTCTCACTTCCTGTGTATAATCCTAGGGGATTTGATTTAGGTCATAGCTGAATGGTCTAGTGGTTTTCCCTATTTTCTTCAATTTAAGTCTGAATTTGGCAAGAAGCAGCTCATTATCTGAGCCACAGTCAGCTCCTGGTCTTGTTTTTGCTGACTGTCTAGAGCTTTTCCATCTTTGACTGCAAAGAATATAATCAATCTGATTTCAGTGTTGACTATCTGGTGATGTCCATGTGGAGAGTCTTCTCTTGTGTTGTTGGAAGAGGGTGTTTGCTACGACCAGTGCATTCTCATGGCAAAACTCTATTAGGCTTTGCCCTGCTTCATTCTGTACTCCAAGGCCAAATTTGCCTGTTACTCCAGGTG
The DNA here is from genome assembly GCF_014754425.2 of Oryx dammah. NCBI lineage: Eukaryota > Metazoa > Chordata > Mammalia > Artiodactyla > Bovidae > Oryx > Oryx dammah. The sequence continues at coordinate 112,442,766 of NW_024070202.1, forward strand.
TTTCTTGACTTCCTAGTTTTGCATTCCAGTCCCCTATAATGAAAAGGACATCTTTTTTGGGTGTTAGTTCTAGACGGTTTTATACATCTTTATAGAACCGTTCAACTTACTGGTCAGGGCATAGACTTGGATTATCATGATATTGAATGGTTTGCCTTGGAAATGAACAGAAATCATTCTGTCGTTTCTGAGATTGCACCCAAGTACTGCATTTTGGACTGTTTTGTTGAGTATATAGGCTATTCCATTTCTCCTAAGGGATTCCTGCCCCCAGTAGTAGATATAATGGTCATCTAAGTTAAATTCACCCATTCCGGTCCATCTTAGTTCCCTGATTCCTTGAATGTCAATGTTCACTCTTGTCATCTCATGTTTGACTACTTCCTATTTGCCTTGATTCATGGACCTGACACTCCAGGTTCCCATGCAATATTGCTCTTTACAGCATCAGACCTTGCTTCTATCGCCAGTCACATCCACAACTGGGTGTTGTTTTTCTTTGGCTCCATCCCTTCATTCTTTCTGGAGTTACTTCTCCACTGATCTCCAGTAGCATATTGGGCATCTACCGGCCTGGGAAGTTCATCTTTCTGTGTCCTATCTTTTTGCCTTTTCATATGGTTCACGGGTTTCTCAAGACAAGAATACTGAAGTGGTTGCCATTCCCTTCTCCAGTGTTCCACATTCTGTCAGACTTCTCCACCATGACCCGCCCATCTTGGGTGGCCCCACATGGCATGGCTGTTTCATTGAGTTAGACAAGGCTGTGGTCCGTGTGATCAGTTTGGCTAGTTGTCTGTGATTGTGGTTCCAGTCTGTCTGCCCTCTGATGCCCTCTCCCAGCGCCTTCCATCTTACTGCGGTTTCTCTTACCTTGGACGTGGGGTGGACATGGGGTTTCTCCTCTTGGCCACCGCTCCTGACCTTGGATGTGAGGTATCTCCTCATGCCACCGCTCCTGACCTTGGATGTGGGGTGTATCCTCTCAGCTGCTACTGCGCACTATAGCTGCTGAAGGAAGGATCTAGAAACTGGTTCCGTGAAGTTTAGTTCTTCAACTAATTCAGTAGGTATTTGAAGAGTTCAAGAGAAAAGTGCTTTTTTTTTTTTTTTTAAAAAAAAAAGAGGACATTTTGATGATAAGGACAACTCTAGGACTGAGAAATTCTTGGGGTTCTTCTCTAGAGCAATGGCCTCCTTAGTCAAGAGGGTGATCTGTATGTAACCATATGATTTAACAAGGGAGGCTCCATGTGGACGCCACTCTGTGCCCCACCCATTAGGATGACGGTTGCCTCTCACCTGACTGTTCTTGGAGATCACAACTTGATCTACTGAGAATGGATTTTGACAGCATCTAAACCTGGTGAATAGGGTCAATGATCAAATTTGGAAGCATGCTTCTGGATGAAAATAAAAAGAGTCTACAAATCAGAGACAAGTTTTCCACTGTGGCATTTAAGTTCAAAGATGACTCCATCAGAAGAGTTCCAGAAGTGTTGAGTAATGAACCCTCAAGGTCAAAGGAGGCATGTTCCTGACACAGCAGTCAGTTGTAAAGTTATGTGTACATAATCCATGAAGAACCAAAAGTTCATTTCAATCATAATTTGTTGAATACAGATGCAAAATTACTTAATTTCTAGAAGCTATAGAACACATAGAAGTTTTTGATAAATTCACCTAACAAGTCTGGAATGGAGGCCAACAAAGCCTGTTCTTACTGTGTGCTTATTGTTCAGTTGCTAAGTCTTATTCAAATCTTTGCAATCTATGGACTGCAGCATGCCAGGCTGCCTGTCCTTCACTATCTCCCAGATTTTGCTCAGATTCATGTGCATTGAGTTGATGATGCTATCTAACCATCTCATCCTCTGCTATCCCCTTCTCCTTTTGATTTCAATCTTTCCAAGCATCAGGATCTTTTCCAATGAGTCAGCTCTTTGCATCAGGTGGCCATAGTATTGAAGCTTCAGCATCAGTCCTTCCAATGAATATTCAGGATTGACTTCCTTTAGGATTGACTGGTTTGATCTCCTTGCAGTCCAAGGGACTCTCAAGAGTTTTCTCCAACACCACAGTTCAAAAGCATCAATTCTTTGGCACTCAGCTTTCTTTATGGTCCAACTCTCACATCCATAGATAACTACCAGACAAATCATAGCTTTGACTATATGGCCCTTTGTTAGCAAAGTGATATCTTTGCTTTTCAATATTTTAATATGCTGTCTAGGTTTATCATAGCTTTCTTTCCAAGGAGCAAGTATCTTCTAATTTCATTGCTGCAGTCTCTGTCCACAGTGGTTTTGTAGCCCAAGAAAATAAAATCTGTCACTGCTTCCACTTTTCCCCCTTCTGTTGGCCATGAGGTGATGGGATGCTGACATGCCTCTAATGAGAAAAGCTGACCTCCAAAGTACACTGGCCTTGGACATGATCACTGCCTTGTGAGGAAACATTAGTGTCATTATCCAAACTGAATATAGTGTGTTCCTACTGATGAGACTGTTAATGTGTCATCTTTATTAAGTTACAAAAGGGCACAAGTTAACACCATGAGTGATCCCACATCCTACGTGGGGGAAGTAGTAGGTCAATGATTTGGACAACAAGATTCTTGGCAGAAAAAGTTGTCATTGATTTGGGGAATCACTGTCTTTACCTGTGTTCTCTTTTGCAAATGACTCTATTGTTGCTGTGGCATATGCCTCCAGTGCAGCCAGGGAGCCACCAGAGGAGCCACCTCCATGCTGGTGAGAGCCCAGGGAGAGGGGAGCCTCTGAGGTCGTGAGAGTTGGTCACGGGTTAGACAGGTGAACCAGCAAACTGGACCCATGCAATTGAGGGCTCCCCTGTCCTAGAAATGTGCCTTCTGCTTACCTCTCCAGCTCCCAGTTGTCATTTATGTTATTTATGTTCAGTCCTTCAGTCATGTCTGACTCTTTGCAACCCATGGACTGCAGCATACCAGGTTTTCCTGTCCTTCACCATCTCCAGGAGCTTCTTAAACTCATGTCCATTGAGTCAGTGACACCATTCAACCGTCTCATCCTCTGTCGTCCCCTTCTCCTGCCTTCAATCTTTCACAGCATCAGGGTATTTCTAATGAGTTGGCTCTTTGAATCAGGTGGCCAAAGTATTGGAGCTTCATCATCAGTCCTTCCAATGAATATTCAGGGTTGATTTCCTTTAGGATTGACTGGTTTGATCTCTGTGCAGTAAAAAGGACTCTCAAGAGTCTTTTCCAACACCACACTTCAAAACATCAATTCAGTCTTCTTTAATGGTTCAACTCTCACATCCGTACTGACTACAGGAATAAACATACCTTTCACTATACAAACCTTTGTTGGCAAAGTAATGTTTCTGCTTTTTAATATGCTGTCTAGGTTTATCATAGATTTTCTTCCAAGGAGCAAGTGTCTTTTAATTTCATGGCTGCAGTCACCATCCACAGTGATTTTGGAGCCCCCCAAAATAAAGTCTGACACTGTTTCCACTGTTTTCCCATCTATTTGCCATGAGGTGATGGGAACGGATGCCATTATCTTCATTTTCTGAATGTTGAGCTTTAAGCCAACTTTTTCACTCTCCACTTTCACTTTCATCAAGAGGCTTTTTAGCTCCTCTTCACTTTCTGCCATAAGGGTGGTGTCATCTGCATATCTGAGGTTATTGAGATTTCTTCCGGCAATCTTGATTCCAGCTTCTGTTTCTTCCAGTCCAGCGTTTCTCATGATGTACTCCGCATAGAAGTTAAATAAGCAGGGTGACAATATACAGCCTTGACGTACTCCTTTTCCTATTTGGAACCAGTCTGTTGTTTCATGTCCAGTTCTAGCTGTTGCTTCCTGACCTGCATATAGGTTTCTCAAGAGGCACATCAGGTGGTCTGGTATTCCCATCTCTTTCAGAATTTTCCACAGTTTATTGTGATCCACACAGTCAAAGGCTCTGGCATAGGCAATAAAGCAGAAATAGATGTTTTTCTGGAAGTCTCTTGCTTTTTCCATGATCCAGCGGATGTTGGCAATTTGATCTCTGGTTCCTCTGCCTTTTCTAAAACTAGCTTGAACATTAAGGAGTTTACGGTTCATGTATTGCTGAAGCCTGGCTTGGAGAATTTTGAATATTACTTTACTAACATGTGAGATGAGTGCAATTGTGCGGTAGTCTGAGCATTCTTTGGCATTGTCTTTCTTTGGGATTGGAATGAAAATGGACCTTTTCCAGTCCTGTGGCCACTGCCGAGTTTTCCAAATTTGCTGGCATATTGAGTGCAGCGCTTTCACACCATCATCTTTCAGGACTTCAAATAGTTCAACTGGAATTCTATCACCTCCACTAGCTTTGTTCATAGTGATGCTTCCTAAGGCCCACTTGACTTCACATTCCAGGATGTCTGGCTCTAGATGAGTGATCACACCATCGTGATTATCTGGGTCGTGAAGATCTTTTTTGTACAGTTCTGTGTATTCTTGCCACCTGTTCTTAATACCTTCTGCTTCTGTTAGGTCCATACCATTTCTGTCCTTTATCGAGCCCATCTTTGCATCAAATGTTCCCTTGGTATCTCTAATTTTATTGAAGAGATCTCTAGTCTTTCCCATTCTGTTGTTTTCCTCTACTTCTTTGCATCGATCGCTGAAGAAGGCTTTCTTATCTCTCCTTGCTATTCTTTGGAACTCTGCATTCAGGTGCTTATATCTTTCCTTTTCTCCTTTGTTTTTTGCTTCTCTTCTTGTCACAGCTATTTGTAAGGCCTCCCCAGACAGCCATTTTGCTTTATTCCATTTCTTTTCCATGTGGATGGTCTTGATCCCTGTCTCCTGTACAATGTCACGAACCTCAGTCCATAGTCCATCAGGCACTCTATCTATCAGATCTAGGCCCTTAAATCTATTTCTCACTTCCACCGTATAATCATAAGGGATTTGATTTAGGTCATACCTGAATGGTCTAGCGGTTTTCCCCACTTTCTTCAATTTAAGTCTGAATTTGGCAATAAGGAGTTTATGATTTGAGCCACAGTCAGCTCCTGGTCTTGTTTTTGTTGACTGTATAGAGCTTCTGCATCTTTGGCTGCAAAGAATATAATCAATCTGATTTCGATGTTGACCATCTGGTGATGTCCATGTGTAGTGTCTTCTCTTATATTGTTGGAAGAGGGTGTTTGCTATGACCAGTGCATTTTCTTGGCAAAACTCTATTAGTCTTTGCCCTGGTTCATTTCGCATTCCAAGGCCAAATTTGCCTGTTACTCCAGGTGTTTCTTGACTTCCTGCTTTTGCATTTCAGTCCCCTATAATGAAAAGGACATCTTTTTTGGGTGTTAGTTCTAAAAGGTCTTGTAAGTCCTCATAGAACCGTTCAACTTCAGTTTCTTCAGTGTTATTGGTTTGGGCATAGACTTGGATTACTGTGATATTGAATGGTTTGCCTTGGAAACAAACAGAGATCATTCTGTTGTTTTTGAGATTGCATCCAAGTACTGCATTTCAGACTCTTTTGTTGACCATGATGGCTACTCCATTTCTTCTGAGGGATTCCTGCCCGCAGTAGTAGATATAATGGTTATCTGAGTTAAATTCACCCATTCCAGTCCATTCTAGTTCGCTAATTCCTAGAATGTTGATGTTCACCCTTGCCATCTCTTGTTTGAGTACTTCCAATTTGCCTTGATTCATGGACCTGACATTCCAGGTTCCTATGCAATATTGCTTTACAGCATCGGACCTTGCTTCTTTCACCAGTCACATCCACAACTGGGTATTGTTTTTGCTTTGGCCCCATCCCTTCATTCTTTGTGGAGTTATTTCTCCACTGATCTCCAGTAGCGTGTTGGGCACCTACTGACCTGGGGAGTTCCTCTTTTGATATCCTATCATTTTGCATTTTCATACTGTTCATGGGGTTTTCAAGGCAAGAATACTGAAGTGGTTTGCCATTCCCTTCTCCAATGGACCACATTCTGTCAGACCTCTCCACGAAGACCCACCTGTCTTGGGTTGCCCTGCGGGCATGGTTTAGTTTCATTGAGTTAGACAAGGCTGTGGTCCTAGTGTGGTTAGATTGGCTAGTTTTCTGTGAGAATGGTTTCAGTGTGTCTGCCTTCTGATGCCCTCTTGCAATGCCTACCATCTTACTTGGGTTTCTCTTACCTTGGGCATGGGGCATCTCTTCACGGCTGCTCTAGCAAAGTGCATCCACTGCTCCTTACCTTGGAAAAAGGGTATCTCCTCACCACTGCCCTTCCTGACCTTCAACGTGGGATAGCTCCTCTAGGCCCTCCTGCGCCCCAAGCCACTGCTTCTTGGACGTGGGGTTGCTCTTCCCGGTTGCTGCCCCTGGCCTCGGGCATGGGGTGGCTCTTCCCGGCTGCCGCCCCTGACCTTGGACCCAGGGTGGCTCCTCCCCACCGCCCCTGACCTCAGACACTCGCCATCTGGCTCACTGAGAAATGCTGCTCCTGGGGCAAGAGATGCTTTCTCATTGTGGGGAGGCCTGGGAACTGATCATCTGCATCCTGGGAGGAACGCCATCTTCCTGCAGCCCTGCTCCCAAATACTTTCTTAAGTGAGTTTGCCTGGTCCAGTGCCTTCCCTGGAGGGAGGAGGAGACCACTCAGTCCTGAGGGCTTTAAGGTCGATTCCACCGGACCTGAAGTCTCCGCCTTTCTCTGCTCAGCCCAGTCTCCTCTGAGGGCCCTGGGCAGTGGGGGGAGCCAGGGTCCCCGGGAGGCCAAGACAGAAAGCTGGCTCCCTCCCTACCTTGCTGTCAGTGCCACTCTGTGTCAATTCACCCCCTCGCTGCCCCCATTCCTGTCCTGTCCTCCCCATCCCCACACCTCCCATTACGGCTCAGGCCCTGATGGATGGCTGAGACCGAATTCTTTTCTTCTGAATGTGATGCCATGTTCCCAGGCTCACACTTATTTAGTCCAACTGCCACATTGTTGCAGCGTGATCTTCCTGAAATTCCTAACTTTTAAAAACCTCAGGGAGAAAGCCCTTGAACCTGCCCAGCCTGGTCCCTCCCTGCCTCCTCCAGTGCTTCTCAATCTCCTGCCTGACCCAGCATTACTGGTTGGGGCACAGACTTCAATTACTGTGATACTGAATGGCTTGCCTGCTCCCTCTGCCTGAAGTCATTCCTGGAGGGAGGGGCCGGCACGTTTCTAGAAGCCCCTGCCCCACCCTGGCCAGGGCACCTCTGCCACCGAGCCCTCACTCTCCTTCTGGTTGACATCCCACCGCACATAAATTTCTCTCACACCCATTTTTACTGTATTCATTGGCCGCACTGGGTTTTTGTTGCTGCTCAGGCTTTCTTTAGTCATGACCAGCGAGGGCTACTCTGCCTTCCCTGTGTGGACGCTCACTTCTGGCTCACCCTCATTTTTATATGACTTCCTCCCTCTACCGCACAGGTGCCTTTGGCTTTACTTCTGTCAGATCCCTGGTGCCCAGCAGAAACCCCGCCCCTCAGCACTCAGTTACTTGTGGGTGGAGTGGGACTGGATGAAGTCAAGGAAAGGAGAGACCAACTTGGGTTAGACCGCACTGAGGAGGAGGAGGTCCTTGGTCTGAGAACTCCGAGTTTCCTGGTGTTTCAAGGGTTTGAGGAGCTCATACATAACACTCCTTGCACGAGATTGGAATTGTTTATGGGATAACAATGTTGAGATCAACTGCACCTTTATCACCAGCGGGGACATGGACAATGAACTGGGCTTCACAAAGAGTTCATCACTTACCCACCCAGGGACAGGCTGCCTGTGCGACTGTGGGTTTCCTCTACAGGGTACGAAGGGACGGGCAGCTATCCCATAGAAGGAGAAGTTGGGAAGGGGTCACCCAGACCCTTCCTCATTTGATTTCCTCTTTCCACTGATTTGGTGACCACCACTCAGACTTCACCCCAGTGTCTGCTTGCTAGTCTTTTCTACCACTGAAATGTGCAATGCCACCCTTTCCCCAAATTTCTACAGGTATCACACATGATTGTGCTGACCTTGGGGTTCAAGATGTTCCACTACATCGAAGCTCAACCCATGGTGGAAAACCTCCCCTAAGATGGGGGGCAAATGACAGCCTGCAGAGCAAATCCAGGCTGAGGCCAGTTCTGTGAGCTGAGGAGCGTTTTTACATTTTTGAATCATAGAAGAAGCAAGAGAATTTCAGAAAAACATCTACTTCTGCTTCATTGACTACGTTAAAACTTTTGACTGTGTGGATCTCAACAAACTGTGGAACATTCTTAAACAGATGGGAATACCAGACCACCTTACCTGTCTCCTGAGAAACCTGTATGCAGGTTAAGAAGCAACATTCAGAACTGGACAGGGAACAATGGACTGGTTTCAAATTGGAAAAGGAGTACATCGAGGCTGTATATTGTCACTATACTTATTTAACGTATATGTGGAGTACTTCATGCGAAATGCCAGGCTGGATGAAGCACAAGCTGGAGTCAAGATTGCTGGAGAAATATCAATAACCTCAGACATGCAGATGACACCACCCTTATGTCAGAAAGTGAAGAGGAACTAAAGAGCTTCCTGATGAAGGTGAAAGAGGAGAGTGAAAAAGCTGGCTTAAAACTCAACATTTAAAAAACAAAGATCATGGCATGTGGTCCCATCACTTCATGGCAAAAAGATGGGGAAACAATAATGACAATGACAGACTTTCTTTTTTTGGGCTCCAAAATCATTGTAGATGGTGACTCTAGCCATGAAATTAAAAGATGCTTGCTCCTTGGAAGAAAAGTTATGACAATCCTAGACAGTGTATTAAAAAGCAGAGATATTACTTTGCTGACAAAGGTCAAAGCTATGGTTTTTCCAGTAGTGATGTGTTGATGTGAGAGTTGGACTATAAACAAGGCTGAGTGCCAAAGAATTGATGCATTTGAACTGCGATGTTGGAGAAGACTCTTGAGAGTCCCTTGGACTGCAAGGAGAACAAACCAGTCAATCCTGAAGGAAAGCAGTCCTGAGTATTCTTTGGAAGGACTGATGCTGAAGCTGAAGCTCCAATACTTTGGCCACCTAAGAGCTGACTTATTAGAAGAGACTGAAAAAATTCTTTCAAAAAAATCTTTGCTTGGAAAGATTGAAAGCAGGAGGATTCAGGGATGTCAGAGAACGAGATAGTTGGATGCCATCATCAATTCAATGGACATGAGTTTGAGCAAGCTCCTGGAGATGGTGAATGACAGGGAAACCTGGCGTGCTGCAGTCCATGGGGTTGCAAATAGCCAGACAGGACTGAGCGACTGAACCACAACAACGGGTCAAAAAATCAAAGGAAGCATAATGTTTCATCACCACATATGAAAAGTCCATGCAATTCAAATTTCTAAACTTGTAGGGAATGCAGCCTTGCCGGTCACTTCCTGCTTGTCCAGGGTGGCTTTTGTGCTGAAGAGGACAGTTGAGTGTTGAAGGAGACCAGATGGCCGGCTAAGCCTGAATTTCTACACTCATCATCTGGCTCTTTTCTAGCCCTGCTCTAAGGATTTCTGGTTCTCTAATTTTCCAGTGGCTGACTATGCAGAGATCTTCCTCCCTACCCCGTCTCCAGGGCCTTCCTCCTTTCTCCCCCAGCCTCTTCACATCCCAGAGCCGTCCCAGAACACCCTAGTCTTTCTCTCTTGTGTGGTGTCTTATTATTACTTTTTTTTTTTTACAACCTACAAGGAAGTCAGAGTATGTTTCTGAATAACATAAGGAATTCCAACTGTAAAAAGGAGGTCCCTGGTGAGACGCTCGCTCACACAGCATGTCAGTCCACTCACTTTCCTCTCTGCAAGCTCCCCAATATTTCTTGATGGCATGCAGGTAGTTTATTATCTGTCTTCACCATTTTTTAAAAAAAAAGATTTTGCTCTTATTTATTTACTTTAATTTTTGGCTGCACAGCATATGGGGTCTTAGTTTCTCAGCCAAGGATTGAACCTGCTACCTTTGCATTGAAAGCACAGTCTTAACCATTGGACTGCCAGGGAAGTTTCCGCCTTCACCATTTTTAACACAACAGAAAGGGGAAATTTTTTTCCCCTTGGATTTTATTTACCTAAAAAGGAACCAAATAAAAGGGATTGTGCATCGATGCAAAGAAGCAAAATTGAAAATGAAATTATGTAAAAAGCAAATAAAGTTCCTGATCAACACAGATAGATATGCTGACTCTGAAAAAATGGAAGCTGACCATTGAAGCTGCCAAAAAATGGCAGCTGTCATCTGAAAATGCTCAATGCTGATGTGTACTATACAAGCTAATTACAATGGCAAGAAAAATCAAAAGGCATAGGACAAGAAGAACAAATATTTTGGTATGAGAAACGATCCAGGCTTTGAGTCGGAGGAGAGCCTTGAAGGTTCAGTTTCTCTTGGCCTCTTTCAGGTCTTGCTTTTGCTTTGGAACCTGCAGCCATACCTTGTCCCAGTAGTGCCTCTGACCTTCTCCATGGGCGCCTGCAGCCATACCTTGTCCCGGTAGCACCTCTGACCTTCTCCATGGGCGCCACCCCTCATATGCTGGAGCATCTGTGCATCAAAGAAGAGCTCGTTGGTGAGGAAGGGGCCCTGGTGTTCCTGCTCCAGCCCCTTGATCACGGCCATCAGCTGGGCCAGTTGCTCTCTCTGCTCACCCCCAGAGGCCCGGTTGTTGAAGGTGCAGTACCTCTGCCTGCACTCCCGGACCAGGCTCCTCAGGCTGAGATTGTCTGTGCTTGCCACGTACTCATCTAAGGATCCTCCTGCCAAGTCCTCCTTGCGGGTGAAGAGGATGACCATGTATCTCTCGGCTCCTGCCCCAAAGACCTCCTTCACCCTGGTCATGGCCACCGTGTCCTGATCGGTGAAGCGCCCCAGCTGGGTCACCAGCAGCAGCACATGGGGCCCTGGCACCGACAGCAGGTAACAGGCTCCGATATTCTCATACACCTCTTGATCCTGGGCCCCGGCCTCAAAGATGGGGGGCGTGTCCACCACCAGGATGCTCCTCCCATTCCACATGCCTGTTGCCCTCTGACACTTCCTGGTCACTGCCTGGGTCTCCAGCTTGGACTCAAACACGGGCTGGCAGAGGATGCTGTTCCTGGTCGCACTTTTCCCACTGCCTGTTTTGCCTACCAGGATGATCCTCAAGGAGGAGAAGTGTTCAAAGCCTTGATGTTCTATAGGTAATAGGTAAAGTCACTCAGTCATGTCCGACTCTTTGCGACCCCATGGGCTGTAGCCTTCCAGGCAATAGAACTGGAGTGGATTGCCATTTCCTTCTCCAGGGGATCTTCCCAACCCAGGGATCGAACCCGGGTCTCCCACATTGTAGACAGACGCTTAACCATCTGAGCCACCAGGGAAGTCCTTGATGTTCTATCTTGCCTGTTAAAAAAAAAAAAAAAAGGATTTTTCCGGTTTTACTAAGTTTGTGATTCTTTTTTAAAGTTTTTATTTTATCTTGGAGTATAGTTGATGATGGGCTTCCTAGGTGGTGCTAGTGGGAAAGAATCCACCTGCCAATGCTGGAGACATGGAACACAGGTTTGATCCCTGGGTTGGGAAGGTTCCCTGGAGGAGGACACGAGAAGCTGCTGCAGTATTCTTGCCTGGAAAAGCCCATGGACAGAGGAGCCTGGTGGGCTGCTGTCCACGGGGTTGCAAAGGTTTGGACATGACATAGTGACTAAACAACAACAAACAACAACAAGAGTTGGCAAGGGTGATGCTGTGCCAAGAGCTAAAATTTTCAAGAGATGAAGAGTGAGAATCCAAGGACTTCTGGAGTTCTTATGAGCCCACGTGAATTAGGTTCATTCTAGGCTCCCCAAATCTGTTATTTTTGGCTCCCCAAATCTGTTATTTTGTTCCTTTTACTCTGTTGGTTCTTCCCTTACTTAAGTATTCTGATTTTTTTTTTTTTAAACATGATTACTAAATCACTATGGGGAACTTCCCCTCTTTTCAGCTGAGCACAGGCAGGGAAAGATATCATTTCCACAATTCTGTTCCGAATCCACTGACTTCTGACTTGAAGTTTTGTTTCCACATTTCCCATACATCACCATAGGGGTCAGGGTGTCATACTTGGGTGTGTAGGGTGTGATGACAGTAGGGAAGAGAAAGAACGTGATAGCTGCCTTTTTCTCCTGCAGTTTAAAGTAGCTGGGTTTCTCTCTGTCTCAGTGTTTGAGGTCACGGAGTGGAGGAGGGAGGACAGTAACTGTCTCCTGGTGTCCAGAGTGCTTGAGAATTTGGAGGGTTTCTTACCTTCAGTCATGGTTCTGTATCTGCTCCTCTGCAGCCCTTCCATTCGCTTCTAGAATAAAAAAAGGAAAGGAATAAAAGCAAGTGTCCTTATAGGAGGTGATAAGACCTGAGAACACCTCCAATTCAGACAGCCGAGAACAATTATCCTTAGATGAGCCATTTCCATTGCTAACTTTCTAACTTATACTTTGCTTTCAAATATCCATATATAACTTTAAGCAAGCCAGGTGATGCTAAGTTATGTTAACACAGTGAACTCTTGCTTTGCCTCCTCATTCTACAGGAAAGCAATAAATGTTTGAATACATATCAGTTGATTTTCTCCCTTCAAACTGAAAAGGCATGAAATAAAGGAAGCCTTCTTCTATGGAATAAGAAGCAAGACTTTTATTTATTATTATTATTGAAATCAAAGCAAACTTGCTAGACTAGAGAATAAAAGTTGCCTTGTTCTAAATGACAGTGATTTGTTTGATCTACTGGGCATTTCCAGTCCCAGAAACCCTTTGTATCAGATGGACATCCCAGTGGCAAAGAGGAAAGTACAATGCACCTTCCAGTGGGAGCGTGGAATTTGGGTCCAAGGCTTTTTGAGGATGGACATGAGAGGGAGAAGGGGAAGAGGCCCGAACATGGTCACCACCTCCTTCCCTCTGAGCAGCTGGGGGAAGAGAAACTGGTGCCCTGACTGAGGGACAGCAGCAACATTCGGGACAAATTCAGGATAAAGTAATTTCCTGCTCTGTTTTAAATCAAATGTCTTTTCTTGTGGGTCTCCCAGTAACAACTTAAGAAAAATCCCAGTAGACATAAGCAGAAATTGGCAAAACCACGGAGATAAATGTTTCGTTCAGATGAGGCATACTGTTGCATCATTCTTGGTGCTAGAAAAGGTAAGCATGCATTGGAAAAGGCAAGCATGCAGTCTGCAATTATAATTAAGATGAACTCTGAGCCTATGGGCTTCCCTCATAGCTCAGTTGGTGAAGAATGGGCTTGCAATGCAGGAGAACTGGGTTCGTTTCCTGGGTTGCGAAGATCCTCTGGAGAAAGGAATGGTTACCCACTCCAGTATTCTTGCCTGGAGAATCCCATGGGCAGAGGAGCCTGAAGGCTACAGTCCATGGGGTCACAAGAGTTGGACACAACTTAGCAACTAAACCACCACCACCACTGAACCTATATTTTATTTATTCAGTTTTAAAGATTATGTAGTTATGAAACAAACATTTTAAGGAGAGAAATAAATACACTGAGTAATGAAATAAATTCCATGATGTGCAATGAACAAATCTCAGTATTTTGGCATTTTTATTACTGCTGTTCAGTTTGATTGAAAAAGTTAAAACTTTACAGATATAGTTTCATTTATTTATTTTTTGACTCCCTCAACCCCGAGTCTCATTCTTCCTCTCCCTTTAGAGGCAAACACTATTCTGAGATGTTTATGTGTCTATCTCATTTGTGTATTTACACTTGTACATGCACATCTATCTATAGTTAAGATACAGTACTTTTTGGTATTTTAATCTTTTACAGAAATGGCATTGCTTATGTAACATTTTATCCAGTTCTTTCTTAACAAACATTTGGTGTTCCAAATGCATCTTTGTTACTACCAACAGTAGTGCTACGACCAACGTGACAATCCCTCTGGAATGTCCAGCTTCTGCCTGACTGCTGCTGCTGCTAAGTTGCTTTAGTCGTGTCCGACTGTGTGACCCCATAGACGGTAGCCCACCAGGCTCCCCTGTCCCTAGGATTCTCCAGGCAAGAACACTGGAGTGGGTTGCCATTTCCTTCTCCAATGCATGCAAGTGAGAAGTGAAAGTGAAGTTGTTCAGTCGTGTCCGACTCTTAGAGACCCCATGGACTGCAGCCTACCAGGCTCCTCTGCCCATGGGATTTTCCGGGCAAGAGTACTGGAGCAGGGTGCCATTGACTAGATGTTACCAAATATGGCTCCAGGAAACTTGTGCTGAGTTGTGCTGGCAGCAGCCACATACGAGCACCCTGCAAATCTTTGCCTACACTCTAGTAATACTAGATTTTAATTTTTTTGGTCAACCTATTGGTCATAGAGTAGGATGTCTTAATTGGTTTAAACTTGCATTTTATTGATTAACATTGAATTAAAAATGATTTCCATAGTTGATTTGCTATTCAGCAAATTTAATATTTCTACCTTTTCACATATTTCTATTCACTCAGTCGAGATGCATAGAAATGGTCCTCATTAAGGAAACCATCTCCTGTCACACTATCAGAATCTATTAAGATAACTTCTTTCCTTTCCTTTTCCTCCTGCACCTCTTTCCTTTTCTTAACCCCCAAGAAGACCATTTTCCTTACCACCTTCTCCCACTTGGTGTCCTTGCCTCTGGTAAATTATACTCCAGCTTTTGCTGAAATTGCTCAGATTCTCTGACATCTTTTCTATCTCAGATGGCATTTTCTATTGGAACCAGTGTATTGAAGTAGTAAAGACAATGATGACAGTCGTGACAATGTTGATGATGAACTTCACCATCATAATAACCCTCTGTGCAGCCATTTGTAATTTTCAATTTTTCTTTCATATCCATTATTTTAATTGTTTGCCCCAATTCCCTATGATGTGATCGAGATAGGTATTAAAATTTCTATTAAAATATTAAGAAACTGAGTCTCAACTAACATGCCCATGTTCACAAAACTGTCATGGAGCTAAGAACAAAAACTGGCTCATTTTGCCTGCATATTCTCCTAGGTTCATCGGGGAGGAGAAGTGAAGATAAAGTCATTGAGCCTCTTGGAACACCACATACCATGTTGCCGTCCATGATCAGGACATAAACTGAACCAACAAAGAGAACTGTATTGCAAAAGCTTGGGTGCCTTTTATTTATTTATTTTTTTAAAGATTATTCAAACATAAAATCGTAGGGGACAGAAGTTGCTCAGAATGGAAAGATTTCAGTTTAAACAATCTGGTGTTTTTACATGACTTGATGATCAGTGTGACCCAAATGGGGCTCTGTGGCTGCCACAAAACACCATCAAAGTCCTGAACTGGGGAGCAGAGGTGCAGCACTGTCTTCCTGAAGCATCTTCTGAGTGGGTCAGGTTGCCAGGGGGTGACACATCTCACCAAGGAATAGAGTTTTGGGGGCAGATATTAACAAATAGCAAAGTGTCCAGAGGTTAGTCAGAAAGGATATTGATGGAAATGCTGAAATGACAGGATATTAAAAGGACTGAATTAAACCTAGGAAGAGATCCGGAAGCATTGTAAACCTGAAGCAACGTGACACGGGTCAATTGCAGAACAGACAAAAGTGGGAGAATGAATAATGGAGGCGGATTTCTTTTCCACAAAGAAAACCCTAATCTTCCCAACATGGGACCAGGAATCATGAGAGAGACAGTATGGTAGCAGAGATTATACAGGAATCTGACAGGAACAGCAGGGGGATCTAGCTTAGGGAGGAGGTTGAAGCAAATGAACATCATATACCTATTGATCTTTAAACTGGACGAACCTAATGTTATCTTGATGCTATCTCATTTTATCAAACCACTAGAGTAGGCTCTCTCCTGCTGTTTTAGGAAAGGTAAAAATATTTTTCCTCTGCCTTATTCATGAGTCTCTCCTTCCCCGACTGTTTGAGTCCCTCTGTTTCCCGGCATCACTGGTTTCACAGTTTAGCATCATGATTTCATAACACGGCTTTCACAGGAGGTTGACAGCAGACAAAGGGATGGTTCCTGCACACGCTGGGGGTCTCTCTGCCATAGGTCGAATTCTACACCGTGTGGTAGGAAACGTGGCTATCTGGGGAAGAATGCGGTGGCTTTCAGAAGATCAAGGTCTTGGAACAATGTCCACTGAGAGGTTTTTGTTGGGAACGTGGCTCAGTGAGGGTTCTCGTCCTGTGGAGCCCTAGGAATGGATTCATGCACCAGCCTTCTCTGGGTGGTCATGCTTTTCAGGGACCAGGCGGGGGTGGTATGGGTGAAGTTAAGAAGGTAAAACTTAAGATGTTCGCTCCACCTAGTTGTGAGGTTCAGTTTTCTCATCTGTCAAATTGTTGTTCAGTCGCTCAGTCCTGTCCAGTTCTTTGGGACCCCATGGGCTGCAGCACTCCAGGCTTTCCTGTCCTCCATTATCTCCCCAAGTTTGTTCAATTCATGACCAATGAGTCAGTGATGCCATCTAACCATCTCTTCTCCTGCTGCTCCCATCTACTTTTCCCTTCAATCTTTCCCAGTATGTGAGAATATTAGCGAAGCTTTATGAAACGCTGTGAAGCTTACTGAAAATCAAAAGAGCTACGGAGTAGGCAACTAGACATAAAAGACTGCAGCGCTGTGGAAAGCGATGGGCAGGAACGCGGGGTGAGCGGTTCCCAAATCCGCTTGGTTCCCCCTGGGAGCCTGCTGGTGTCCATAACGCTTTCCACCGGCACCCGGTTTCACTGACAGGAGACCCCAGAAGCATGGAACCGGTTCGAGGTCCCACCAGAAATCAGTAGCCCTGACTCAGCCGCGGCCTCCAGAACACTCCCTCTTCTCCCCGCTCCCAATCCTCCAGGACGCAGGGACCCCCCGCAGGGCCCCCTTACCAGGCTCAGCTCTGCGGGCTGGGTGCCGGCGAGCCGGCGGGAGCGCGCGGCCGAAGGTTGCAGGGCACGACTGCAGGGCACGACTGCAGGGCACGACTGCAGGGCAAGAAGGAAAGCGGGGCTGACCGAGCCCACGTGCCTCCTGTCCCCGCAGTTGGGGACACCCCTCCGGGCGAGGCAAAACTGCTGCCGCGAAAACTGGAGATCAGCGAGTTCGCAGCAGTGCTCACCCCCAAAAGATGCTTGCCTTCTGAGACCGTGAGCGCCTCGCCTCTCCCATTTCCTCTTTAAGATGGGTGACAAAAGACCACTCTGATCCGTCTCTTGCCACCTTCTGTCTTCTCATGATTAACTGAAAGAGTCCCAGACACTATTTGTTCATTTATTCATTCATCAAATAGGTGTAACTCCCTACAATATGTCTGACCAAGTCCAAACAGCTGGTGACCCCACTCATAGTTCTTCCTCTCCCCTGAGCATTGGAATTTAGGGAAGACATTGAAGAAGCCTTACTGAGTTGGGATGATGCTGTGAGAACACCTGGTGAGCTCGACTTTGTCTTCTTAGGATCTCCAAATGCAAAGACCAGAGGGGAGATGATAACATTCCATGCCAATGAGTAAGCTTTCGGTTCAGTTCAGTAGCTCAGTCGTGTTGGACTCTTTGCAAGCCCATGGACTGCAGTGTGCCAGGCCTCCCTGTCCATCACCAACTCCTGGAGCCTACTCCACCTCATGTCCATCACATTGGTGATGCCATCCAACCATCTCGTCTTCTGTTGTCCCCTTTTCCTCCCATCTTCAATCTTTCCCAGCATCAGGGTCTTTTCCAATGAGTCAGTCCTTCACATTAGGTGGCCAAAGTATTGGAGTTTCAGCTTCAGCATCAGTCTTTCCAATGAACATTCAGGACTGATTTCCTTTAGGATAGACTGGTTTGATCTCCTTGCAGTCCAAGCGACTCTCAAGAGTCTTCTCCAACACCTCAATTCAAAAGCATCAATTTGGAGCTCAGCTTTCTCTATAGTCCAACTCTCACATCCATACATGACTACTGGAAAAACCATAGCTTTCACTAGATGGACCTTTGTTGGCAAAGTAATGTCTCTGCTTTGTAATGTGCTGTCTAGTTTGGTAGTAGCTTTTCTTCTAAGGAGCAAGGATCTTTAATTTCATGGCTGCAGTCACCATCTGCTGTGATCTTTGGAGCCCCCCAAAATAAAGTCTCTCCCTGGTTCCATTGTTTCCCCATTTATTTGCAATGAAGGGATGGGACCAGATGCCATGGTCTTAGTTTTCTGAATGCTGAGCTTTAAGCCAACTTTTTCACTCTCCTCTTTCACTTTTATCAAGAAACTTCAGTTCTTCTTCGATTTTTGCCATAAAGGTGGTGTCACCTGTGTATCTGAGGTTATTGGTATTTCTCCTGGCAATCTTGATTTCACCTTGTGCTTCATCCAGCCTGGCATTTCTCATGATGTACTCTGCATATAAGTTAAGGTGACAATATACAGCCTTGACGTACTCCTTTCCCGATTTGGAATCAGTCTGTTGTTCCATGCCAGCTGTAACTGTTGCTTCTTGACCTGCGTACAGATTTCTCAGGAGACATGTCGGGTGGTCTGGTATCCCCATCTCTTTAAGAATATTCCACAGTTTGTTGTAAGCTTTAGATATGTTTTTCCAGGTGGTTCTGTCAGTGACATAAGCTGTAGAAATAAGTTTTACTAGGAGATTGAGCAGCTGGATTGGTGGGGGTGCTATGGGAAACCATGAGAAGAAGAAGGTTTGCTCACTGACTTAGAACTTACCTTAGGATGGCTGGCCTGGGAGACAAACAGGGAGAAAATTGGGGAAAAAACATACTTCCCAAACTGATCTCAAGAGCTTCTGCTCTTAGAAAACCACATAGTTTGGCTTATCCTGATATGTCTAAGTATGAGGAGACTGGGATGTTGCCCGCTGGCTCTTTATGTTCTTGCCCTCAAACCTGAGGCTTCTCAAAGTAATGTGATTACACTCAAACATCATTTAATACAATTAAAATTCTGTGATCGTTTGCCTGATCCTGTGAGCACCTGCATCCCAGAGCACAGTCTCTCCTTAGCCTACTTCTCCAGCCTCATTTCCAGTGAATCCCCTCCCCAGTCAGCCATTCCGGTGGCAGAAGATTTCAGTGCTTTTCCCAACCCACCTCGTGCTTTCCCTCCTAGGACCCTTCATCCCACCCCACATTTCTGCTGGAGTCCTCTCTGTGCTTTACCGTCCATTTCAAACTCTACCTCTTCATGTTGCCCACCTGGTTCCTATAGGTAATTGTGTTCAACCTGCATTGGCTCCAACAATGAAGGAAAAGTAAAGGGAGAGGCTGGCTCAATAACCCCTCTCTGGCTAAAGGACTCTACTGGGGTCCAGCCCCGGTGGATCCAGGGAATTCAAAGGTGGGGACGGCGTCGGCGTCTTTGGAAAAATACATATTTAATTACAGATATAGAGAGAGATTAGAAACAGATAGTGTAGTAGGAGAATTAGTGGAGAAAAGAGGCTGAATTTCAGCCAGAGAAAAGGGAGCAAGAAAGAAGCGACATGGTGGAATCAGTCTTTCCGGAAACTGATCCGATTTCTTTATTTTGGGGTTTGCTTATATAACTTTTGTTACACATAGGGATGAATACAGAGTCACGTGGGGGTCTTAGGGATATTACATCATCTTCTGGCCATGAGTAAGACCTGCTGACATTCTATGATCCTTTCTTTCTGATAACCAAAAACCTTATTTCCTCCAAGGATGTTTTTTCTTAAACCAGGCACCACCTCCAGATAAAGTTGCATTCCTATAGGGTGAGGGTGTAGTGAGTTACAATCAAGAAAGGAATTTATTTAACCCAAGGTTAACAGGATTAATCTTAAGGGTTAATACCTATCTCTCCTATATGCTTAAAGGTTAATACTTATTTCTCCTATATGTTAGTCATATTCATTATAAGGGCAGGGAATATGGGAGATTTAGCAGCAAACATCAGCCTGACAAATGAAAATCCTTTCATCAATGTAATTCCTAACCAATCCACTGTATTAATAATTTCTAGCTCCCCCAAAGAATTTGCCTTTAGTAAGTCTAAAACATCTTGTGCCTCTCAGATTGGGAGGCTGTAAACAATCACATGTGGCCGGATGAACCTATACAGGTGGGCTAGATAACCTTCAGAGGAGTTCGTAAGCTGAAACACTCTTGTCACGCCCAGGAATTTTAATTGCCTTGGAGCTGCACGTTTACTCCTTCTCCGAGAGAAACGGTTATGGGGGAGAGCCCCCCGTAAAGTCAGAGGTGTAGGCGAGAGCATAAAACAGACTCTGCTTTTGGGGTAGATACTCGGGGACAGGGGGTTTCCTGAGGCTTGATCACGCCTTTGCGTATACCAAGCCTCCTTCCTCATGACCTTTGCCATGGGCGGAGTTCCTCACGCTGGGCCCCAAAAGGACTCAGAGGACAGGTTTGTCTAGAACTCAAGCCGAAACTGTTCATGTTTCTGCAGTAACTCTCCTACTGCCCACCCCATCAAAGCTTTCAGTAAAGTTTACCCTGGGGCAAATCACACGATATGGTTAGCTATTTTGTGTCTAGACATCAACAAACTCCCATAATTGACACCAGAGCAGAAATGAAGAAACAGCCACAAGATTCAAACCCAAGAAGCAGGCTAGCTAAAGCAAGAGGTCCCCGTCAAAAATGGAAATGAAACAGTGCTACAGGTAATCCATAGAACTCTAGAGGAGGTCACTGGAATTTCCATATAGTTTGAAATGCAGGTTAAAATAAACTTAAAATAATTTTTAAGAAGGAGGTAAGCTCCTAGTGAAATCTGGGGTGACAAATTGTTCTTAATTATTGTAAAAAATGTTGATTTCTGTATTCTGAATGCTCTGAAAGTTCAAAGTTCATGAAGCTCAGTGCCCCTCAAATGTGTTGTTTTTTAGAATTACTTGAGTATTCTTCAAAAATGTCGATTCTGGGGGCACCGTGCTCAGAAATTCCGATTTATGAATCTGATGTATCTGATATTATCAGTCCACACATCAGAGTTTGGAAATGAGCCATTTATTAGGACCCCTTCATTGTACAGATGAGAAAACTGAGGTGTTCCTACAGCAGGGGTAGGAGAGACTTGAATTAGGGAGCCAATGTGTCAGGGCTCATGAGCACGAGGGGTTGAAGACCTGGTTCCTAACCTCTTTAGTCTCTTGAGGGTCCCTTACTGTGAACAGAGGGGAGAGGGGGAATCTGGGGCAGGGTTGAATTCTGATGGTTTCTTGACTCAGCACACTGTAACTTGCTCTGAAGTTAGATTGCTTTGGGGCCACAGGAAAGATCCTTTGCCTGTACTGAACGTGCAGTTTGAGCAATGTTGAATGCCTTTTAAAATACATTTTACTCCTAGAAATGGTTCCAGTACAGACTTTTCTTACTGTATGGGGGAAGTGTGGAAGGAGACAGACATGTGGGCCTTCCAGACTGGGGACCATGCTCATAAAACTTTTTTGAACTTCCTCTATTGGAAACTTTGAACATCTTCACAAATCCAGACACCCCATCTTAATGGGTCCGGCTGTTACTGAAAGGTGACTGGTGGAGCCCGGGTGCTCAGACAGTAAATGATCTCACAACCATGTTCCTTCTGATTGGTTGTAGCTCTTGTTCCGTGTGGGGCTCACCTTTCCTGGTGACAGGCTCTCACCGGTGATCCAAGAAAGCCCTGATCTCTGCTTTCTCTTAGGTTGTGAGTAGGGCACCCTGTTTCCTTCCACTGTGCATAGTGGAAGTCTTTGAGACTCAGAGCCCCGGAAAGCCCAGAGATAGGGTTACGTGGTGATGACTTAAAGAAACAGGAATATTCTTTGTGGGCTTAAAGCATTTCTTTTACAAAACCTCCCTCCTGTTGTGACTAATGTGCTGTACTCTCCAGCAGGGGCCCCTGACACCAAATATCTTGTAGGACTACAAGGCCCCAGTCTCTTTCTAGAAGAGCTTAGGGATCTAAATGTCAATTACTTCTTACCCTGTGGCATTTCCTTCATATAAAATAATTCCAGAGTGTCTCCTGCCCCGGAACAAAGAATATATTTACTTCTTGTTAAGTTGGAGAAAGATTCAAAAACCTTCAGCTTCTACACTGACAACAAGAATTGGACAGAATGAAAATATAAGTTCTGTGTGTCAAAGGATGATTGAAGCAAGGAAGCATTGAGGAACTGAATTCTGGATATAAAACAGCCTTTTGTAAGTGAGGAGAGAGCTGAGGAGTCTTTTATACCTAGGGTGCTTGGTCTGGATACAAACATTTGCAGGTGTTGGCTTGTTTTATACACTATTTGCAAAGTGGAGGCAAAATTAGATGATCATTTTACAACAACATGGGCTATCGAAATAGATTGGAATCCATATGATCCTAAGGAAATGCTAAATTGTCTATCTTGAAAACTCCTTCCTTTCTCATCACAGTATTTTTTTTTCCCTAAGAAAGCAGCAGTGGAAAAGGGCCAGGAAAATAATGAGAAATTCTTCTATCCTATTAGGCCCTGCTAGTGAAGTCAAACCATTTAAAATTGGAACCTTATACTTTTCTCAGTTCAGATGTTGGCTAGATTAAAAAATATATACAGGTTAGATAGAAGATTGTTATGCATAGTATGACTCAGGAGTGAAATTAATCGATTTAATGTGGTTCATTCTCATTTCAATTCAAGTTTTGGAGCCAATGATGTGATCACTGTAATCAGTAAACAGATAAATTAACTTGCACTATCCATAAATTAATCCAAACCAGGGGAAACATAAGCTTTCAGTTCGGTTCAGTTCAGTCACTCAGTCGAGTCCAACTTTTTGTGACCCCATGAAGCACAGGATGCCAGGCCTCCTTGTCCATCACCAACTCCCAGAGTCTACCCAAACCCATGTCCATTGAGTCAGTGATGCCGTCCAACCATCTTATCCTCTGTCATCCCCTTCTCCTGCCGTCAATCTTTCCCAGCATCACGGTCTTTTCAGATGAGTCAGCTCTTCACATCAGGTGGCCAAAGTATTGGAGTTTCAGCTTCAACATCAGTCCTTCCAATGAACACCCAGGACTGATCTCCTTTAGGATGGACTGGTCGGATTTCCTTTCAGTCCAAGGGGCTCTCAAGAGTCTTCTCAAACACCACAGTTCAAAAGCATCAATTCTAAGGTGCTCAGCTTTCTTGTAGTCCAACTCTCACATCCTTACATGACCACTGGAAAAGCCATAGCCTTGACTAGACTTACCTTTGTTGGCAAAGTAATGTCTCTGCTTTTCAATATGCTGTCTTAGTTGGTCATAACTTTCCTTTCAAGAAGTAAGCGTCCTTTAATTTCATGGCTGCAATCACCATCTGCAGTGATTTGGGAGTGCAGAAGAATAATGTCAGTCACTGTTTCCACTATTTCCCCATCTATTTACCATGAAGTGATGGGACCAGATGCCATGATCTTAGTTTTCTGAATGGTGAGCTTTAAGCCAACTTTATCACTCTCCTCTTTCACTTTCATGAAGAGGCTCTTTAGTTCTTCTTCCCTTTCTGCCATAAGGGTGGTGTCATCTGCATGTCTGAGGTTATTGATATTTCTCCCAGCAATCTTGATTCCAGCTTGTGCTTCTTTCAGCACAGCATTTCTCATGATGTACTCTGCATAGAAATTAAATAAACAGGGTGACAATATACAGCCTTGACAAACTCCTTTTCCTATTTGGAACCAGTCTGTTTTTCCATGTCCAGTTCTAACTGTTGCTTCCTGACCTGCATACAGATTTCTCAAGAGGCAGGTCAGGTGGTCTGGTATTCCCATCTCTTTCAGAATTTTCCATAGTTTATTGTGATCCACACAGTCACAGGCTTTCACATAGTCCAGAAAGCAGAAATAGGTGTTTTACTGGAACTCTCTTCCTTTTTTGATGATCCAGCAGATGTTGGCAATTTGATCTCTGGTTCCACTGCCTTTTCTAAAACCAGCTTGAACATCAGGAATTTCGTGGTTCACATATTGCTGAAGCCTGGCTTGGAGAATTTTGAGCATTGCTTTACTAGTGTGTGAGATGAGTGCAATTGTGAGGTAGTTTGAGCATTGTTTGGCATTGTCTTTCTTTGGGATTGGAATGAAAACTGACCTTTTCCAGTCCTGTGACCACTGCTGAGTTTTCCAAATTTGCTGGCATATTGAGTGTAGCACTTTCACAACATCATCTTTCAGGATTTGAAATAGCTCAACTGGAATTCCATCACCTCCACTAGCTTTGTTCATAGTTATGCTTCCTAAGGCCCATTTCACTCCACATTCCAGGATGTCTGGCTCTAGGTGAGTGATCACACCACCATGATTATCTGGGTGGTGAAGAACTTTTTTTACAGTTCTTCTGTATATTTTTGCCACCTCTTCTTAATATCTCCTGCTTCTGTTAAGTCCTTACCATTTCTGTCCTTTATTGAGCCCATGTTTGCATCAAATGTTCCCTTGGTATCTCGAATTTTCTTGAAGAGATTTCTAGTCTTTCCCATTCTTTTGTTTTTCTCTATTTCTTTGCATTGATCACTGAGGAAGGCTTTCTTATCTCTCCTTGCTATTCTTTGGAACTCTGCATTCAAATGGGTATATCTTTCCTTTTCCCCTTTGTTTTTTGCTTTCCTTCTCTTCACAGCTATTTGTAAGGCCTCCTCAGGCAGCCATTTTGCTTTTTTTGCATTTCTTTTCTTGGCGATTGTCTTGATCCCTGTCTCCTGTACAATGTCATGAACCTCCATCCATAGTTCATCAGGCACTCTTTCTGTGAGATCTAGTTCCTTAAATCTATTTCTCAGTTCCACTCTATCCTCATAAAAGATTTGATTTAGGTCATACCTGAATGGTCTAGTGGTTTTCTCTACTTTCTTCAATTTCTGTCTGAATTTAGCAATAAGGAGTTCATGATCTGTATATTGTCACCCTGCTTATTTAACTTATATGGAGAGTACATCATGAGAAATGCTGGACTGGAAGAAACACAAGCTGGAATCAAGATTGCCAGGAGAAATATCAATAACCTCAGATATGCAGATGACACCACCCTTATGGCAGAAAGGGAAGAGGAACTAAAAGCCTCTTGATGAAAGTGAAAGTGGAGAGTGAAAAAGTTGGCTTAAAGCTCAACATTCAGAAAATGAAGATCATGGCATCCGGCCCATCACTTCATGGCAAATAGATGTGGAAACAGTGGAAACAGTGTCGGACTTTATTTTGGGGGGCTCCCAAATCACTGCAGATGGTGACTGTAGCCATGAAATTAAAAGACACTTACTCCTTAGAAGAAAAGTTATGACCAACCTAGACAGCATATTCAAAGGCAGAGACATTACTTTGCCGACTAAGGTCCATCTAGTCAAGGCTATGGTTTTTCCAGTAGTCATGTATGGATGTGAGAGTTGGAATGTGAAGAAGGCTGAGTGCTGAAGAATTGATGCTTTTGAACTGTGGTGTTGGAGAAGACTCTTGAGAGTCCCTTGGACTGCAAGGAGATGCAACTAGTCCATTCTGAAGGAGATCTGCCCTGGGATTTCTTTGGAAGGAATGATGCTAAAGGTGAAACTCCAGTACTTTGGCCACCTCATGCGAAGAGTTGACTCATTGGAAAAGACTCTGATGCTGGGAGGGATTGGGGGCAGGAGGAGAAGGGGACGACAGAGGATGAGATGGCTTGATGGCATCACTGACTCAATGGACGTGAGTCTGAGTGAACTCCAGGAGTTGGTGATAGACAGGGGGCCCTGGCATGCTGCGATTCATGGGGTCTCAAAGAGTCGGACATGACTGAGTGACTGAACTGAACTGAACTGAGCCACAGTCAGCTCCTGGTCTTGTTTTTGCTAACTGTATAGAGCTTCTCCGTCTTTGGCTGCAAAGAATATAATCAATCTGATTTCGCTGTTGACCATCTGGCGATGTCCATGTGTAGAGTCTTCTTTTATGTTGTTGGAAGAGGGTGTTTGCTATGACCAGTGCAGTTTCTTGGCAAAACTCTATTAGTCTTTGCCCTGCTTCATTCTGCATTCCAAGGCCAAATTTGCCTGTTACTCCAGGTGTTTCTTGACTTCCTACTTTTGCATTCCAGTCCCCTATAATGAAAAGGACATCTATTTTGGGTGTTAGTTCTAGAACGTCTTGTAGGCCTTCGTAGAACCGTTCATCTTCAGTTTCTTCAGCATTACTGGTTGGGGCATAGACTTGGAGTACTGTGATATTGAATGGTTTGCCTTGGAATCGAACAGAGTTCATTCTGTCATTTTTGAGATTGCATCCAAGTAATGCATTTCAGACTCTTTTGTTGACTATGATGGTTATTCCATTTCTTCTAAGGGATTCCTGCCCACAGTAGTAGATATAATGGTCATCTGAGTTAAATTCACCCATTCCAGTCCATTCTAGTTCGCTGATTCCTAGAATGTTGATGTTCACTCTTGTCATCTCCTGTTTGACCAGTTCCAATTTGCCTTGATTCATGAGCCTCACATTCTAGGTTCCTATGCAATATTGCTCTTTACAGCATCCGACCTTGCTTCTATCACCTGTCCCACCCACAACTGGGTGTTTTTTTTGCTTTGGCTCCATCCCTTCATTCTTTCTGGAGTTATTTCTCCACTGATCTCCAGTAGCATATTGACACCAGGTTCCCTCATAGCTCAGTCTGTAAAGAATCTGCCTGCAATGCAAGAGACCTGGGTTCGATTCCTGGGTCAAGAAGATTCCGTGAAGGAGGGATTGGCAATCCACTCCAGTATTCTTGCCTGGAAAATCCCATGGACAGAGGAGCCTGGTGGGCTACAGTCCATGGGGCCACAAGCGTCGGACAGGACTTAGTGACTAAACCAACCAACTGACCTGGGGAGTTCATCTTTCAGTGTCGCATCATTTTGTCTTTTTCATACTGTTCATGGGGTTCTCAAGGCAAGAATACTGAAGTCATTTGCCATTCCTTTCTCCAGTGGACCACATTCTGTCTGACTTCTCCACCTTGACCCATCCATCTTGGGTGGCCCCACATGGCATGGCTTTGTTTCATTGAGTTAGACAAGGCTGTGGTCCATGTGATTAGATTGGCTAGTTGTCTGTGATGGTGGTTTCAGTCTGTCTGCCCTCTGTTGCCCTCTCTCAGTGCCTACCATCTTGTTTGGTTTTCTTTTACCTTGGATGTGGTGTATCTCTTCACAGTTGCTCCAGCAAAGCGCAGTTGCTGCTCCTTACCTTGGACATGGGTAGCTCCTCCTGGCCACTGCCCATGAACTTGGGTGTGGGATAGCTTCTCCTGGAGACCACCCCTTACCTTAGACGTGAGGTAGCTCCTCCCGGCTGCACTTGTGTGCCATCGCAGCTGCCCTTGCTTGTTAGACTTCAGTTTTATTGTCTGTAATATAAATTTATATGATATATGAAGAGTCAGGAAAATATGGCTCATAATCAAAAGATTAAACAGTAGAAGCAGAACTACAGATGACTCATTCGTTGAACTTAGGACTTTAGCTATTATAAAAGTGCTAAAGGATTTATAGAAAAATAAATATAATGGGTTTAGTTCATTAGAGAAATATAAATTCAAAAGTATTAATTCTAGCACTATAATCTCAGTGAACCTCATAGAATATTGACATTGAAGAAAGGATCTGTGAACTTGAAGACAGATCATGAGAAACTAAGACTAAAGCATAAAAGGAAAATATGAAAAATAGACACAAACAGCACTAGTGATCAGTGGGATAATATCAAGCAGTCTAAAGTAATTAGAATCCAAGAAAGAGAAGAAAAGAATCAACTGGGAGGAAAAAAAATTTGAAGATATAAAGACCAAAATTTTTAAATTTTGATGAAAAATTTCAAGTCATAAATCCAAAACTCTTAACTTTATGTGGGAAATAGAAAGAAAAACAAAATCCTGGCACTTTGGAGTCAAATTACAGAAAACTAAGAAAAAGAAACAGAGAGACAGGAGAGAAAAATTTAAAATCAACTAGAGGAGGGGGAAAGCTACATTACACACAGGGGGACAATATAGGAAAAATGGCTACTTTCTTTTAAGAGCTCATGTGAGCCAGAAAACACTGGAATAAGTTTTAGATGGTGAAGAAACATAAAAGATAGGCCCAGAAAAACTACCCATCACAAATGAAGATTGAAGAAAGACATTTTAAGATAGAAAACCAGAGAGAATTCCCCCCCCCCCCATAGGACTTGAGATATAAGAAATGTTAAAGAAATTCTTCAGGATTAAAGAGAATGATACCAGATAGAACTCTGGGTCAACAGGAAAGAATAAAAATTTATGGAAATTTTAAATATGGGGAAACATGAGAAGACTACTATTTTGATCATTGCTTAGTTTCTCAAAAAAATGAAATTGACTAAGGCAAAAACAATAATGACTTATTGTGAGCTTCTGACCCACAAAGAAGCAAAAAATGACAGTATCACAAAGGAAGGGTAGGGACTAAATGAAGTACACACTCATAAGTTTCTTATATCTTCTTTGAAGTGGTCTACTATGAATTCAAGGTAGAGAATAATACATAAAGGATAAATACTTTAGTTTCTAGAGCAGCCACTAGAAAAAAACACCAAAAGAGGAGAGAAAATGGAATACTTTTGAAGAGATCAACACACAAGAATGAGAAAAAGAGTAACAATGAAAATAGGGGGCAAACAGAAAGCAGAAGCAAGAGAGTAAAGGTAGATGTAAATCCCGCTCTCAATGCAGGGGCCTGGATGCAGTCTCTGGACAGGGAACTCGATCCCACATGCCACAATTAAGAGTTCGCATGCCACAACTAAAGATCCTGGCATGCCACAATTATAGATCCCAGTGCAGCCAAATAAATAAATATTTTTTAGAAAAACTATATCTAAATCCAACCATAATGATAGTTATTTTAAATGTAATTTATCTTTGACAAAAACCAAAGATAATCTAATAGAAAAAACATAGTCTTTTGAAAACTTTTATTTATTTTTACTTTTTTAATTGAAGTATACTTGATTTACAATATTGTATTAGTTTCAAGTGTACAGCTTAGTGAATCAGTATTTTTTATAGATTATATTCCATTTAAGGTTATTACAAAATAATGGCTGTAATTCCCTGTGCTGTACAATATATCTTTGTTGCCTATTTATTTGCTTCATAATATTTTGTATCTTTTAATCCCATATGTAAGAGATACCCCTATTTCCTCCTTTTCTCTCTCCCCATGTATCCACTACTTTATATTTTATATCTGTGAGTCTGTCTAAAAGCATAGACTTTTCAATAAATGATGCTTGACATGCACATGCAAAAAAGAAGAAAAAACAGCATAGTCACAGACCTCATACCTTTCACATGAATCAATTCAAAATAGATCATAGATAATAGCTGTGAAAAGAAGAGAAGTGAAAAGCAAAGGAGAAAAGGAAAGATATTCCCATTTGAATGCAGAGTTCCAAAGAATAGCAAGGAGAGATAAGAAAGCCTTCCTCAGCAATCAGTGCAAAGAAATAGAGGCAAACAAAAGAATGGGAAAGACTAGAGATCTCTTCAAGAAAACTCGAGATACCAAGGAAACATTTGATGCAAAGATGGGCTCAATAAAGGACAGAAATGGTATGGACCTAACAGAAGCAGAAGATATTAAGAAGATGTGGGAAGAATACACAGAAGTACTGTACAAAAAAGATCTTCATGACCCAGATAATCACGATGGTGTGATCAGTCACCTAGAGCCAGACATTCTGGAATGTGGAGTCAAGTGGGCCTTAGGAAGCATCACTATGAACAAAGCTAGTGGAGGTGATGGAATTCCAGTTGAGCTATTTCAAATCCTGAAAGATGATGTTGTGAAAGTGCTGCACTCAATATGCCAGCAAATTTGGAAAACTAAGCAGTGACCACAGGACTGGAAAAGGTCCGTTTTCATTCCAATCCCAAAGAAAGGCAATCCCAAAGAATGCTCAAACTACACAATTGCACTCATCTCACACACTAGTAAAGTCATGCTCAAAATTCTCTAAGCCAGGCTTCAGCAACACGTGAACCACGAAATTCCAGAGGTACAAGCTGGTTTTAGAAAAGGCAGAGGAACCAGAGATCAAATTGCCAACATCTGCTGGATCATCGAAAAAGGAAGAGAGTTTCAGTAAAACATCTTTTCTGCTTTATTGACTATGCCAAAGCCTTTGACTGTGTGGAAACTATGGAAAATTCTGAAAGAGATGGGAATACCAGACCACCTGACCTGCCTCTTGAGAAATCTGTATGCAGGTCAGGAAGCAACGGTTGGAACTGGACATGGAACAACAGATTGGTTCCAAATAGGAAAAGGAGTTTCGTCAAGGCTGTATATTTTCACTCTGCTTATTTAACTTCTTTGCAGAGTACATCATGAGAAACGCTGGGCTGGAAGAAACACAAGCTGAAATCAAGATTGCTGGGAGAAATATCAATAACCTCAGACATGCAGATGACACCACCCTTACGGCAGAAAGTGAACAGGAAGTAAAAAGCCTTTTGATGAAAGTGAAAGAGGAGAGTGAAAAAGTTGGCTTAAAGCTCAACATTCAGAGAACGAAGATCATGGCATCTGGTCCCCTCACTTCATGGCAAATAGATGGAGAAACAGTGGAAACTGTCAGACTTTATTTTTGGGGGCTCCAAAATCACTGCAGATGGTGATTGCAGCCATGAAATTAAAAGATGCTTACTCCTTGGAAGGAAAGTTATGACTGACCTAGATAGCACGTTAAAAAGAAGAGACATTACTTTGCCAACACAAGTCCATCTAGTCAAGGCTATGGTTTTTCCAGTGGTCATGTATGGATGTGAGAGTTGGACTGTGAAGAAAGCTGAGCGCCGAAGAATTGATGCTGTTGAACTGTGGTGTTTGTGAAGACTCTTGCGAGTCCCTTGGACTGCAAGGAGATCCAATCAGTCCATCCTAAAGGAGACCAGTCCTGGGTGTTCATTGGAAGGACTGATGCTAAACCTGAAACTCCAATGCTTTGGCCACCTCATGCGAAGAGTTGACTCATTGGAAAAGACCCTGATGCTGGGAGGGATTGGGGGTAAGAGGATAAGTGGACCACAGAGGATGAGATGGCTGGATGGCATTACCGACTCATTGAATATGAGTTTGTGGGAACTCTGGGAGTTGGTGATGGACAGGGAGGCCTGAGGTGCTGCGATTCATGGAGTCACAAACAGTCCGACATGACTGAGTGACTGCACTGAACTGAAAGATGTACAGCTGTAAAACTCTTATTAGAAGATAATATTGGAGAAAATCTAGGTGACCTTGTATGTGGTGATGGCATTTTAGATACAAAACTAAAAGCATGATTTATGAAAGAAACAATTGATAAGTTGAACTCTTTTGAAATTAAAAACTTTTTGCTGTGCAAAAGACATTTTAAAAAATGTGCAATAAAACAGAACGCAGAAAATATGAAGTAGAAAATCAAAATTAGATTTTTGTAAAATTTGTCAAATTAAATCTCTAGACAGGCAGATCAAACAAAAAGAAATAATATTAAATTGCCAATATCAGAGTTCACAGAGGAGTTATTACTATAGTTCCTAATCATATCAAAGGGATGATAAACTATTTTGTTTCTGCAAATAAATTCAACTACTTAAGTCTAGTGGGAAAGTTCCTTGAAAAACACAATGTACCAAAATGAGTATAAGAAGAAATAAAAAACAAAATCAGAATAGGCTTTTACATTTGATTTAAAAAGACTTTATAACGTTAGTAGAATAATGTGCAAAAATTTTGAATCACCTGAAACTAATATAATGTTGTAAATCAGGTGTACTTCAAGAAGATCAGTTTGTTCATCTAAAGGAATATGATGGTCAACAAGGGCTGTGATGACCATGGAATCAGTCCTTCCAGAAAAGAGAATTGGAACATTTGCTTTCCTATTACTAGTTTTCAAAACTTCGCTTGGTGTCAGGTTTTCATCCCTAGGTAAACACAAGGCACGTCTCTTGACTGTGATACTCAGAACACCAATGAACTGCTGAACTACTTCCTTCATGTGTCTATCAGTAAGAAAGACCTGAAGGGTCTCTTGTCAGTGGACTCCTGGAAATGCTACTGCAATGGGTCTCAAAAGCAGCTTGTGGCAATGCCATATTTAAAGGGACAACAAGTTCTTTAAGATATAGTTTGGTTTCATTTGCTGCCACCAAATGTTGGCAAGTGTGCTGAAATCTCAGTCAGGATATTAACACATTCTCTAATATCATCCCCCCCGTCCCAGAATTGTATTTCCAAGGATATAACTTTAAAACGACAGATTTGGAAATGGAAACAGACTTGAGATCAATTCCGAAAATTCCAGATGCTGGAACTTCCTGCCACTATCAGCCACTCCAGATGCTTGGGTGCCAACTGAAGAGAGGCAGAAACTCTTGCCCAAGTTACTAAACGCCAAAGCAAGCTACGACGATCAAGAAAGTCCCTACCAAACCATAAAGAATGGCTAGATGCTTGATAATATATAAAAGGGCAAGGACCTTGGACTTTTGAGAAGAGCAACAAAATATCAGATTCATTCTTACAAGATGAAAGATAACGAAACATGATTTGCGTATCATTCTCTTCGATTTGGACCTTGATCCCACTAAAGACTTCTCCATTCCACAGGAGTACATTGCCTCTTTCATCTTCCATAGGCTGGGCAGTCAACACATCTCTTAAGTGAAGGACATGGCCAGAGAATAAACACTGGTAGTTAACACTGGGCCTTAACAACTGTTTATTATATTGGGCCCCCATCGTTTAAGATTACACAGTAAATCCTCTTTCAAATCTTTGCAAAATGCTCAACAGAAAAGCTTATTGTCCAACAGATGCCACACATTGATATGTAAAATCAAGTTGGCTATTTCTTGATTTTGGTCTTCTCTGAGTTTTCTATTTCTTGATATTTTTTCCTTAGCTAATCCAATATATTTTTGCTTTCAGAAAGCATTTCTGTTCGGTCTGCAGGAAAGAATATGTTGCTGTTCTGTTGCTGCCTATATACTTTCCTGTTCTTCTTCAGGTTAGAAAGTTCATCCACAACGACTTTTTGTTCTTTAATCTTTGTTGAGCTCTTCCTTGTGCAAGGTCGAGCTTTCAGCAAGGACCAGCCCAGTGAGGTCCTCAGGTTGCTCACCCCGGCTGGGCATCTCTGCGGAGAACCAAATACTCTCCCAGCAATCTTGATTCAAGCTTGTGCTACATCCAGCCTGGCATTTCACATGATGTACTCTGAAAATAAGTTAAATAAGCAAGGTGACAATATACAGCCTCGACATACTCCTTTCCCAATTTGGAACCAGTTTTCATGTCCAGTTCTAACTGTTGCTTCTTGACCAGCATACTAATTTCTCAGGCGGCAGGTAAAGTGGTCTGGTATTCCCATCTCTTTAAGAATTTTCCACAGTTTGTTGTGATCCACACAACAGTCAAAGGCTTTATTGTAGTCAGTGAAGCAGAAGTAGATGTTTTTCTGGAATTCTCTTGCTTTTCCTGTGACCCAACGGATGTTGGCAATTTGATCTCTGGTTCCTCTGCCTTTTGTAAATCCAGTTTGAACACCTGAAAGTTCTCTAATTAATGTATATTTTCACTAAACATGGGAGAGTTCTGTTTGCTTCATAGTCTCAGAAGTTTCTCAGAGTTTTCTCTATTATATTTTTAACACAATTTAAAAATTATTCTTGGCTTTCTATTTTATTTTGTATTTTTTAATATAAATTTATTTATTTTAATTGAAGTCTAATTACTTTACAATGTTGTATTGTTTTTTTGCCATACATCAACATGAATCCACCATGGGTGTAGACGTGTTCCCCATCCTGAACACCCCCTCCCCATACCATCCCTCTGGGTCATCCCAGTGCACCAGCCCCAAGCATCCTGTAAAATGCATTGAACCTGGACTGACAATTTGTTTCATATATGATATTATACATGTTTCAATGCCATTCCCCCAAATCATCCCACCCTCTCCCTCTCCCACAGAGTCCAAAAGACTGTTCTATACATCTATGTCTCTTTTGCTGTCTTGCATACAGGGTTATCATTACCATATTTCTAAATTCCATATATATGTGTTAGTATACCGTATTGGTGTTTTTCTTTCTGGCTTACTTCACTCTCTATAATAGGCTCCAGTTTCATCCACCTCATTAGAACTGATTCAAATGTATTCTTTTTAATGGCTGAGTAATACTCCATTGTGTATATGTACCACAGCTTTCTTATCCATTCATCTGCTGATGGACTTCTAAGTTGCTTCCATGTTCTGGCTATTATAAACAGTGCTGCGATGAACATTGGGGTACATGTGTCTCTTTCAATTCTGGCTTCCTCGGTGTGTATGCCCAGCAGTGGGATTGCTGGGTCATAGACAGTTCCATTTCCAGTTTTTAAAGGAATCTCCACACTGTTCTCCATAGTGGCTGTACTAGTTTGCATTCCTACCACCAGTGTAAGAGGGTCCCCTTTTCTCCACACCCTCTCCAGCATTTATTGCTTGTAGACTTTTGGATTGTAGCCATTCTGACTGGCATGAAATGGTACCTCATTGTGGTTTTGATTTGCATTTCTCTGATAATGAGTGATGTTGAGCATCTTTTCATGTGTTTGTTAGCCATCCGTATGTCTTCCTTGGAGAAATGTCTGTTTAGTTTTTTGGCCCATTTTTTGACTGGGTCATTTATTTTTCTGGAATTGAGCTGCAGGAGTTGCTTGTATATTTTTGAGATTAGTTGTTTGTCAGTTGCTTCATTTGCTATTATTTTCTCCCATTCTGAAGGCTGTCTTCACCTTGCTTAGAGTTTCCTTTGTTGTGCAGAAGCTTTTAATTTTAATTAGGTCCCATTTGTTTATTTTAGCTTTTATTTCCAATATTCTGGGAGGTGGGTCATAGAGGATCCTGCTGTGATTTATGTTGGAGAGTGTTTTGCCTGTGTTCTCCTCTAGGAGTTTTATAGTTTCTGGTCTTACATTTAGATCTTTAATCCATTTTGAGCTTATTTTTGTGTATGGTGTTAGAAAGTGTTCTAGTTTCATTCTTTTAGAAGTGGTTGACCAGTTTTCCCAGCACCACTTGTTAAAGAGATTGCCTTTTCTCCATTGTATATTCTTGCCTCCTTTGTTAAAGTTAAGGTGTCCATAGGTGCATGGATTTATCTCTGGGCTTTCTATTTTGTTCCATTGATCTATATTTCTGTCTTTGTGCTAGTACCATACTTTCCTGATGACTGTGGCTTTGTAGTAGAGCCTGAAGTCAGGCAGGTTGATTCCTCCAGTTCCATTCTTCTTTCTCAAGATAGCTTTGTCTATTTGAGGTTTTTTGTATTTCCATACAAATGGTGAAATTATTTGTTCTAGCTCTGTGAAGAATACCATTGGTAGCTTGATAGGGATTACAGTGAATCTATAGATTGCTTTGGGTAGTACACTCATTTTCACTATATTGATTCTTCCGATCCATGAACACTGTATATTTCTCCATCTATTAGTGTCCTCTTTGATTTCTTTCACCAGTGTTTTATAGTTTTCTATATATAGGTATTTAGTTTCTTTAGGTAGATATATTCCTAAGTATTTTGTTCTTTTTGTTGCAATGGTGAATGGAATTGTTTCCTTAATTTCTCTATTTTCTCATTATTAGTGTATAGGAATGCAAGGGATTTCTGTGTGGTGGTTTTATATCCTGCAACTTTACTATATTCATTGATTAGCTCTAGTAGTTTTCTGGTGGAGTCTTTAGGGTTTTCTATGTAGAGGATCATGTCATCTGCAAACAGTGAGAGTTTTTCTTCTTCTTGTCCAATTTGGATTCCTTTTATTTCTTTTTCTGCTCTGACTGCTGTGGCCAAAACTTCCAAAACTATGTTGAATAGTAGTGGTGAGAGTGGGCACCCTTGTCTTGTTCCTGACTAGGGGATTTTATTTTGTATTGCTGTTGTTTTAAAAATCACAAGTTATGTGTACTTGGCTATTGTTTGTAAGACAATTTTTATGATTTAAAAAAAATTTGCATCCATCAGTTTAATAAATTCTATTGTTTGCATAGTTTATTAGTTTATTCTCTTGATTTCTCCCAGATATATAATCAAAGCACCTACTACTAATAATAATTTCACATCCATCTTTACGTTTTTATACATGTGGCTTCTTTGTCTTTTATGGTTTCAGTATATATTTCCTCTAGAAAAAAGTTTAAAATAGTGTTAATAGTGAACATTTTAATCCTCCAAACTACCACTAAAGCTCCAAAATCTTTATTGAAATCTTTTTATTAATAGAATACACTCCCTGAAAAAACCTTTTAGTACCAGCTCTTTGCAGAAGTTCCAGAGAATAAAGGTGGGAATGAAGCATTCAAGTACCCAAAGATGTTCTTGAAGACCAGAGCATAAAAAAAAAAATCAGGATAAAATAAGGTGGAAAAGGTCAGAAGTGACCAGACATGGCCAGTAACACCTAAAGGGGGAAAAGAGGAGGAAAAGAAACAAACAAACAAAAAAACATTGTGATGACCACAGCCCAGGAACACATACCCACTGAAAGAGATTCAATCCCCAAGTAATGCTTCCCTCCTCACTTCTCCCTACAACACAGGACACAAGATGAAAACAGTGAATAAAGAGGAGTGAACAGCAAGATACAAGTTCTATTTAAGAAGGGGTTTTAGGGAAACCCACAGACAATGGGGGCAAACAAACAAGGGCACCAGAGGAGAATGAAGCTCCAGCAAACATTAAACACAGCCCAGCTCCCAGCCAGGTCAACATAAAATCTCACACCGCAGGCCTATTCACCTTAATTCCTCATATCTGATATTATCATGTCCAACTTTCAACAACATTATAGGATGTGCTAAAGGCAGGAGAAAACACAGAAAGCAAACCTTAGACCCAGACTCTGATGTGACACAGATCTTGGAATGTTCAGGCACAGAATGTGTGTGGATATACTCAAGTATAGAGAGACACTTATTGTAAAGAATTGGCCGGTGAGGCTCATGGGATTATGGAGGTGACAAGTCTCAAGATCTAGGGTCAGCAAACTGGTGACTCTGGAGCCAATGGAGTGGCTGAAGAAGGAGCTGGGGGAGGAAGAGAGTCAGGGAGTCTCATGACAGAGAAGACAGAGGATGCCTGCAGGAATGGGAATTCTCAAAAAGGGAGGAAATCAGTAAAAAATCACTCTGCTGGCAGCACATTTTCTGAAAGATCTGCTGCTTTGGTTTACACCTGTGAGTTCTACTTGTCCTAATGCAGGATAAAGTAGTAATAACACTCATGTTCCTATTTCCCCTGTTGATGTTACTAGCGAAGTCATTCAGTTGTGTCCCAGTCTCTGTGACCCCATGGATTGCAGCCTGCCAGGCTCCTCTGTCCATGGGGTTTTCCAGGTGAGAACACTGGAGGGGGTCACCACCAGGGCTGCAGACAAGTGCAGCCCACAGAACTTTCTGTGTTGGGGGTCTTCTCATAGCTGACGACTGCATTCTCAAGGGCAGTTCTTGAGCTGAGCTTCCGGATCACGTATTACAGAAAAAATATCTGCCATGTCCTCTATGTGTGTGTATGTCTGGGGCACTGTCATTGATCTCCTCCATTCAGCCTGCAGTGTGTTAGCTCTCAAAGGAGAAACAGAGTTCAGGAGAGCACATGGCCCCAGGAGACGCAAGACATGGGCATTCCTCCTGCCCCACAGACAGCAGGGCAGTAAGTCCAAGGCTGTGGTGACTGTGCCTGTGTGTGTGAGTCTGTGTTTCTGTGTGTACTGTGCTTGAGAATGTGTTGCAGGGGTGCTGTGCATACTGTATTTGTGTGTATATGTGTATGTACATGTGTGTGTGTTATATTTGTATGTATGTTGTGTGTGTCTATTTGTGTATAGATGAATATATGTGTGTTATGTTTGTTTGTATCATATGTATGTTTATACGTGTGTTTGTATGTTTGTGAGTATATGCATGAATGGTGTGTGCTGTGTTTCTATGAATGGGTTGTTGTGAATATATGTGTGTGAGTGGTCTCTGTGTCGTATGTTTGTGTTTGTGTGCTGTGTATGTATGTTCATATGTCTGTGAGTGAATGTGTATTCATGTGTGTTGTATGTGTGTACTATGTTTGTATTTTAGTACGTGTATGTGTGTAAGTAGTGTATGTGTTGTGTTTGTGTGTATTTTGTTTGTATGTTTGTAAGTGTGTTTCTCCTGAGAAACCTCACAAGGTAACAGATCTGCTCCACGTTGGAGACAAACACTGGCGCGTGGCCCATTTGTGGTGATGCCCCGTCGGGCAGGGTCTGGGGTGAGGTGGCCGGGGGCTGGGCAGACAGCTCT
Source organism: Oryx dammah (assembly GCF_014754425.2). NCBI lineage: Eukaryota > Metazoa > Chordata > Mammalia > Artiodactyla > Bovidae > Oryx > Oryx dammah. The sequence continues at coordinate 112,481,070 of NW_024070202.1, forward strand.
CTGGGCTTGAGAGTGGATGACTGGAATTCCTGGTGGGTGACATAACCTCCTTGGCAAAGAGGACTGGGAATTGCTCTAGAAAACATTGTGAAATGTCCTGGAATCTTTCAGGGGGACAAGATCTCAGGAATGTGTAGTTTGGACCCAGCATCCACATCTCTAGGGACATAGAGGCTCCAGCAGCGTGACCACCCAAGTCAGTGGCCTGGAACTGAGTGCTGAGGACCCGGGGCTCCTGGCAGGACTGGACCTCATGTGGAGAGGGAACCTGTGCATGTCTGCCACCCTCCTCACTGCCCAGCCTACGGCCTCTGTGGCCCTCCCTGCCAGGCTCTCCTGACAGGTCGTTCAAGCCTCACAAGTCCCTCACCAGCCCCTCCAGCAATGTTCTGCTCATGTCCACCCAGAACCCTGGCTGCTGCTCCCAGGACAGTGTCTGTCAGGATGTGTCTCTGGTCATTTCTCCCCATCACAGAATCACCCCCCTCCCTGCAAGTTGAGACCATGTGAAGGGGAAAGAAGGGGAAAACAGGGTTCCTAAAGGAGGTAGTGGGTGTCTCAGACACCCCCTACCCAGTCCCATGCCAACAAACCAACACAAACAGCTTCCATGGGCAAGAGAAAGGCGAAAGTCAGGAACCCCTGAAAGCTTGGAGGAAACATCAGTAAGACACATCAGTAAGAAACATCAGTAAGACACATGATGAGTTTTTTCTAGATGGAGGAAGAATTTGAAATCCCTCTCCTGGAGGAACCTGAAGAAGGCGCATCTCAAGATCTCTCTCCAGATGGTTCAGGAGGTAGAACAACTTTCTAGCAGACATGAACTTGAGAGAGGTGGGGCTGGGGCCTGAGGGGCAGGTGGTGTGCTGGGAGGGGCAGCGGGAGTCCCCCCTGTCAGAGATTTGCCCACTGGGGTGGCCATCACCAGGTGTCTGGGTTGGGCCTCCCTTCACCCCAGCCAGACAGAAGGAAAAGGCCCCTGATGGTGCTGTGGGTCAGAGGGGGCAACAGACTACAGCCACTGCCCCTTCACTGAGTATCAGGAAGGATGTGTTTGTGGGTGTGGCAGACGGCTCGCCCCAGGCCCTTGGTGGGTGTCGCGCTGGCTCTACCATAAGACTCTGAGGACCACGGGGGCTGAAAAGCACTAGTGAACACATAGGATGCAATCAAGAGCCCACAGGTCTGGGCTCTGTCTTCCCAAGGGGCTCCCTCCCCCCACAAAAGCGGTTTCATCAAGGTCAGGGGCTTCACTTTCATGGGCTCAACTTGACATCTAACCTGGGGAGACAGAACTTAGGAATTTAAGAATGCTGGAAATCCATTACTTTCCTGGATAAAAGAATTGATTGGCAATTTATTATGCATTTCAACACAACTATGTTTTAGTAGACAAACTTCAGTGTCCTGAGCCATTGGGAGAAACCCATAATATTAAGCTGCATAGGAAAGTGATAGTCCCAGTGTTCACACCTGATTTATCCTTTTTGCAGCAATCGGGGTTAAGTATTACTTTAAAATTCCTCTTCAATGCTCAATGTATTTGGCTTTTAAGTCCAAAGATGTGGCATCAGTGTCTCCAGGCTTGCCCAGACGGGAGACCACTGTTTTCCTCTAGCTTTGCATCTGAGAGTACAGATGGACATTGCCCTTCCCTGCTTCTGTGGAACTCCCAGTCATTCACTCAGGTCACCTGGGGAAGTTGGAGGGAGCCCATATCTTCCAGTCAGAGTTGGTGGGTGGGTCAGCCCACCAAGGCAGAAAGGCAGGAGAAACATATCCCTGCTGGGCAGAGCTGGAAGAAGATGGTGCCAGTCCTGGCCTCAAGAGGCTAAGGGCTCTGCACTGAGACACAGCAGTGTCTTTGCTGGGAACAGACTGGGAATCAGCTAGGGTTTGATGCTTCTCTATGTGCTGTGGGTCCTGGGACCTGCAAGGCCAGAAGGGAATTCCCTTCATGCCCTCCAGCTGCAGTCATTTCTAAAATCTGGACATGGAATCCTCAGTATTAGATGGGCATGAAACATCTACTCGCAGCTGATGGTTCTGATATTCTCCTGGGTGAGGGTGTCTAGCCCAAACTTCACCCGTGGAACTTAGGACTGTGACCCCAGTGTGAGCTGTGCTGTGGAGTTGAGAGTCTGGCTGAAAGGCCCCCACCCTCACAACACTCCTTGTTGGGAAAAGTGAAGGTAATGTGGTGTGTTCGATCATGGCAGGGAGAGGACAGACACAGAGGCTTGTGCTTCCAACTTCATCCTCTTCCTGGAAAGGGTCTCCAACCAGAGGTGCTCGAGGAAGCTCAGGCTCCCAGTTCATGAGGGGATGATCCCACCTGGTGGGAATAGGTGGCCCAAGAAGAAGTTTCAAAACAGAAGCATAAAACATGGCATTCTACCATATGATCCCACCATTCTACTTCTGGGGAATATACCCCATAGACTTGAAACAGATGGTGAATATATGTGCATTGAGGTGCATAGTAGCATTATTCACAATAGCAAAAAGTGGAAACAACCCCCAAATCCATATATATCTGAATATGGATTCATATATACACCTACATTCATATATACACCTACACTGGAATATTATTCAGCCTTAAAAAGGAAGGCAATTCTGACACTTGTTCCAACATGGATGAACCTTGCACACATTATGCAAAGTGAATAAGCCAGACACAGCAGGGCAAAAATTGCCTGATCCCAGTAATGTGAGGTCCTTAGAACAAACACATGGAGAGAGAAAGAGCAGTGGACGTCACGTGTTGGGGGAGGCAGGATGGGGAGTGAGTGTTTACTGGGGACAGGGTGTCATTTGGGAAGATGGAAAGATCGTGAGATGCCCAAGTGATGACTGCCCAAGTGTGAATGTATGGAAGGCTACACCTAAATATGGTTCAAACAGTACATTTTATGTTATGTATTTTGTACCTTAATTTTCCCCAAAAAAATTCACAAAAGAGAAAAGGAAGAAAAGCATGTGAACCTAGGGCATATCTCGGATGCAGACACTGATCTTCCTTTGTCCTGCCCCCACCCAAACTGTATGCCCCCGGGTAGGCTAAAGTGGGGGACAGGCTCTAACCCCGACCCCTACCTTCTCTTGATGCTTCCAGGGCTGCGGGGGGATGAAGGGACCCTGCAGACACTGAAGCTCATCCTGGTGGGAAAATCTGGGAGCGGGAAAAGCACCACAGGGAACAGTATCCTTGGGAGGAGAGTGTTAGAGTCCAAGCTCAGCGCTTGCCCGGAGACCCAGGCCTTCCAGCAGGGGCACTGTGCATGGGAGGGGAGGGAGCTGCAGGTCATGACACCCCAGACATCCTGTCCTGCTGGGTAGCGCTGTGGGGGACCACTCTGATTGCATACCTCTGGGGCTTCCTGCCTGTCTCCCTTGGCCTGGAGTGCACGTCCAGGCCCCTCACTTGCCTGCTCCATCCCAGGGGGTCCCTGGCCCCTCCTGTCTCCAGGGCAGCCTCTGAGAGAATCTGTAAATTCTTTAAGGGTAAGTGAAACAAAGTCATTTTGCTTCTAAGTGAATAGACCCATTACTTCATAGCCACTAAACTAACAGCTAAAGTCATTCACATTTCATTTAAGATAAGAAAATAAATATCTTTCACTTAGGTACTTTCTTTTTAACCCTGTTGGCTTAATTGATCTCATCCTAGAAAATAAAAGTATTGACCAAATGACAGGCACTGTCACTCACAAAACTTCGTCACTAAATGGCAAATGGCAATCACTCAAAACACATCTTTCACTAAAAATTATAAAGGAATTGCTTAAAATTTTACAGAATATGGGGCTTTCTCTCCTTTATTACTAAAACTCAAGGAAAATCCCTCCCACGACATTTCAGAAGGAAGGGGAATTGTTGCTTCACACCATCACTCCCTGAGCATCAGAGAACAGGGAAGGCATTGTCGGTTTATTCTGGAAATCCCATGAAAGAAAGAGGTTCTGTGGATGAGGTCATGTGTAGGGGGAAGAGAGGGGGTTGTCTTGGCCAAAACTGTGAAAATAGTGACCTTTGGAATTCATTATTCTCAAAAAAAAAAAAAAAAAAAATCCCTACACTGGAGCAAAGCACGAGAGAGATCTGGAGAATCCGAAGTGACCAGTGAGTCCACAGGCTGCTTGCTCCTTGGTGGGTCAAAGCAGTGGCTAAAAATTTCAGGGAAGTTTTCCAGCTCTGAATTCTCCTGTAATAACTTTCATACACTCTGTAGAAAATTAAAAAATAATGAGAGGTTTTCAACAACTGTTGGAAGACACTGAGAGTGACCCAGTACAGGGAGAGGCTGTGGGGAACTGGACGCTTCACTCAGGGGCCACGTGGCTGTCACATGTATGTGGTTCCCCCTGAGAGCAGGTCCCCATCCTGCTGATCCAGGGATGTCGCTCAAGCAGAAATTCACAGGATGGAGTTGGCAGCCAGAGAGGGTAGATATTGACGGAAAACTCCCACAGAGGGGCATGGGTGGGAGAGTGAGCAATTCTGCATAAAAACTCCCTTCAAATCTTTGGACGACCCAGGAATTGTGGTCTCTAAACGGTCCAGGGGAAACATTTTAGAAGGATGAATAAGCTGGTCAGAGATTTCAGCAGTTGCCCTCAGCAGCAAAAACAGAATTTTAGATTCTAGTCCACCAAGTATTCCACTGAAATACTAGTGGGAGTAAAGATCACCTCAGGACTAAGGGACTTGCCCTGAAAGAGCAAAACTGGAACAGCTCCTTGGTTTTGACACTAAGCCTTCCCAAGTTAAGTTCAAAGGCATCGACCAGTAATTTAAGTGCCTGCTGGAGCAAACACAGTACTCTTCAGAAGAGCATAATAATATCCCAAGTTTCTACAACATGCTATGGAGAATATCCTGTAAACTATTAAAAGTTCTTATTTTTAACATGAAGGTTCAGTTCAGTTCAGTTCAGTAGCTCAGTTGTGTCTGACTCTTTGTGACCCTATGAATCGCAGCACACCAGGCCTCCCCGTCCATCACCAACTCCCTGAGTTTACTCAAACTCATGTCCATCGAGTTGGTGATTCCATCCAGCATCTCATCTTCTCTCGTTCCCTTCTCTTCCTGCCCCCAATCCCTCCCAGCATCAGAGTCTTTTCCAATGAGTCAACTCTTCGCATGAGGTGGCCAAAATATTGGAGTTTCAGCTTTAGCATCAGTCCTTCCAATGAACACCCAGTACTGATCTCCTTTACGATGGACTGGTTGGATCTCCTTGCAGTCCAAGGGACTCGCAAGAGTCTTCTCCAACACCACAGTTCAAAAGCATCAATCCTTCAGTGCTCAGCTTTCTTCACAGTCCAACTCTCATATCCATACATGACCACTGGAAAAATCATAGCCTTGGCTAGATGGACCTTTGTGGGCAAAGCAATGTCTCTGCTTTTTAATATGCTATCTAAGGTAGAAAGGTTGAAAGTTATAAAACTTCCCTCTACACATGTTTATCTGCATCTCATAGTATTTTGCGTGTTCTCTTTTCACTATCACTCAGTTTATGATATTTTGCATATTCTTTGTGATATCTTTTATCACTCATGGATTATTAAGGAGAATGTATTTAATTTCAAAATATTTGAGGATTTTCTAGAAATTGCAGTATCCAGCATGGTAGACACTAGCAATATGTGGTTATTGAACATTTGAAATATAGCTATACCTGGGAAACTGAACTTTTATTTCATGATAATTTGTTTTAATTCAAATTTAAACACTGAAGCACTGTAAAATATTTTACTATAGAAATACACTTCACTCTAATGGTTGTATCACATATTATTGTATTGCAATGTAAACCTTGGGGACATTTATCGTTTCTAGTGTCAGAACATAAGGACATCGTCACTGATTTAGTCGATGTCCGAAGACTGATTCCCTTTGAACAATCTTGCTAATGAGTGTTGTGGTACTTTTATGAATACTTTGTGTAGACAGCATGGGTAACAGTGATACAGAGCTACCTTTAGTTGTTATTAAATTTAAATCCTGATGATTATTTTACATATACTAGATTCAGATTAATTTTTAGGTATAAGTAAGCATGAAGAAAATTTAAGCTTCCAAGTGAAGTTGGTGCAGAATGAATGGAGATGACAAAGCAGGTACTAAAACTGGAACAGGAGAGAGAAAAAGCCTGGAAGATATTTTACAACATTCACCATGAACGGTAATTGTAGTGTGCTGCAGTGCAGTGAAACCAAGAAAAAAGAAACAAAAAAAAGGTGTTATAGATCTTTTCAGTAAATATATACAGGGTTTGATAAAAGGTTTCCTCTCAGCCATCAAAAACAGACTTGACAAAACTAGTAATGGAAGCCAGAACTGAATGGCCAACAAAAAACACTCTGGATGGGTTTTAACAAACTCAGGAGTTGTTGGAACTTTGGCCAGCTATAAAACAGCTTGGATTACTGGGTGAAAGAAAAATTTCAAGCAGAGAGATGATGAAAAATATTATTACTCTGGTTATGAAAGTTTTCTTGCAATTTTTAAAAGAAAAAAACTAAAAATTCTAATGTATACAAAACATGAAAGACCTTCCACCAAATAATTGCCCAGAGAGACCTTTAAAATAATATCAAAGAGCAATGGATTTAGTTTTAAAAGTTGCAAGTCTTTTTCTTTAGAGCTACACGAGAAGTGTGACTTTAGACATGATCAATATAACCCTGTGAGTATGCCTTTATTTTTTTAAACGTTTCTCCTCTTTATTTTAGCCATGGATGGAAATGTGTGATTTTCTCTTGAGATGAAAATATTTTCAATGCATGGTGATCTTGCCTGATGGGTTTAGTATTTTCTGCATAACTGATACAGGAACTCCTATATGATTCCCCTCCATCCTGTTTTAAAAGTCAGAAAAAAGCAGCGAACTGGGAGGGAAATAGCTTATCCTCAGAGTAGTAATGTTTGAAGGCTTTCAAAGTATGTTGGTTTTTCCCTCCTTCCAACTGCATGTCTCCATTTTCTTCTTCAGTTCAGTTCAGTCACTCAGTCGTGTTCGACTCTTTGTGACCCTATGAATCATAGCACGCCAGGCCTTCCTGTCTATCACCAACCCCCGGAGTTCACTCAAACTCATGTCCATCCATCCATCCATCTCATCCTCTGTAGTCCCCTTCTCCCCCTGCCCCCAGTCCCTCCCAGCATCAGCGTGTTTTCCAATGAGTCAACTCTTTGCATCAGGTGGCCAAAGTATTGGAGTTTCAGCTTTAGCATCATTCCTTCCAAAGAAATCCCAGGGGTGATCTCGTTTAGGATGGACTGGTTGGATTTCCTTGCAGCTTTCTTCATAGTCCAATTCTCACATCCATACACGACCACTGGAAAAACCATAGCCTTGACTAGACGGACTTTTGTTGGCAAAGTAATGTCTCTGATTTTCAATATGCTATCTAGGTTGATCATAATTTTCCTTCCAAGGAGTAAGCGTCTTTTAATTTCATGGCTGCAATAACCATCTGCAGTGATTTTCTTCTCACAGCTCACAAAATGTAAGGGTCTTCTTGTTGTTAAGAGTTGTTCTTTGTAGGTTTTTTTTCTTTCCCCAGATGAAAGTCCTATCTCTCCTTTGTTTGTTTCTCTATGCAGTATTTGACTTGCTCAGTTCTTGCCTGATTGTGTCAATGAGCTCTTTTAGCTGTGCTTAGTTGCCCAGCATTTCACATGATGTTAGCCACTCAGCATTTCGCATGATGTACCCTGCATATCAGTTAAATAAGCAGGGTGACAAGATACAGCCTTGATGTACTCCTTTCCCAATTTGGAACCATTCTGTTGTTCCATGTCCAGTTCTAACTGTTGCTTCAAGATTGCTGGGAGCAATATCAATAACCTCAGATATGTAGATGACACCACCTTTATGGCAGAAAGTGAAGGGGAACTAAAGAGCCTCTTGATGAAAGTGAAAGAGGAGAGTTAAAAAACTTGTTTAAAACACAACATTCAAAAAACAAAGATCATGGCATCCAGTCCCATCACTTTATGGCAAACAGATGGTGAAACAATGAGAACAGTGATGGAATTTATTTTTTGGGCTCCAAAATCACTGCAGATGGTGACTGCAGCCATGAAATTAAAAGATGCTTCCTCCTTGGAAGAAAAGCTATAACACTGGGATAACCCAGAGGGATGGTATGGGGAGGGAGGTGGGAGGGGGGTTCAGGAATGGGAACTTATGTACACCAGTGGCGGATTCATGTTAATGTATGGCAAAACCAATACAGTATTGTAAAGTAAAAAAATTAAAAAATTTAAAAAAAGGAAAAGCTATAACCAACCTAGACAGCATATTAAAAAGCAGACATTACTTTGCTGACAAAGGTCCATCTAGTGAAAGCTTTGGTTTTCCCAGTGGTCATGTATGGATGTGAGAGTTGGATTGTAAAGCAAGCTGAGCACTGAAGAATTGATGCTTTTGTACTGAGCTGTTGGAGAAGACCCTTGAGAGTCCCTTGGACTGCAAGGAGATCCAACCAGTCCATCCTAAAGGAGATCAGTCCTGGGTGTTCATTGGAAGGGCTGATGCTGAAGCTGAAACTCCAATACCTGGCCACCTGATGTGAAGAACTGACTCACTGGAAAAGACCCTGTTGCTGCGAAAGATTGAAGGCAGGAGGAGAAGGAGATGACAGAGGATGAGATGGTTGGATGGCATCACCGACTCGATGGACATGAGTTTGAGCAAACGTCAGAGGTTGGTGGTGGACAGGGAAGCCTGACAGGCTGCAGTACATGGGATCGCAAAGAGTTGGAGATGACTGAGCAAATGAACTGAAATGACCAGGCTGAATGCCTAGTTTATAGTCTGGAAATGACTTACTACACAGCATCAGTGAATTGGTAAAAAAAAAAAAAAAAAGAAAAAATCAGACACTGGAGAGGGAGACTCTTATGCAGCATTAATAATATACATATATATATATATATATATACATATTTATATACGTGTGTTTGTATATATTGGAGAGGGGCATGGCCACCCACTCCAGTATTCTTGCCTGGAGAATCTTCATGGACAGAGGAGCCTGATGGGCTACAGTCTATGGGGTCCCAAAGAGAAGTAGGACATGACTGAGCGACTATACACACATACACGTGTGTGTGTGTGTGTGTATACATATATAGTTGTTCAGTTGCTTGGTCATGTCCGACTCTTTGCCACCCATGGACTACAGCATGCCAGGCTTCCCTGCCCTTCACCTTCTCCTGCAGCTTGCTCAAACTCATGTCCATTGAGTTAATGATGCCATCCAACCATCTCATCCTTTGTTGTTCCTTTCTCCTCCTGCCTTCAGTCTTTCCCAGCATCAGGGTCTTTTGTAATGAGTCAGTTCTTCACAACAGGTAACCAAAGTATTGGACCTTCAGCTTCAGCATCAGTCCTTCCAAAGGATATTCAGGCTGTTTTCCTTTAGGTTTGACTGATGTGATCTCTGTGCAGTCCAAGGGTCTCTCAAGAGTCTTCTCCAACACCACAGCTCAAAAGCATCAGTTCTTCAGCAATCAGCCTTCTTTATAGTCCAACTCTCACATCCATACATGACTACTGAAAAACCCGTAGCTTTCAGTATACAGACTTTTGCTGGCAAAGTGATATCTTTGCTGTTTAATACACTGTCTAGATTTGTCATACCTTTCCTTCCATGGAGCAAGCATCTTCTAATTTCATGGCTGCAGTCATCATCCACAGTAATTCTGGAGCCCAAGAAAAGAAAATCTGTCACTGTTTCTACTTTTTCCCTTTCTACTTGTGATGAAGTGATGGGACCAGATACCATGATCTTTGTTTTTTGAATGTTGAGTTTTAAGCCAGCTTTTTCACTCTCCTCTTTTACCCTCATCAAGAGGCTCTTTAGTTCCTCTTAGATTTCTGGCATAAGGGTGGCATCATCTGTGTATCTGAGGTGATTGATATTTTCCTGGCAATCTTGATTCCAGCTTTTGCTTCATCCAGCCTGGCATTTCTCATGATGTTCTCTGCATATAAGTTAAGTAAACAGGGTGACAATATACAGCCTTGTCATACTCATTTCCCAATTTTGAATCAGTCTGTTGTTCCATGCAAGGTTCTAACTGCTGCTTCTTGACCCACAAACAGATTTCTTACGAGACAGGTGAGGATGTCTCATATTCTCATCTCTTGAAGATCACAGTTTGTTGTGATCCACACAGTCAGTCTTCACCATAGTCAATGAAGCAGAATTAGATGTTTTTCTTGAATTCCCTTGCTTTCTCTATGAGCTAATGGATGTTGGCAATTTGATATCTGGTTCCTCTGCTTTTTGTAAAGCCAGCATGGAAAATTGTAAATGTTATTTTAAATATATATATATATTCCATATGTTTTTTAAAAGTCACATTCCTTAAGTATCAGGGAAGGGAGCCAAGTCCTTGGTAATTAGTAAAGCTAGTGGAGGTGATGGAATTCCAGCTGAACTCTTTAAAATCCTGAAAGATGATGCTGTTAAAGTGCTGCACTCAGTGTGCCAGCAAATCTGGAAAACTCAGCAATCGCCACAGGATTGGGAAAGGTCAGTTTTCATTCCAATCCCAAAGAAAGCCAGTGCCAATGTATGGCAAATAATTACATTTAATATATTTCACTCCATTCTTGGATGTGTCTCAGGGACTTTTAAACTGCACATTCTTATAAGAAAACAAGTATTCATATACCCATGTTCAGATTATTTTGATGATTTGATTAAAGTAATGAGATAGGAAATAAATAGCAGAATGATTTTCTTTGTCTCATTTACAGCATTAACCTGGGATGCAAGAATAAGAATAATTGAATGTATTTATACTGAAAATTACCACTGCAGCTAGCTTGTTTTTTTTAAGCCTGAATTTAATTTTCTTTGAGGAGTATATGTGCTTCTTTGGTTGAATATTTGCTTGTGGAAAGTTGTAATACAAAGCATATTAAATTCACACTTAAGAATTTTGACTGAAATGCTTATGATGAAAACTATAGAGACCAAGTCCTCCCACATTCTGCAGAGTGAAACCGAATCTGTCCTCTCAGAGTGACCACCTCTGCAGGAGTCCTGTGCTTCTTTGCCAGGTGCTTCTCATATCCCTGAGCCTTTGCTAACTTCCCTGGTGCCTCAGTTGGTAAAGTGTCTGCCTGCAATGGGGGAGACCTGGGTTCAATCCCTGGGTTGAGAACATCCTCTGGAGAAGGAAATGGCAACCCACTCCAGTACTCTCGCCTGGAAAATCCCATGGACGGAGAAGCGTGGTAGGCTACAGTCCATGGGGTCACAGAGTTGGACATGACTGAGCGACTTTACTTCACTTTAGCGACTGAACAACAGTGGCAATAGTTTCTTTCCAGTAGTATGTTAGTTTCTCCTGTACAGCAAAGTGAGGCAGCTATAGATAGGTAGCAGCTATATTAAAGGTCCAGTCCTATATTTTTGGGGGAAATCAGGGCAAGTTACATGTCCCTGTTTTGGACAGAATGGGTGAGGGCATGGAGAAGATGATTTTAAGATGACCAAGCAAGGAGAGTTGGCATAGGTCACATGTGACCTCCAGACCATGTTGGAAGAACATGGAAATGTGCTTGGGGAAAGCCTACACATTACTAGGTGAAGAGGACCCATTGGAAGAGGAGAAAAGGGACAGAGATGTCTCTATTTTATCCATAGATTTAAAAGAATTTTTGTAGCAGGAAAGCCACAGTGGTCTCAGAAACCTTGGTTACACATAATTTCTACCAGTACATAATGATGAATCCAAGGAGAATGTAGACTTTGACTGACAGAGGGGTTGAAAATGTTGCTCAAACCTTCTGGGGGAAAAAGGGGGAAGGGAGATGTCTGTAGGGTGGACCAAGTCTACACCAAAATCATCTTGAACTTTTACAAAAACTGAAATTCATCCCTGTGTTCTTTTTTTTTTTGACATTTTAATCTTCTTTTTTAAAAAAAAATTTTTTAAAAATTTAATTTTATTATTATTATTTTTTCACTTTACAATATTTATCCCTGTGTTCTTAGAAGGAGTAGTGGTGCTTTCCAAGAAGAAAAATAGATTTCAATTTGGACAAATATGAGAAAACAGAAAAGTTTTATTAAAATAACAATAAGCAAATAATATATCTGCATGGGGCAGTTGTTAGTTTCACAGGAAAAGGAGAAAGAGAACTGATTATTCAGCAAACTGGTTGTTATTGGTCAAAGATTTCCTACAGATACATCTGAATACACCAAGCATTATTCCCTTATCTGTTGAATATCTTTTGAACCTTTTGGCATTTCAGGTAGTTGAGTTCTGAAAGATCTTTTTGCCAGAGAACTCTTTGTTCATAATGGTCAGTTGATAAGGAACACTTTGAAGCCTTCAGTAAAATTATAAGTGAACAAATTTCCATTCATCTAGAAAGATTTCTATATGTACCTCCTTCTGTAAGCTTAACTAATGGAAATAACTGATCTTTCTAATAAACTATAAGGGTAAGATGATCAGCGCCGTCTAAAGACAAGATAAGTGAGAAAAAACTGTAGGGGAAGATCAGCCACCAATCTAGAAAGAATCTAGAGGAGAAATCTTTTCTAGGGGTAAAGAGAGAAACCTCGGGGCCATCTTCTTGGGTCTCCTGCATTCCCTGTCTTGGTGTCTCTGAGAAAGAATTCACAAATTAGGGAGCATCAATACTTTCTGCTTCGGAGTTTCACAAGTTGAGAATTTATCCCTTCCCTGTTAAATCAATCAAACATATACCAATTATCAATAGTGAACTTACTCTCTTTAGCCCTGAGAGTCTCAGAGAAAAAGGAGCATGCTCTGAGTTACATGGGGAAGGACCACCCGAAAATATGCAGGAAATATAGACAGATTTTCATGAAGTTTAATCCTTAAACAGAGAGAAGACAAAGGAAGCAACCTCTAACAACTTAAAGATGAGTTCAAGTATCTCATTCTGACTCAAAACATCATCTCTGGCTGTTCGCTGCCTTGAAACCCAGTAAGCTTCCCTTTCTGCCAATTGCCTTTCCATTTTTACCTTCCACTTTTGCTGTTCTAGTTTATCCTTCAGCTTTCCGATTTCCTCTTTGAACTCCTGTTTTATCTGAGCTTTTGCTCTCTCAAGCTCTTCTCTGTAATTTTCTTCTAACACTTGGGTTTCTTTCTGAATCTCCTCCTCGGTCTTCTGATACAGGCTATTCGTGTAGTATCTCCCCTTGCACTTGTCCACCACATCCTGGACCAGGGCCAGCAGCTGCTCCCTCTGGTCCTCCTGCTCAGCCCCTGTGGCCTTGTTGTTGAAAACACAGTAGCGACCTCTGAACTTGTGAATCAGCTCTTGGATGGCTGTAGGAGCTTGCTTTAAGTAATCATGGAAATCCATGCCTTCTAAGTCATCTTTCCGGGTGAATAAGAGAATCATGTGTTCCCTAGCTCTCTCTCCAACATTGTCAGGATCTTCTCTGTGGCTTTCTGGTCTTCAGGTGTGTAACGGCCCAGTGGGATGACCAGGAGCAGAGCGTGAGGCCCTGGGGAGGTCAGCACCATGCAGCGGGTAATCTCCTTGACAGTCTCAGCATCAGGGGCCTCCGTGTCAAAGAGGCCAGGTGTGTCCGCAATGACAATTTCTCTCCCCTTCCAAGTGCTGCTTCCTTTCTTACAGTGCTTGGTGATGGATACAGCCGAAAAGATAGATGGAAACACTTTCTCTCTGAGGATGCTGTTTCCTGTTGCACTTTTTCCTGCCCCAGTCTTACCCACTAAGACAAGTCTTATCTGGGAATCTCCAGGGTTTGCAAGCCCTGGAACATCAGGAAACAAAAATCTCAGTGTTAGAATGAACTTCAACCGTCTCCCCTGCAAGGCTCCCACCCACTGAATAAATATTCAACCCTGAATATTCATTGGAAGGACTGATGCTGAAGCTGAAGCTCCAATACTTTGGCCACCTGATGCAAAGAGCAGACTCACTGGAAAAGATTCTGATGCTGGGAAAGGTTGAAGGCAAAAGGAGAAGGGGGTGGCAGAGAATAAAATGGCTAGACAGCATCACCAAATCAATGGACATGAATTTGAGCAAACTCCAGGAGAGAGTGGAGGACAGAGGAATCTGGCAGGCTGCAGTCCATGGGCATGATTTAGCAACTGAACAACAATAACAACAGATATTTTTCAGGATCCCTTTCAGCTTCTTACTCTGATCTTGTGGAAGCAAACAGCTCATAGAGGAGGAAACAATGTGATTAAGAAGAGGACTCTGAGTTGCTACCAGTAGCTGTTCTTCATAACATAGGAGGTAACACAAAATTGACTGTGCATATTCGACTTACTAGGAAAGTTGAAAGTTAATATCAGAACAGTAGAGCACAGCAATTGAAACCTGAATTTAAACACCAAATCATCTACCAGCTCTTTCTGTGCTGGTATTCCACAAGTCTCTGCATATCTCTGCAATGTGTCTATAAGGTCAAAGTCCTCTGGATTTGTCAGGCATAGAGCCAGGACCAGAGGGAAGGCAATTGACAATCACAAGTGAAAGCCTGTTTTCTGAGAAGGCAGACCTTGCTGGGTGGCCCTTGAACTTAAGGGTCTGATTCCTGCATGAGGAATCCTATGTTATATCTACCCATTTCTGCTTTAAGACAATGCCTACATTATCCCACGTACAACATCATAGACACTGTTACCAACTCCAGGTTATTTTCAGAGCCATCACCATTCACCCAGGTCCTCAGACTAGAAAGCTAGGAGTCGCCCTTGACTCCCCTCTTTCCCCACTCTCCAGATTCAACCCATCAGCATATTCTCTTGGCCCCAAATCTGTTCACCTGTCTCTTTTTTGAAGATCATCATTCCAGTCCAGATTCCATCACCACCCCTGCCTCAGCAGTCTCCTAACAGGTGTCTCCACTTCTGCTTTGTCCCTTTCAGTCTATTCTGTGAGGTGGGCTAATCTTTAAAAAATATCAATCAAACAGAACCAGGAACTTGCAGAAACCCCTCCTGTGATGTCCACAAAATCTGTAGTTAACCTCCATCTCCCACACACTTTCTGATGAAGTGTTTGCTGATCCCTGAATCCCTAAAGCAGAGTTTTCCCCATTTGAGAACTAGAATCCCAGGATAAAAGAAGTAAATTTCCCATTGTTGTAAATACTGGATATGGAATGGCTAAGATTTATCTAAGAAAAAATATATGTAAGAATTCAGAGTATTCTTAATAGTTGGCCCCACAATAGAAGCTCCAGCCTAAGGAGATCCCAGGGCATTGGCTGGCCTTAGAGACAGGCTGTAGGAAATTCATGGCCCAGCAGTAAAAGGGCACCAAGGCCAGTGCCAACACCACAACCATTGGCCAATGCTGATAACGAATGGATGGCAACTTCTGAAGATGGCGGCCATAGCCACGAAGGAGTCCATCTCTGCACTCCTGCCTCTTGGGAAGGTGGATTCTAAGCTCCTCTCATCAGGATGCTGAGTCTGTTTCTCTAACCCTTCAGTCTGACTGGGCCGTGTGACTTGCTTTGGATCATAGGATCATGAAAACATGGTTAAGCAGAGAATCCAAAAGGACTGATACATTGCGCTTTGCCTTCTCTTTCTGATTTTTGGAACCCTACACCTGCCCTGGACTAGCCTACTTGATGAGGGGCACAAGGCCCTGTTATCCCTGTCTGCCTGGCCAACCCAGAGCTTGCTGACCACCAGGCACATCTGTGAGGCTACCCAAGATTATTGTGTTGCATCCTGAACCACCAGCCAAGCACCCACACATGAGTCAGTCTGGCTGAGATTAGCCAGGTTGGTCCAGACCCAGGCACGGCCCAAATGAGTGACCCTCAAAATTAAGAGCCAAGTAAATTGTTGCTGTTTTAAGTTCCTGAATTGCGGGATGATTTGCTAAATCAGCAAAAGCTCAAATGATAGAATCTATTCCTAGGATAAAGAGGTAGAGGGAGGGTTTTATGAGAAACAGAGTGATCAGTCTGTTGAGTCTGTTGGTTAGAGTGAGGCCCCTGGGAGCAAGAAAATTAGGGGCCTGAATGAGGCATTGATCACCCCCACGTTCCTCCTTCCCAGTCCTCTCGGGTTGAAGAGAGGGGCAGAGAAACCACCTGGAAGTCCACAACCCCTGATCTAGTGTGCCCACATGATAGGAAGTAGCAAATAAGAAACCTCATCAAGCCCGGGAGCAGTCAGGGTACTGGAACTCTCCTCCTGCTTGCTCTAGCTGTTAAGCTACATCACAAGGAGGATGCAGAGAGGGTGGAGAGAATGAGAGAGCAGAGCAAATGAGGAGAAAATGAGAAATGTGGTTGAAGACATTTTGCTCTTGTACGTGTTGGCTGGATGACAGGGCAGGAGAGTCCCAGCCCTCCCCGCAAGCCTGGCTGCCCTCCCCAAGCAGCCTCTCACCGTGGCTGGTCCTGGGTTCGCTGAGGTACTGGGCTGCCATTGTGGTTTGGATTCCTGGGAATAGAGAGGCAGAACTATGTTATGTCAGGGAAATGCAGAACAAACCAGAAACATCGACCTCCTGTAAACAACAGTTTCTCTTTTTTGATAAACTTGCTGCTCGATCTCCCCTCTCTTTCTCAATACTTCTTAATTCTGCTCTCAGTCTCATTTTCAGACTGCCAGACTTCTTTACACAGATGTTAGTGCTTCAGGTGCTTCCTTGGCACTGGTTCTGGGTGCCCTTCCCTCCTCTATTCAGTGAATTATTGCTCTGAGTGCCATTTATATGTAGTCTGCAGCCTGGACCCTTCCCAGAGTTCCAACCGTTTCTATCCCATTCAAATTCTCCATTTGGCAGTTTGATTTGGACAAAATGAAACCCTGACCTCCATCTCCAGCCTTGTTAGCATTTCAGTAAATGACATCATGAAATGGCTCATGTAGAATCTTGGGGTCATCTCTAAAACACTTCTTTCCTCACTCACAGTCCATCACCAAATCCTATAGATTTTTGTTCCCCAAATGAAAAATTATCCATTTCTTCCCATCTCCATGTGAATCCAATCCTATCATTTGATTGCAATGTATTAGGCTCCCAGATGATACTGTATCTTCAATCCCTCCTCTACTCAATAGTCAGATGCCTTTATAAAATTTATAACCGAAGGATAATTGCTTTACAGTATTGCGTTCATTTCTACCAAACATCAACATGAATCAGTCATAGGTTTACCCATGCTCGCTCGCACTTGAACATCCCTCCCACCTCCCTCTGCATCCCATCCCTCTAGGTTGTTACTGAGCCCCGGTTTGAGGTCCCTGAGTCGTACTGGCAAAGTCTCACTGGCTTCCTATTTTACATATGGTAATGTATATTTCCACATTACTCTCTCTGTACATAGTCATATGCCTTTTTGATATTTGTTTTTTTCCCTCTTGTTTAGATTTTCTAATAAATTGCTTTTGTTTTTTATTTTTCAAATAGTTGAAAGCCCTTGGAATGGCCCCAAAGGCCTTATGCAATCAATTTCTCCCTCTCTTTCAAAAAGTTTTCATCATAGTGGCCTCTTCAGTGTTTCCTGAATCCTCTAAGCTCCCCCCAGCTCCTAGACCTTTGAGGAGCACTTCCCCCTCTCTGGAGCACTCCCACCTCCACCCAATGGCCAACTGGTTTCTGTTCAGCCCTGAGGCCTCAGTGTTTTGTTATTTCTCCAGAGGGGTCTCTCCACCCAGATCACCAACCAAGAAGACAGGTTTGGTGTGGAGTTTGTTCTAACCATACCCAAGAGTTTCTATAAAATACATACCAAGATAGGAATTTGTTTTATTTATTTATTTATTTTTACTGTCTCCTTGTAGACTGCTAGCTTTGTGATGGTGAGCCTTCTGTGTCTTGCATATGCCCTTATTCCCTAAGAAAAAAGCACAGTATCTGACAAAGCATGGATCTCAAAAAATATTTGTTCAATAAATGAATTGATTAACCCCCCCCCCCACTGTTTCTTGCCTCCTCTGTGATTAAGCTTTATGTCTTGCTTGCATCTGGCTGTGAAAAAACTTCTCTTTTCCTTATTAACAACACATTGCTCTTGAAACATGGCATTACATTTCATATGTTTTCTTCCATCACTACGCACTAAGGTTGGGCAATGGAGAAAGCCATTTGAAGAATTGTTAGCAGAGCAGATTTTAACTAGAACAGGCTGAAAATGCTATTTGTTAAAGACAGAGTCGTCTGATAGGAATGCATCAAATACAAAAATTGAAACACTTTCTTTTGAAAGTCAATTAGGAATAAGAGTAGGAAATAGCTTCTTATAAACTGGGAAGTGAAATCACAGAATTTTAAAGAATAAGCTTTGTTTGCAAATTTGATGTTGGTTGTGAGCATTAGGAGAAGGAGTAAGATACCAGAAAAAGTAGCACACAAAGTTTGGGTTATATCTTAAAGTCTACAGTCCAGTCTGTGGACTCTGTCTTCAGCATTCTTTAATGCTGTTCTGTTTATCCTAATTCAGATATAAGACCAGAGGACTGACCTTCTCTACACACTGACATTGGATGGCTGAATTCTCCTCCTACTGTAAGGAACAAGCATCAGTTGGTCCCCTGCTTCTCCTGAATGGTAGACAGTAACATGGGTTGGTGTCTTCCTCCTCCTGTCTTCTAAAAGCTTCTTGTCAAGATCGGCTCAACAAGTAGGGTTTTGAAAAGTGTGATATGGCGAGAGAATGAGAAATGAGACACAAGAATTCAGAGAAAAGCGAGGATCAAAGTACCAACAGGGCTCCAAGGTGAAGGTGCCAAACTGAATCCAAGCCAGCTTAATTATATTTTCAGACGTGAATGAAAGAATATGCGGGGAGTTAAACTGTAACTCATGTGGCCTTCAGGGCCAAAGAACAAAATGATCATTAACCACTGAGTAATTAGGAAACAGTAACCAATAACAACTATGGATGGAGGTTTGTGACAATGAACAGGAGACAGGAATCAAGACCATCCCCAAGATAAAGGAATTCAAAAGAGCAAAATGGCTGTCTGAGGAGGCCTTACAAATAGCTATGAAAAGAAGCTAAGCAAAAAGCAAAGGTGAAAAGGAAAGATACCCATTTGAAAGCAGAGTTCCAAAGAATTGTAAGGAGAGATAAGAAAGGCTTCCTCAGTGATCAATGTAAAGAAACAGAGGAAAAGAACAGAATGGGAAAGACTAGAAATCTCTTCAAGATTAGAGATCTCTTCAAGATTAGAGATCTCTTCAAAATTAGAGATACCAAGGGAATATTTCATGCAAAGATGGCCTCAAAAAAGAACAGAAATGGTAGGGACCTAACAGAAGCAGAAGATATTAAGAAGAGGTGGCAAGAATACACAGAAGAACTGTACAAAAAAGATCTTCACCACCCAGATAATCATGATGGTGTGATCACTTACCTAGAGCCAGACATCCAGAATGTGAAGTAAAGTGGGCCTTAGGAAGCATCACTACAAACAAAGCTAGTGGAGGTGATGGAATTCCAGTTGAGCTATTTCAAATCCTGGAAGATGATGCTGTTAAAATGCTGCACTCAATATGCCAGAAAATTTGGAAAACTCAGCAGTGGCCATATGTCAGGGGACATTTAACTTTAAGGAGTCCAATATGTTGCACTTTTCTTCCTTTGTGTGCCAGGATTCTCTGTTTCTTATCAGTTCCTTTTCTGGGAATGAGTAGAGCTGCACACAGTTCTCAGGACTGAGATCGTGGAAAAGGGTACCTGCTTGGATTCTCTCAGTAGCTCCCTTCAGTGACTCTTTTCAGTGTCAGAAACCTTGTATGTATTAGACTATCCATTTTGTTGCAATTGATGGAATTGTATCCTTTGTAATGGCTGAGTAATCACTTTACTAAAGATATATAGTCCTTCATTTCTGCTAATAAAATACCCTTGCTCCACTAGAGACTTGGGTCCCCCATGTCCTTCTTTCTGTCTTCATTCTCTTTGGAGCATGGAAATCTGCCAAGCTCACTCTCTTACCCGGGCTTTCAAGACTTCCTTGAGAGGACACACTGTGCCTTCGTGAGTGGTACAAATCCTGTGCATAGGCTTTATTGGTTTTCCACATAACCCTGGAGATACTGCTCTCTCTCTCCTTTTCCCTCTTTCTTTTCATTGACTCTGGTGCACCAGGCTCCAGTCTGTAAATAAGACCACAGCTACAGGACTGGAAAAGGTCAATTTTCATTTCAATCCTGAAAAACACAATGCCAGAGAATGCTCACACTACTGCACAGTTGCACTCATCTCACAAACTAGTAAAGTAATGCTCAAAATTCTCCAAGCCAGGCTTCAGCAATACGTGAACCGTGAACTTCCAGATGTTCAAGCTGGTTTTAGAAAAGGCAGAGGAACAAGAGATCAAATTGCCAACATCCGCTGGATCATCAAAAAAGCAAAGGAGTTCCAGAAAAACATCGATTTCTGCTTTATTGACTATGCCAAAGCCTTTGACTGTGAGGATCACAGTAAACTGTGGAAAAGTCTGAAAGAGATGGGAATACCAGACCACCTGACCTGGAAGGTGAAGAAAATCCAGCACAGGGGAAGGCCCATCGTTCTGGAAACCGGGACTGCTGCTGATAATTGACTTCAGTTGTGTCCGACTCTGTGCGACCCCATAGACGGCAGCCCACCAGGCTCCCTCGTCCCTGGGATTCTCCAGGCAAGAATACTGGAGTGGGTTGCCATTTTCTTCTCCAATGCATGAAAGTGAAAAGTGAAAGTGAAGGTTTCTCAAGTGCCTCTTGAGAAACCTATATGCAGTTCAGGAAGCAAAAGTCAGAACTGGACATGGAACAACAGACTGGTTTCAAATAGGAAAAGCAGTATGTCAGGGCTGTATATTGTCACCCTACTTATTTAACGTCTATGCAGACTACATCATGAGATATGCTGGGCTGGAGGAAGCACAAGCTGGAATCAAGATTGCTTGGAGAAATATCAATAACCTCAGACATGCAGATGACACCACCCTTATGGCAGAAAGTGAAGAACTAAACAGCCTCTTGATGGAAGTGAAAGACAAGAGTGAAAAACTTGGGTTAAAGCTCAACATTCAGAAAAATAAGATCATGGCATCTGGTCCCATCATTTCATGGCAAATAGATGGGGAAACAGTGGAAACCGTGGCTGACTTTATTTTTTTGAGCTCCAAAATCACTGCAGATGGTGATTACAGCCATGAAATTAAAGATGCTTACTCGTGGAAGGAAAGTTATGCCCAACCTAGGCATTATATTCAAAAGCAGAGACACTACTTTTCCACGAAGGTCTGTCTAGTCAAGGCTATGGTTTTTCCAGTGGTCATGTATGGATGTGAGAGTTGGTCTATAAAGAAAGCTGAGTGCAGAAGAATTGATGCTTTTGAAGAGTGGTGTTGGAGAAGACTCTTGAGAGTCCCTTGGACTGCAAGGAGACCCAACCAGTCCATCTTAAAGGAGATCAGTCCTGGGTGTTCATTGGTACGACTGATGTTGAAGCTGTAACTCCAATACTTTGGCCACCTGATGGAAAGAACTGATTCATTTGAAAATATCCTGATGCTGGGAAAGATTGAGGGCAGGAAT
Source organism: Oryx dammah (assembly GCF_014754425.2). Taxonomy (NCBI): domain Eukaryota; kingdom Metazoa; phylum Chordata; class Mammalia; order Artiodactyla; family Bovidae; genus Oryx; species Oryx dammah. The sequence goes on from NW_024070202.1 coordinate 112,502,638, forward strand.
AGAAAGGGATGACAGAGGATGAATTGATTGGATAGCATCACTGACTCAATGGACATGGGTTTTGGTGGACGCTGGGAATTGGTGATGGACAGGGAGGCCTGGCATGGTGTGGTTCATGGGGTTGCAAGGAGTGGGACACTACTGAGTGACAGAACTGAACTAAAGACTAATATTCTTATCTATAGATTTTCCACCAGACACGTAAAACATGTGACTCTGAGACAGCAGGTGGGAAACAGTCTGGGGTCGGTTTTCCAACCCCAGGATCATATCATGTTTTCAAGATTATGAACTATTCCCTCTGGATTGTTCCAAAGTCATGCCTTATAGCATCCAGTTTATCAATAATTATAAATTTCTCTTATGGCCCTTGACAGGGCCTGCTTTGCTTTTGTTCTTCCTGTCTCCTGCATCTCTCCCTTTATGATTTTGCACGTGACGAGAAATGGCGAGAAATGCTAGTTGCTGTTGTTGGCTTCGCTGTCTCTTGATCATTCTTCTCCAGACTATACAGAAACACAAACATGTAATTAATAGCACTCCCATAACCAGAGCAATTGTGTATCCAAATGTCTTGATCTGTCTTAAGGGATTAAGAGAAGAAAGATTATCAGCAACAGTATCAAGAAAATCTGATCCAGAAATTACATCAAGATGTTTATTAAAAGCTTTTAGTATATCTTGTAGATCTTGAATATCTACAGAAATATTACCTTTGTTCAATAGGTGTTGTTTAACTTTATCCCAGTTGAATTGTGTCTTATTATATTTGAAAGCTATTACACAAAAGGAAGTATAGTTCTAATCACATCTTAATCTCACCTGTTTTTGTAAACTGATGCATTGATCTGCTAATAAAATAACAGATTGTTGAAGGTCGGCCACTTGGGAGGCTGACTTTTCATCCAGTTTTTCTTGAGTGGTCCAAAGGACATTGGCATCTTTATGCCATTTTTGTACAAAATGAACTGTTTGTGTAGATTTATGAAGAGCCATTCTGGCTATGGCTGCCATAGTGGTAATAGTGATAATGCTTAAGATGGCAGCAATGAGCAATCCCAAAACATGTTTAACACGTTTAAGATTTTTCAATATTACTTCAATAACATATAATGTAGGGTTTTCCTGCCAAGGTCGTTGTCAATCAACTGGAACCCATATGCCAGTTCTCGTTTTAAGAATGTAAATACTCTGCCAACTTTCATCAAAAGAAACGGTATTATTTACACATGTATAAAATGAATAGTTAATACATGTTCCGTTCAGTTCAGTTCAGTTGCTCAGTCGTGTCCGACTCTTTGCGACGCTATGAATCGCAGCACGCCAGGCCTCCCTGTCCATCAACAACTCCCAGAGTTCACTCAGACTCATGTCCATCAAGTCCGTGATGCCATCCAGCCATCTCATCCTCTGTCGTCCCCTTCTCCTCCTGCCCCCAATCCCTCCCAGCATCAGAGTCTTTTCCAATGAGTCAACTCTTCGCATGAGGTGGCCAAAGTACTGGAGTTTCAGCTTTAGCATCATTCCTTCCAAAGAACACTCAGGACTGAACTCCTTCAAAATGGACTGGTTGGATCTCCTTGCAGTCCAAGGGACCCTCAAGAGTCTTCTTCAACATCACAGTTCAAAAGCATCAATTCTTTGGCACTCAGCCTTCTTCACAGTCCAACTCTCACATCCATACATGACCACAGGAAAAACCATAGCCTTGACTAGACGGACCTTAGTTGGCAAAGCAGTGTCTCTGCTTTTGAATATGCTATCTAGGTTGGTCATAACTTTACTTCCAAGAAGTAAGCATCTTTTAATTTCATGGCTGCAGTCACCATCCACAGTGATTTTGGAGCCCCCCCAAATAAAGTCTGACATTGTTTCCACTGTTTTCCCATCTATTTGCCTTGAGGTGATGGGACCAGATGCCATGATCTTAGTGTTCTGAATGTTGAGCTTTAAGCCAACTTTTTTACTCTCCTCTTTCACTTTCATCAAGAGGCTTTTTAGTTCCTCTTCACTTTCTGCCATAAGGGTGGTGTCATCTGCATATCTGAGGTTATTGATATTTCTCCCGGCAATCTTGATTCCAGCTTGTGTTTCTTCCAGTCCAGTGTTTCTCATGATGTACTCTGCATAAAAGTTAAATAAGCAGGGTGACAATATACAGCCTTGATGAACTCCTTTTCCTATTTGGAACCAGTCTGTTGTTCCATGTCCAGTTCCAACTGTTGCTTCCTGACCTGTGTACAGATTTCTCAAGAGGCAGGTCAGGTGGTCTGGTATTCCCATCTCTTTCAGAATTTTCCATTTTTTTGTGATCTACACACTAATCCCAAATTGGGATCATATTTTGCTGGTCCAATCATGAAAACAAAAGGAATTCTTACACAAGTCTGAATCATGTGGGTGTAGCTTTTTGTAAAATTAAAGGTAGCTTTTAGGTCATTTAAAATATATTCAGTATATTGTCCCTTCCAAGTGATTAATTCTTTTAATGCCATGGGCATTTTCCATATTTCATCATAAATAGGACAATGATCTAAATGAGGCTCAGGGGGACTCTCAAGAGTCTCAAGAATCCTACCCCATGCCATATGAGGGGTTGACTACCATAAGTACTAATTGCCTTATCATTATTTACCCATGGGAAAGACACTTTAGATTCTATAAGTTTAGGAGTTCCTCGGGGTCCCCAATCGATAATGGAGCCTTCTGCAACATTTAATAATAAGTGACCTTCTGCAACACAACCAGGAAGTTCAGGTGGATTCATCATGCTGGAAGTTTCCTCTTTTTCTGAAAACATGAGAGCAGTTACCAGAAAGAGGGAAGTGTTATCCTCATTTGATTCTTTGAGAACTGACAGCCATTTTTGATATCCTGTTTTATGACATATACTTCCAAGACCAATACAAATAGGAGTGGCATCAGAGCCTATGGTATACATATCAATTGACTACCTTCTTCTTCCTTTACAGTCTATTTTAATGTGTCCTGATTTCCCACATTGGTGACATCTTATATCTGTCTTTTTATTAGTTTTAGACAATGCTTGAGCTAGAAGTTGCATTTTATATGGTTCTGACCCAATATCCTGGAAAACTTTAAGATATTCTTCTACAGGGACACCTTGTGCTTTGAGAGGCTGAATCACATTTTTGCGTTCTGAGTTAGCATTGTCATAAGCAAGAACTTGCATTAGCAAATCTCTCCAACCAGGTTGTGAGACTGTTTTATGTAAATTTTGACGTAACCTGGCAATAAAATCTACATAAGGTTCCCCATTTGATTGTTTAATTTGGGTAAATGAAATAGAGGCTTGTCCGGGTGGATTTATTCTCTCCCAGGATTTTAAACATATCATTCTCACTTGAGTGAGTAATTGATGATCAAATTGTAACTGAGCTTGAATGCCAAAATGTGCCCTGCTACCCATTAATTAATCAAGTGTTGTATCAACTGGCAGGTTGGTTGTCACATTTCTGTGAGCTTGTTGATTTGCCTCGTCTTGCCACCAGGTCCTAAACTGAAAAAATTCTGAGGTGGATACCAAGTTCTGGCTATCATTTCCCAATCATAAGGAATTAACCGTTCAGCTTGTGAAAGTCCCTGAATTAGTTCCATGGTATAAGGAGGATTGGTTCCATATTGGGTACATGCCTGTTTCATCTTCTTTATGGTTTTAAAAGGTGTGGCATTATAATCATAGTGCATTCCTCCTTGTGAAAATTGAGGATCTGGTGGGATTTGAGTTACAGCCACAGGAAGAAACAGGATCTTCATCCCCCTGCAACTGTGCCATAGAACTCCCTTTTGTACAGTCATCATTTTATTATGACACACAATTATCTGTGGTTTAAAAGCAAATCCATCATCCCAAGAGCTTTCAGGATTGAAAGTGGGGCGGGGTGGGGTGGGGGTGTCGACCATAGTAGCAGTTGGTTGAGTGAGAAAGATCTGTTCTTGACTTCTATCATCTTTTTGGCTCTTGTTTTCCATTTTTATTGGTTGTTTCTTTTCCTCATCACCTATGTTTTCATATAAATTCATTTCCTCTATTTGCTCTTGTATTGTTCTCCAGAATCCCCTGAATCTGAGGTTTCAGATTGCAGGGGTCCTAAAGCTGTGCTAATAAGATTCCCTACTGGCCATAGGCTTTGGTAGGCAAGGCACAGCCAACATGTAACTTCTTGCCATTCCTCATGCTTCAAAGTCCCTTTATCTGGATCTATCCAGTAGCAATATTTTTCAATGGCAGGAAACAATTCTTTAAAAGAAGTGTGAGATATCTCAACCCCCAAACCTTTTAACAAAGTTTTTAACACTTGCATATAGTCACTATGCTTAGAAGGATTTTGCTGCACTGTTACCCATTCAGAGAAAAGCGAGGATCAGGGGACCAAGACTGCTGCAAGGTGGAGGTGCCGAAACTGAATCCAAGCCAGCTTTATTAGACTTTCAGCCGTGAATGAAAAAGTATGAGGGGAGTTAAACTGTAACTCATGTGGCCTTCAGGGCCAAAGAACAAAGTGATCATTAACCATGGAGCAATTAGGAAACCATAATCAATAACAGATCAGTAACTAAGACTAATATTCTTATCTAGATTTTCTTCCAGACATGTAAAACATGCGACTCTGAGACGCCAGTTGGGAAACAGTCTCGGGTCGGTTTTCCAACCTCAGGATCATATCTTGTTTTCAAGATTATGAACTGTTCCCTCTGGACTTGTTCCAAGAGTCTCATGCCTTATAGCATCCAGGTCAGTTCAGTTCAGTTCAGTTGAGTCACTCAGTCGTGTCTGACTCTTTGCACCTCCATGGACCACAGCACGCCAGACCTCACCATCCATCAGCAAATCCCAGAGTCCACCAAACCCATTGCATTCGGTCGGTGATGCCATCCAACCGTCTCATCCTCTTTCATCCCCTTCTCCTCCTGCCCTCAATCTTTCCCAGCATCAGGGTCTTTTCAAATGAATCAGCCCTTCACATCAGGTGGCCAAAGTATTGGAGTTTCAGCTTCAACATCAGTCCTTCTAGTGAACCCCTATGACTGGTTTCCTTTAGGATGGACTTGTTGGATCTCCTTGCAGTCCAAGGGACTCTCAAGAGTCTTCTCCAACACCTCTCTTCAAAAGCATCAATTCTTTCATGCTCAGCTTTCTTTATAGTGCAATTCTTACATCCATGCATGACCACTGAAAAAACCATAGCCTTGACTAGATGGACTTTTTTCCAAAGTAATGTCTCTGCTTTTTAATATGCTGTCTAGGTTGGTCATAATTTTCCTTCCAAGGAGTAAGCATCTTTTAACTTCTTGGCTGTAATCACCATCTGCAGTGATTTTGGAGCCGAGAAAAATAAAGTCAGTCACGGTTTCCACTGTTTCCCCATCTATTTCCCATGAAGTGATGAGACCACATGCTATGATCTTAGTTTTTTGAATGTTGAGCTTTAAGCCAACCTTTTCATTCTCCTCTTTCACTTTCATCAAGAGGCTCTTTAGTTCTTCTTCACTTTCTGCCATAAAGGTGGTGCCATCTGCATATCTGAGGTTATTGATATTTCTCCCGGCAATCTTGATTCCAGCTTGTGCTTCCTCCAGCCCAGTGTTTTTCATGATGTAGTCTGCATATAAGTTAAATAAGCAGGGTGACAATATACAGCCTTGATGTACTCCTTTTCCTATTTGGAACCAGTCTGTTGTTGCATGTTCAGTTCTGACTGTTGCTTCCTGACCTGCATACAGATTTCTCAGGAGGCAGATCAGGTGGTCTGATATTGCCATCTCTTTCAGAATTTTCCACAGTTTATTGTGATCCGCATAGTCAAAGGCTTTGGCATAGTCAATAAAGCAGAAATAGATGTTTTTCTGTAACTCTCTTGGTTTTTCAATGATCCAGCAAGTCAATCCTAAAGGAAATAAATTCTGAATAGTCATGAGGGGGACTGATACTGCGACTGAAGTTCGGATACTTTGTCCACCTAATGCAAAGAGCTAACTCATTGAGAAAGACCCTAATGTTGAGAAAGGTTGAAATCAGGAGAAGGGGAAGAGAGAGGATGAGATGGTTGGATGCCATCACAAACTCGATGGAAATGAGTTTGAGCAAGCTCCGGGAATTGGTGATGGACAGGGAAGCCTGGCATGCTGCAGTCCATAGGGTTGCAAAGGGTCAGACACCTTTAGTGACTGAACAAGAACAACATTTTAAAAAGTTAAAAGTATTTATGAAAAGCAAAACTTATGAGTAGAGCATCTGTTGGAGTGAGATATGTAAAAAAATTTTTTTTTAAATATTTTGCATTGTAGTATAGCTGATTAAGGAGTGGGACACTTTTAAAATATCTTTCTTATTGTCTCCATAAATTGCAAGTGTTGCTTTTCTTTTGGGAGAGCTCTGCCCATCATGAAAAATGCCTTTCTTTTATTAAAAGAAAGCTGTCTCTCATGAGCTAGATCTGTTTTTGAAGTGATTGACATCATGATTATATGTCATAGTGTCCTGAGTGTTGACATCCTTTTAGAACTTAAGTCTAGACATTCAGAAATGTTAGCTGCTGTTTGTATTTGTCTTTCATTCATTGTTTGTGGCCAATATTTGATCTTTCTTTTCAGTATTATGAATAGTAAAATTTTTAAAAAGCAAACCAACTCTAATAACATGTTCAGTCAGTTAAGTTTAGTCGCTCAGTGGTGTCCAACTCTTTGCAACCCCATGAATTGCAGCACACCACGCTCCCTGTCTATCCCCAACTCCCGGAGTTCACTCACACTCACATCCATCAAGTCGGTGATGCCATCTAGCCATCTCATCCTCTGCCGTCCCCTCTCCTCCTGCCCCCAATCCCTCCCAGCATCAGAGTCTTTTCCAATGAGTCAACTCTTCACACGAGGTGGCCAAAATACTGGAGTTTCAGCTTTAGCATCATTCCTTCCAAAGAACACTCAGGACTGAACTCCTTCAGAATGGACTGGTTGGATCTCCTTGCAGTCCAAGGGACTCTCAAGAGTCTTCTCCAACACCACAGTTCAAAAGCATCAATTCTTCGGTGCTCAGCTTTCTTCACAGTCCAACTCTCACATCCATACACGACCACTGGAAAAACCATAGCCTTGACTAGATGGACCTTTGTTGGCTAAGTAATGTCTCTGCTTGTGAATATGCTATCTAGGTTGGTCATAACTTTCCTTCCAAGGAGTAAGCATCTTTTAATTTTGGAGTCCCCCAAAATAAAGTCTGACTCTGTTTCCACTGTTTCACCATCTATTTTCCATGAAGTGATGGGACCAGATGCCATGATCTTGGTTTTCTGAATGTTGAGCTTTAAGCCAACTTTATCACTCTCCTCTTTCACTTTCATCAAGAGGCTTTTTAGTTCCCCTTCACTTTCTGCCATAAGGGTGGTGTCATCTGCATATCTGAGGTTATTCATATTTCTCTAGATATTTCTCAAGCAATCTTTTCTTTTGTTTTTAAACCAACAGTGCACTTTTAATTAAGGAACCCTAGCTGTGCAGGGGGTGGCAGGGGGTGGTGGTGGGTGGTTGCATGGAGGGGGGGGGCTGTTTCCACACAGGAAAGTGTCTCCGTGATGGACATGGGGGTCTCTAAAAATAGTCATGCTGAGAGCCTAATGGCCCTTAGCATAATCGCTGATGTCAGGGGAGGCAGTGTCTTGGCATCTGCTCCCTGGCTGAGCGGGAGGCCCTGGAGCCAGGCCAGGAGGATGATCCTGCTGGCAGGGCCAGGGGCAGGTGAGGGCCAGCAGTGTGGGAGGAAATGAGGCCAGGAGGTTGGGTAGCAGTTCTTAAGGACTTAGAGAAAGGGTGGCTGAGGGGACCAGAAGCTGGGGCAGAACGGCCCTGCAGACAGCAGGGGTCAAGCAATCTTGATTCCAACTTGTGCTTCTACCAGCCCAGCGTTTCTTATGATGTACTCTGCATATAAGTTAAATAAGCAGGGTGACAATATACAGCCTTGAGGAACTCCTTTTCCTATTTGGAACCAGTCTATTGTTCCATGTCCAGTTTTAGCTGTTGCTTCCTGCCCTGCATATAGGTTTCTCAAGAGGCAGGTCAGGTGGTCTGGTGTTCCCATCTCTTTCAGAATTTTCCCCATGCCCAAGGTCAGGGACAGCGGCCAAGAGGAGCAACTCCAAGTCCATGGAGCAGTGGCTGTGTGGGTGCAGGAGGGCCAAGAGGAGCTATTCCACTTTCAAGGTCAGAAGGGGTGGCGGTGAGATACCCCTCGTCCAAAGTAAGGAGCAATGGCTGTGCTTTACTGGAGCAGCTGTGAAGAGATACCCAGCGTTCCAAGGTAAGAGAAACCCAACTAAGATGGTACATGTTGCAAGAGGGCATCAGAGGGCAGACACACTGAAACCAGAATCACAGAAAACTAGTCAATCTAATCATATGGACCACAGCCTTGTCTAACTCAATGAAACTAAACCATGCCATGTGGGGCCACCAAGATGGGTGGGTCATGGTGGAGAGGTCTGACTGAATGTGGTCCACTGGAGAAGGGAATGGCAAACCACTCAGTATTCTTGCCTTGAGAACCCCATGAACAGTATAAAAAGGCAAAATGATAGGATACTGAAAGAGGAACTCCCCAGGTTGGTAGGTGCCCAATATGCTACTGGATGTCAGTGGAGAAATAACTCCAGAAAGAATGAAGGGAAGGAGCCAAAGCAAAACCAATATCCAGTTGTGGATGTGACTGGTGATAGAAGCAAGATATGATGCTGTAAAGAGCAATATTGCATAGGAGCCTGGAATGTTAGGTCCATGAATCAAGGTAAATTGGAAGTGGTCAAACAGGAGATGGCAAGAGTGAACATCGACATTCTAGGAATCAGCGAACTAAAATCGACTGGAATCGGTGAATTTAACTCAGATGACCATTATATCTACTACTGTGGGCAGGAATCCCTCAGAAGAAATGGAGTAGCCATCATGGTCAACAAAAGAGTCCCAAATGCAGTACTTGGATGCAATCTCAAAGATGACAGAATGATCTCTGTTCGTTTCCAAGGCAAACCATTCAATAACACAGTAATCCAAGCCTATGCCCCAACCAATAATGCTGAAGAAGCTGAAGTTGAACGGTTCTATGAAGACCTACAAGACCTTTTAGTACTAAAACCGAAAAAATATGTCCTTTTCATTATAGGGGACTGGAATGCAAAAGCAGGAAGTCAAGAAACACCTGGAGTAACAGGCAAATTTGGCCTTGGAATGTGGAATGAAGCAGGGCAAAGACTAATAGAGTTTTGCCAAGAGAACACACTGGTCCTAGCAAACACCCTCTTCCAACAATACAAGAGAAGACTCTACAAATGGACATCACCAGATAGTCAACACCAAAATCAGATTGATTATATTCTTTGCAGCCAAAAGTGGAGAAGCTCTATACAGTCGGCAAAAATAAGACCAGGAGCTGACTGTGGCTCAGATCATGAACTCCTTATTGCCAAATTCAGACTTAAATTGAAGAAAGTAGGGAAAACCACTAGACCATTCAGGTATGACCTAAATCAAATCCCTTATGATTATACAGTGGAAGTGAGAAATAGATTTAAGGGCCTAGATCTGATAGATAGAGTGCCTAATGAACTGTGGAATGAGGTTCATGACATTGTACAGGAGACAGGGATCAAGACTATCCCCATGGAAAAGAAATGCAAAAAAGCAAAATGGCTGTCTGGGGAGGCCTTACAAAAAGCTGTGAAAAGAAGAGAAGTCAAAAGCAAAGGAGAAAAGGAAAGATATAAGCATCTGAATGCAGAGTTCCAAAGAATAGCAAGGAGAGATAAGAAAGGTTTCCTCAGGGATCAATGCAAAGAAGTAGAGGAAAACAACAGAATGGGAAAGACTAGAGATCTCTTCAAGAAAATTAGAGATACCAAGGAAACATTTCTTGCAAAGATAGGCTCAATAAAGGACAGAACTGGTATGGAACTAACAGAAGCAGAAGATATTAAGAAGAGGTGGCAAGAATACACAGAAGAACTGTACTAAAAAATCTTTAGGACCAAGATAATCATGATGGTGTGATCACTCACCTAGAGTGATCCTGGAATGTGAAGTCAAGTGGGCCTTAGAAAGCACCACTATGAACAAAGCTAGTGGAGGTGATGGAATTCCAGTTGAGCTATTTCAAATTCGGAAAGATGATGGTGTGAAAGTGCTGCACTCAATATGTCAGCCAATTTGGAAAACTCAGCAGTGGCCACAGGACTGGAAAAGGTCAGTTTTCATTCTAATTCCAAAGAAAGGCAATGCCAAAGAATGCTCAAACTACCACATAATTGAACTTATCTCACACGATAGTAAAGTAGTGCTCAAAATTCTCCAAACCAGGCTTCAAAAATATGTGAAACATGAACTTCCAGATATTTAAGCTGGTTTTAGAAAAGGCAGAGGAATCAGAGATCAAATTGCCAACATCCGCTGAATCATCGAAAAAGCAAGAGGTTCCAGAAAAACGTCTATTTGTGCTTTATTGACTATGCCAAAGCCTTTGACTGTGTGGATCACAATAAACTGTGGAAAATTCTGAAAGAGATGGGAATACCAGACCACCTAACCTGCCTCTTGAGAAACCTATATGCAGGGCAGGAAGCAACAGCTAGAACTGGAAATGGAACAACAGACTGGTTCCAAATAGGAAAAGGAGTTCGTTAAGGCTGTATATTGTCACCCTGCTTATTTAACTTCTATGCAGAGTACATCATGAGAAATTCTGGGATGGAGGAAGCACAAGCTGAAATCAAGATTGTCAGGAAAAATATCAATAACCTGAGACATGCAGATGACACCACCCTTATGGAAGAAAGTGAAGAGGAACTAAAAAGCCTCTTGTTGAAAGTGAAAGAGGAGAGTGAAAAAGTTGGCTTAAAGTTCAATGTTCAGAAAATGAAGATCATGGCATCCGGTTCCATCACATCATGGGAAATAGATGGCAAAACAGTGGAAAGTGTCAGACTTTATTTTGGGGGGCTCCAAAATCACTACAGATGGTGATTGCAGCCATGAAATTAAAAGATGCTTGCTCCTTGGAAGAAAAGTTATGGCCAACCTAGACAGTGTATTCAAAAGCAGAGATATTACTTTGCCTACAAAGGTCCGTCTAGTCAAGGGTATGGTTTTTCCAGTAGTCATATATGGATGTGAGAGTTGGACTGTGAAAAAAGCTAAGTGCTGAAGAATTGATGGTTTTGAACTGTGGTGTTGGAGAAGACTGTTGAGAGTCCCTTGGACTGCAAGGAGATCCAACCAGTCCATCCTAAAGGAGATCAGTCCTGGGTGTTCTTTGGAAGGACTGACGCTAAAGCTGAAACTCCAAACTTTGGCCACCTCATGCGAAGAGTTGACTCATTGGAGAAGACTCTGACGCTGGGAGGGATTGGGGGCAGGAGGAGAGGGGACGACAGAGGATGAGATGGCTAGATGGCATCACCGACTCAATGGACCTGAGTTTGAGTGAACTCCGGGAGTTAGGGATGAACTGGGAGGCCTGGTGTGCTGCGATTTATGGGATCGCAAAGAGTCGGACACGACTGAGTGACTGAACTGAACTGAATGGCCTGTATTACAAAGAGGCATCTTCTAGAGTATTGTTCAGCAGCTGCTGGAGCACAGGTGCACGTGTGACAGCAACGACGGGAGAAATAGACGGGTAGTGACCCCCTTGGAGTGCCCAAATCTCACACCAGGTCACTCAATAAAGTTAAAGTGAAAGTCGCTCAGTCATATCAGACTGCGATCCCATGGACGATGCAGTCCATGGAATTCTCCAGGCCAGAATACTGGAGTGGGTAGCCTTTCCCTTTTCCAGGGGATCTTTCCAACCCAGGGATAGAACCCATGTCTCCCACACTGCAGGCAGATTCTTTACCAGCTGAGCCACAACGAATCCAGTAAAGGTCTGGCCCCAAACACAACCGTGGAAGCGCTCTGTTCTCCTTTCCTCGCAAGGCGTCCAGGAGACCCGGAATAGGGACATGTTGCTCTCAGGTTCCAAAGCTGACAGACCACCGGTGCCCACACAGGTTTCCAGAAGTTCAGGTCCGCCCTGCAGGAGCGCAGGCTGCGCCTCCTCCTGGCCGGGAGGTCGGGGGCCGGGAAGAGCGCCACGGGCAACAGCATCCTCCAGCGGAAGCACTTCCTCTCCAGGCTCGCGGCCACGGCGGTGACCAGCGCCTGCGCCACGGGGAGCTGCCGCTGGGCCTCGTGGGACGTGGAAGTCCTCGACACCCCCGACCTCTTCAGCCCCGAGGTCGCCCAGGCAGACCCAGGCTTCCGAGAGAGAGGCCGCTGCTACCTGCTCTCGGCCCCGGGGCCCCACGCCGTGCTCCTGGTGACCCAGCTCGGCCGCTTCACCGCCCAGGACCTGCGGGCCTGGCGCGGGGTGAAGGCGCTCTTCGGGGCGGGCATCGCGGCGCGCACCGTCGTGGTCTTCACCCGCAGGGAGGACCTGGCGGGGGGCTCGCTGCAGCAGTACGTGCGCGACACCGACAACCGCGCGCTCCGGGAGCTGGTGGCCGAGTGCGGGGGCCGCTGCTGCGCCTTCGACAACCGAGCGGCCGACGGAGAGCGGGAGGCGCAGGTCGGGGAGCTGATGGGGCTGGTGGAGGAGCTGGTGAGGGACCACGGCGGCGCCCCCTACACCAACGACGTGTACCGCCTGGCGCAGGTCCTGGGCGGGCTGAGCCCCGAGGAGAGGCTGCGGAGGGTGGCGGAGAGACTGGCCGCCTGCGCGCTGAGGAAGCGGGAGCTCTGGCCGCTGGCCGGTTTCCCAACGCGACTCCGGGGACCCTGTGTAAGCTGGGCCTGGCCACCCTGCTGGGCCCTCTGTTGCTGCTGTGCCTTCTCTGCAGGCACCTGCCCGAGGTGGTGACTGTGTGACCTTCAGTCTTGCAGGTCACTTGGCAAGAAAGGACTTGGACACTTGGATCTGAAGGGGGATTTCAAAGCAATCAGAGTTTTCAGAAATTTCATGTTTACTCCAGCACATAGTTTTAAAATAAAGTTGTACCACTTGAAAACATCCTTAAAATGTGTTATCTTGATGTATTGGTCATCTGTGAGAAATGGTAAAATGACTGGCAGTTTTCAGTAGAAAATGGATTCCTAGCAAAGGGAAAACACACTCTTTTTATTTTGTGCTTGTGTGTGTCTGTTTGCTGGTTTGTTTGTTTAGACACTGCCTTTCTCTCTTTGGACTGCTATTTTAAACAGAGAGAGAGAGAGAAAGAGAGAGAGTCTGGGTGGCTTAAAAACAAGACATTTATTCCTCATAGTTCTGGAGGCTGGAAGTCCAAGATCATGGTTGGGCTTGGAGGAGAGTCCTCTCTGAGATTGCAGAATGCCAACTTCTGACTGTGATCTCACACTCAATTAGAACAAGGGACTAATTCCAATCATGAGGAATATACCCTTCTGACCTAAGACCCTCCCAGTGACACCACCTCCTAACACCCTCCTCTCCAGACTAGTTTTTCAACCTGTGAATGTTGAGGGGGGAGGGGGCGGACACAAACATTCAGACCATAACCTATACAGACTCTTCTTGATATTTTCTAGTTCTTATAGGTAGTTATATCCCTTCAGTGACCCTTGCAGATTTTTATTATCATCAAGGAAAGAGAAGTCACAGTCAAACATGCTAATGTTTAATTCCAGGTGACACTGAAAATCGCTCAGTCCTGTCCAACTCTTTCCAACCCCAGGGACTATACAGTCCATGGAATTCTCCAGGCCAGAATTTTTGGAGTGGGCAGCCTTTCCCTTCTCCAGGGGAACTTCCCAACCCAGGGATTGAAACCCAGATCTCCCGCATAGCAGGCAGATTCTTTACCAGCTGAGACACAAAAAGAATCCACCTAGCAATGTAGGAGATTCACGAGCTGGGTAATGGATCCCTGGGTCAGGAAGATCCCCTGGAGCAGAGAATGGCAACCCACTCCAGTATTGTTGCCTGGAAAATCCCATGGACAGAGGAGCCTGGTGGGCTACAGTCCATGGGGTTGCAAAGAGTTGGACACGACTGAGCATGCACACGTACATCAGTCTATTTACCAGTACAATGACTTAGAACCAAGAAGTTAAATGTGACTATACTGAAAACAACACAATTTCAACCCACCTAAGTCCTTGAACACCATCCTTACGTTGTGTAAACAATCGTTATCTCCTTATCGTTTCCTTATTTCTGAAAGAACACTTCAAAGGGAAGCCTTTCTGTCAGCCACGCCCTAGTTAGGAGGTGTGGATGCTGGAGGACACAGATAGCCCAAGACTATCAGGGCTCAAGTGTGCTAAGAGGGAGGCTGATGTGTGGGGGACGTGGAGCAGGCCAGAGGGATAATGGAGGGCAGGGGGAAAGTGAAGTTGTGCTCAAGCACCCTAGGGCCATCCCAGTTCTGTGGAGCAGGAGTGTATGCACATGCGCTTCAATGCCACCTCAGAGTAAAGTTCTGGGGACTCGGGATGGACTCTGGCTTTAAGGCTGCCTGCAGTTGGGGGACCTGAGAGCAGTGACTTAGACTCAGTGAAGTTGAGTTGGAAAAAAAAATTATTATCAATTCCTTCTTTAGCTGCCTGCTGGGCCCATGCAGGGACTCTCAGCCAGAGAGAAAATCCATCTACAACCTGAGGTGACCAGGAAAGGGCTGATGTAGTGGGGACTGCTAGGTTTGCAGCTTTCCCATCCAGGGCCACGTGTGAACGAGCACGCACTGTGGGCCAAAACTGCTTACCACAGGACTGAATTTAACCTGCTGTTCTTTCAGTTTTTCATTTTCTCACATCCGAATGTACATCTATACCCTCCAATTTCTATCATTACTTATTATTTGTCTTGTTTGTAAATGTTAATACGATTTTTAAGACAAATATGAGTGTTGGTTGCTCAGTTGTGTGCGACTCTTTGCGACCTGATGGACTGTAGCCTGCCAGCCTCCTCTGTCCATGGAATTCTCCTGGCGAGAATACTGGAGCGGGTTGTAGTCCCTTCTCTAGGGGACCTTCCTGACCCAGGGATTGAACCCGAGTATCCTGCATTGCAGGCAGATTCTTTACCATCTAAGCTACCAGGGAAGCCCCAAATATGAGTGTTAGGGTTATCAAATTCTCATGCAAACTGTATCATCTAGAAATATATAGGATCAGAAGAAGGCTTGACATTGTGGGTAAAATGCCCTGTTTGAAGTATCAGTGGAACCGTTGTGGGGTACAATAGAAAGAGCAGGAGATGTGAGGAGGGCTTGTGTACCAAAACCTGTCCCTATGAATTTGCTCAGAGACTTTGTGGCCAAGGGGCTTCATCTTTTCTTGAGATGTATATATTAAAATTAATCTTAATATGTATGATGAAATAATGCAAGAGAAAGCACTTTGTAGGTTAAATTCCATCAGAATATGACACAGAAATGAAAAGTGTAGAGGAAACATCATCATAATAATCCTCATAAATAAATTTCATACTCATAAATACATAAATTTCACACTCGTGAATACTCCACATTTAGTATTTGTAATAATAACCATTCCACATTATTCTATTCCACAGAGTTGGGTGCTAGTGGTAATAAAAGGTCCATATGATTAGTCATCAAATATATTTACAAAGTAAAATCAAAGTTGTACTTATTCTTTAAAATATTGTTAGTTTCTAATTCTTAAATTTAAAACTATATAGACTCATTAAGTGGGACATCGCTGGTGGCTCAGACAGTAAAGAATCTGCCTGCAATGCAGGAGACCTGGGTTCGACCCTTGGGTTGGGAAGATCCCCTGGAGCAGGGCTCAGAAACCCACTCCAGTATTCTTGCCTGGAGAATCCTCATGGACAGAGGAGCCTGGTAGGATACAGTCCATGGGGCTGCAGAGTCAGACAAGACTGAACGACTAAGCACAGCATAGCACAGACTCATAAGTAAATGGAAGACACAATTTTTAGTTTTTTAAGTGTGATAATTTAAGAACTTCCCTGGCATCTCAGAGGTTAAGACTCCCTGTTTCCACTGCAGGGGGCATGGGATTCAATCCCTGGTCTGGGAACTAAGATCTCACATGCTACACAGCACAGCCAAAAAAAGTTTAAATATATATATAATTTAATAATACACATGTAAAAGAGGAGAGCAAAAAAGTTGGCTTAAAGCTCAACATTCAGAAAATGAAGATCATGGCATCCGGTCCGTTCACTTCATGGGAAATAGATGGGGAAACAGTAGAAACAGTGTCAGACTTTATTTTTTTGGGCTCCAAAATCATTGCAGATGGTGACTGCAGCCATGAAATTAAAAGACGCTTACTCCTTGGAAGAAAAGTTATGACCAACCTAGATAGTATATTCAAAAGCAGAGACATTACTTTGCTGACTAAGGTCCGTCTAGTCAAGGCTACGGTTTTTCCTGTGGTCATGTATGTATGTGAGAGTTGAACTGTGAAGAAGGCTGAGCGCTGAAGAATTGATGCTTTTGAACTGTGGTGTTGGAGAAGACTCTTGAGAGTCCCTTGGACTGCAAGGAGATCCAACCAGTCCATTCTGAAGGAGATCTGCCCTGGGATTTCTTTGGAAGGAATGATGCTAAAGCTGAAACTCCAGTACTTTGGCCACCTCATGCGAAGAGTTGACTCATTGGAAAAGACTCTGATGCTGGGAGGGATTAGGGGCAGGAGGAGAAGGGGACGACTGAGGATGAGATGGCTGGATGGCATCACTGACTCGATGGACGTGGGTCTGAGTGAACTCCAGGAGATGGTGATGAACAGGGAGGCCTGGCATGCTGCGATTCATGGGGTGGCAAAGAGTCGGACACGACTGAGCGACTGAACTGAACTGAACTGAATACAAAATAGATAATAAAGCAAAATAATGCAGGATTGACCATAAAATAGAAAACATAATTGTAGAGAGAATACTATAAAAATTTAATGCTTAATATTTTATGATGAAAACTACCTCATGAAGTATGAAGGATAATTATCATTAAGAACCGTTTATTTGCAGAGGAAAGTAATCTACTGAGAATCAAGTGATTTTCTAAAGGCAAAAAGTGGCAAATCAGAACCTGAAATTGTTATTTCTTACTGTCATATAAAAAGAGCTTCCTTAACCAGACACAGGATCAAAACACTATAGCTTCTCAAAAATGCCCGAAGTGAATGTATATTCATATCAGTTACATAGGTCTCTTCTCACCTTTTATCTCTTTACGCATAAAAATTCCTTGTTCGTGTGTTGATAAGCTTCTTTCATATTTCCATGCCCTATTGCCTGGATCAGCTGTCATTTTACACAGAGAGGTTCATCTTTGGCTTACTTCTGAGAGTTGTTTTTGGCCATGATGAGGTTTTTGAGGGGATTTCAAACAATGCATACCCTCTTACCTAGTCTTGTACCGTATTCAGTGTTGTACAATATTCAACAATTATGCACAATAATCAGTATTCATCAGCCTGGCTGGACAGATGCTACTACTCCTTCCAGAGAATACCATGTGGACTGAATTCCCTAGAAGAGGAATTCTTATAAGTCCTTGGGGAAGCCAGAGCTAGACTATGACCCAAGACTTTTTTTTTCCTGCCCTGGAGCCTTCATCTGATGGTGATACGTCTTTTCTTATGGAACTGGATTTGTGCTTGCTTATTTCAGCAACAAATATTTTGATTTTTTTTTTTCTAAATTTGTCTTTTACTTTTTCTTTTAAAGTAGTTATCTTGTAAAATAATGTAGTGTTTTGTTGTATTTTTATATCTTATGAAAGTGAAAGTCGCTCAGTTGTGTCCTGTGCTTTGTGATCCCATGGACTAGTCCATGAGATCCTCCAGGCCAAAATACTAGAATGGGTAACTTTTCCCTTCTCCAGGGGATCTTTTCGACCCAGGGATCTGTTAGGAGTGTGTACTTTCCTTGGTTCTGTCTCATCACAACAAAAATTTGAAGCACTAGACGTTAAAGCTCTTTGACAGACCGTGTCTCAGCTCTCAGAGAGACTGTGTTACAGCTCTCAGACAGATCAATGTCACAGCTCTGTGTTACAGCTCAGTTTTATTTAGAAAATAAAGGAAAATACATCCTCATGAGGGCATGCTGACCCAAAAAACAATAAAGAGGAGAGAGAGCTAGAGCAAGAGCAAGAGAGAGAGAGAGAGAGAGAGAGAGAGAGAGAGCAAGAGAGAGAGAGAGGAAGGAAGAGACAACCCCCTCTGCCCCCCACCACCCTTTGGCTCCTCTTTTTTGTTTTTTTTTTTCCTCCCCTGGGCCTGCTATGTAAATTGGGCTAGCCAGGAGTGCTGTTTGTTCTACCTGAGGTTCTCACTCCAGTCCTCAGACCTTCCTTTGGTCTTTTTTCTCAGGCTTTTCCCTTCCTGGTCTTTTAGCCACCACCATTCTGGACTCCTTTTTCCTGTTCCAACTACCTAACAGATCGAACCCAGATCTTGCACATTGCAGGCAGATTCTTTACCAGCTGAGCCACAAGAGAAGCCCCAGTATAGTCCATGCGGTAACCACTCGAGTGGGTAGCCTATCCCTTCTCCAGTGTATCTTCTCAACCCAGGAATCCAACCAGGGGTCTGCTGCATTGAGGGTAGATTCTTTACCAACTGAGCTATGTGGGAATATCTTATATTCAACCTCATTCTTGGCCCAATTCTTATTTTGTATTTCCTTTCACTCTTTACCCCCATTAAGTTTCAGTTCAATTCAGTTCAGTTGCTCAGTCGTGTCAATTCTTTTTGACCCCATGGACTGCATCATGCCAGGCCTCCCTGTCCATCACCAACTCCCGGAGCTTGCTCAAACTCATGTCCATTGAGTTGGCGATGCCATCCAATCATCTCATCCTCTGTTGTCCCCTTCTCCTCCTGCCCCCAATCCCTCCCAGTATCAGAGTCTTTTCCAATGACTGAGCTCTTAACATCAAATGGCCAAAGTATAGGAGCTTCAGCTTTAGCATCAGTCCTTCCAACGAATATTCAGGGTTGATTTCCTTTAGGATTAACTGGTTTGATCTCCTTGGTGTCCAAGGGACTCTCAAGAGTCTTCTGCAGCACCACAATTTAAAAGCATCAATTCTTCAGTGCTTAGCCTTCTTTACAGTCCAACTCTCACATCCATACATGACTACTGGAAAAACCATCGCTTTGACTATATGAACCTTTAATGACAAAGTGATGTCTCTGCTTTTTAATATGCTGTCTGGGTTTGTCATGGCTTTCCTTCCAAGGAGGAAGCATCCTTTAATTTTGGGGCTGCAGTGATTTTGGAGCCCCCCAAAATAATATCTATCACTGCTTCTACTTTTTCCCCTTCTATTTGCCATGAAGTGATGGGACCAGATGCCATGATCTTAGTTTTGTGAATGCTGAGTTTTAGGCCAGCTTTTTGACTCTCCTCTTTCACCCTCATCAAGAGGCTCTTTAGTTCCTCTTGGCTTTGTGCCATTAGAGTGGTATCATCTGCATATCTAAGGCTGTTGATATTCCTCTTCGCAATCTTGATTCCAGCTTGTGATTCATCCAACCCAGCATTTCACATGATGTATTCTGCTTATCAGAGAAGGCAATGGCAACCCACTCCAGTACTCTTGCCTGGAAAATCCCATGGATGGAGGTGTCTGGTAGACTGCAGTCCATGGGGTTGCTAAGAGTCAGATACGACTGAGCGTCTTCACTTTCACTTTTCACTTTCATGCATTGGAGAAGGACATGGCAACCCACTCCAGTGTTCTTGCCTGGAATATCCCAGGGACAGGGGAGCCTGGTGGGCTGCCGTCTATGGGGTCGCACAGAGTTGGACACGACTGAAGCGACTTAGCAGCAGCAGCAGCAGCATTCTGCTTATAGAACTTCCCAGGTAGCTCAGCTAGTAAAGAATCTGCCAGCAATGCAGGAGAAAGTGATAGTGAAGTTGCTCAGTCATGTCCGACTTTTTTCGATGCAGTGGACTGTAGTCCGCCAGGCTCCTCTATCCATGGGATTTTCCAGGCAAGAATACTGGAGTGGATTGCCATTCCCTTCTTCTGGGGATCTTTCCAACCCAGGGATCGAACTCGGGTCTCCCACATTGTAGGCACTCTTTACCATGGCAACCCAGGAGACACCAGTTCAATTCCTGGCTGAGGAAGTTCCACTGGAGAAGGGATAGGTTACCTACGCCAGTATTCTTGGGCTTCCCTGGTGGTTCAGATGGTAAAGAATGCACCTGCAATGAGGGAGAACTGGGCTCAGTCCCTGGGTTGGGACAATCCCCTGGAGGAGGGCATGGCAACCACTCCAGTATTCCTGCCTGGAAATCCCCATGGACAGAGGAAGGAGCCTGGTGGGCTTCAGTCCATGGGATTGCAAAGAGTCAGACAGGACAGAGCAACTAAGCAAAGCACAGCACATTCTGCGTATAAGTTAAATAAGCAGGGTGACAATATACAGCCTTGATGTACTCCTTTCCCAATTTTGAACGAGTCAGTTGTTTCATGTCCAGTTTTAACTGTTGCTTCTTGACCCACATACCAGCACCACAGTTCAAAAACATCAGTTTTCAGGAGACAAATAAGATGGTCTGGTATTCTCATCTCTTGAAGAATTTTCCAGAGTTTGTTGTGATCCACATAGTCAAAAAGAACTGCCTACCACTCCTCAAAAATTACACACACACACTCCCTAAGAACAGACACTCCAACCCCAAAAACAAAAGACAGGGACAGTGGCTCTCTGCCTTCCGGTTCTGCGGAGTTTCTGGAAAGGAAGAGGGTTCCATTCTATCCTGTTCTGCACCTTGCTCCAGCTTTGCGCAGAAGGTAAAGAAGTTCTCCGCGAAAACCCAACACTCCCACGGAGGCAACCAGTGGGCTTTAGCAACGAGGGGTGAGGGACGGGGAGTTGGGGGGGGGGTCCATATTTTTCTCTCTCACAATCCAAACATCACTTCTTTTCTTCTCTCACGCCTTAAAGAGGAAATGAGAGGGGGGCGAGGCGCTCGGGGTCTCCGACAGGAAGCATCCCTGAGTGCAGTGGGGGGTGGGGGTGGAAGTTCGGGGCCGGGGTTGGCGCGCGCACGCGTAGAACCCAGTGCTCTCGGTTTCGGCGGCAGCAGTTTCTCCCCGCCCGGAGGGGACAAGGGGCGCCCTCCGTCAGCCCCACCTTCCTTCTACAATAGTGCCCTGCAACCTTCGGCCGCGCGCTCCCGCTGACCCGCCCGCATCCAGCCCGCAGAGCTGTGCCTGGTAAGGGGACCCTAGGGGGGATCCCGGGGTTCTGGGGAGGCGGCGGTGGCGGGAGGGGGGAGGTGGGCTGCGAGGAGAAAGCAGGAGGGGAGCTGGGGCTGGGGAGGGCGTCTGGAGCCAGCAGTTGAGTCAGGGCTACTGACTTCTGGTGCGACCTCACACCGGTTCCATGCCTCTGGGCTTCCCCGTCAATGAAACCCGGTGCTGATGGAGAGCGTTATGGACAACAGCGGGTTCCCAGTGCGACTGAAGCGGGTTTGGGAACCGCTCACTCCGCATTCACAGCCCAGCGCTTTCCACAGGGCTGCGATCTTTTCCGTGTTGTGGCCTACTTCTTAGCTCCTTTGATTTTCATAAGCTTCACAGGGTTTCATAGAGCTTCACTAATAGTCACTAATAGCACAACCTCCCAGAGATGGCAGGGTGCAGGAATCCATTCCT
Source organism: Oryx dammah (assembly GCF_014754425.2). Classification (NCBI taxonomy): domain Eukaryota; kingdom Metazoa; phylum Chordata; class Mammalia; order Artiodactyla; family Bovidae; genus Oryx; species Oryx dammah. The sequence continues at coordinate 112,524,318 of NW_024070202.1, forward strand.
AGGGTTCCACAGGACGAGTACCCTCACTGAGTCACGTGTTCCCAACGAAACCTCTAAGTGGACATTGTTCCAAGACCTTGATCTTCTGAAAGCCACCCCATTCTCCCCCAGAGACACCACACGTTTCCTGCGACACGATGTAGAACTCTACTCTACGGCACAGAGACCCCAGAGTGTACAGGAACCATCCCTTGGTCTGCTGTCAACCCCCTATAAGCGGTTATGAAATTATGATGCTAAACTGTGAAACCAGCAATGCTGGGAAACAGAGGGCACACCGGGAAGGAGAGACTCATAAATGAGGAAAATGAAAATATTTTTACCTCTCCGAAAACAGCATACATGAGAGAGCCCGCTTTCCCATGGTTTGATAGAATAATGTATTGTCAAGATAACATCAGGTTCGTCCAATTTAAAGATCAGAAGGTACACGATGTTCATTTGCTTTGATCCTCCTGCTGTTCCTGTCAGATACCTGTATAACCTCTGCTCACACACCATCTCTCTCATGATTCCTGACCCCGTTTGGGGAGGATTAGGATTTTCTTTGTGGAGAAGAAATCTGCCTCCATTCTTCATTCCCCCGCTTTTGTTTACACGGCGATTGACACATTGCTCAGGGTTTACAATGCTTCCGGATCTCTTCCTAGGCTTGATTCAGTCCTTTTAATATCCTGTCATTTTGGCATCGCTGTCAATATCCTTTCTGACTAGTCTCTGGACACTTCGGTATTTGTTAATATCCTCAAAAAATCCATTCTTCACAGACTGTGTGTCCCTGGCAGCCTGACTCACTCAGAAGATGGTTCAGGAGAACGGTGCTGCACCTCTGCTCACCAACTGGAAATTTGGTGGCGTTGTGGCAGCCACAGAGCTCCGTTTGGGTCACACTGATCATCAAGCCACAGAAAAACACCAGATTGTTTAAAACTGAAATCCTTCCATTCTGAGCAACTTCTGTCCCCTGCAATTTTATGGTTGAATTAAAAAAACAAAAAATGCACCCAAAATTTCACAATACACTTCTCTTTGTTGGTTTTAGGGCAAGCTTCCAGCCTGCTGGCTTCAGTTTTGTCTTGACCAGGGATGGCAACATAGTATGTGATGTTCCAAGAGACTGGTTGACTTTATAATCGCTTTTCTGCCCTGATGAATCTAGGAGAATATGCAGGCAAAATGTGCCATTTTTCGTTCTTAGCCCCATGGCAGTTGTGTGATCATGGGCAGAGCAGTTAAGGTTCAGTTTCCCAATATTTTAATAGAAATTTTAATACCTATCTTGGTCACATCATGGGGAATTTTGAAGAACAATTTAAATAATGAACATGAAAGAAACTTTAAAATTTAAAATAAATGCACCGAGGATTATTATGATGATAATGATCAACATTGTCACCACCGTCTTCATCATCTTTACCACACTGATATACTGATTCAAATATATAGAAAATCTCATCTGAGGTAGAAATGATGTCAGAGAATTTGCAGTTATAGCAAAAGCTGGAGTATAATTTATCAGAGGCAAGGACAGCATGTGGGAAAAGGTGGTGAGGAAAATGCTCTTCTGGGGCTGAAGGAAGGGAAAGGGGTGTGGGAGAAAAAGCAAAGGAAGGAAGTTATCTTAGTATATTCTGACAGTGTGACCAGGGATGGTTTCCCTAATGGGGACCATTTCTATGCAACCCGACTGAGTGAATACAAAAATGTAGACAAGGTAGGAATACCGGAATCAAGCTAAATAAGCAGATCAGTTATGAAAACCATTATGAATTCAATGTTAATCAATAAAATGCAAGTTTAAACTGATCAAGACATAAGACATTTTAATGTATGCTCCAAAGGGTAACCAAAACATTAAAAATCTAGTACTACCAAGTGTAAGTGAAGATTTGAGGGGTGCTCACATGTGGCTGCTGCCAGCACGATAGCAGAAGTGTCCTGGAGTGGGACTCGGCAGCGTCTAGTCGGGTGGAAGCTGTCCATCCCAGAGACTGTCACGCGCACAAGATGTGTGCAGGACTCTTCTGCAGCACTCTTGGTAGCAGCAAGGATGTATTTGGAACATCAAATGTTTGTTAAGAAAGAATTGGATAAAATGTTACATAAATAATGTCACTTCCATAAAAGATTAAAATACCAAAAAGTACTATATCTTAACTATAGACTGATGTGTGTACAGGTGTAAATACACACTTGAGAAAGAGACATAAACATCTCAGAATACTGATTACCTCTGAAAGGAAGAGTGAAAATGAGACTGGGAAGTGCAGGAGTCAAAAAATAAAGAAATGGAGCTGTATGTGTAATGTTCTTTTAATGTTTTCAGTCCAACAGAATAGCAGCAATAACAATGCCAAAATACTGAGATTTGTTTATTGCAAATGGTGGACATTCATTTCATTCTTCTGTGTATTTCTCTCCTTAAAATGTTTGTTTCATGACTGCATAATCTTTAAAACTGACGAAGTAAAATACAGGCTCAGAGTTCATCTTAATTATAGTTGCACATTGCAGGCTTGCCTTTTCTAATGGACGCTTATCTTTTCTAGCACCAAGAAGAATGACACAATAGCATGCCTCACCTGAATGAAACCGTTATCTCCATGGTTTTGCCAATTTCTGGTGACATTGACTGGGATTTTTTAAAGTGGCTATCGATTTAAAGACATTTGATTTAAAACTGAGTAGGCAATGACTTTATCCTGAATTTGTCCCGAATGTTGCTGCTGTCCCTCAGTCAGGGCACCGGTTTCTCTTCCCCCAGCTGCTCAGAGGGAAGGAGGTGGTGACCATGTCCAGGCCTCTTCCCCTTCTCCCTCTCGTGTCCATCCTCAAAGGAGCCCTGGACCCCAATTCCACACTCCCACTGGAAGGTACATTGTACTTTCCTCTTTGCCACTGGAATATCCATCTGATACAAAGAGTTTCTGGGACTGGAAATGCCCGGTACTTCAAACAAAGCACTATTCATTTACAGTAAGGCAACTTTTATTCTCTAGTCTAGCAAGTTTGCCTACCCGATTCTAATAATAAGAATAATAAAATAATAAAAAGCCCGGCTTCTCATTCCTAGAGGAAGGCTTTCTATAATTCACACCTTTTCAGCTTGAAGGGAGATAATCAACTGATGTGTATTCAAACATTTCTTGCTTTCCTGTAGAATGAGAAAAAAGCAAGAGTTCACTGTGTTAACATAACCTAGCATCACCCGGCTTGCTTAAAGTTATATATGGATATTTGAAAGCAAAATATAAGTTAGAAAGTTAGCAATGGAAATGACTCATGTAAGGATAATTATTTTGGCTGTCTAAATTGGAGGTGTTCTCAGGCCTTAGCAACTCCTATAAGGACACTTGCTTTTATTCCTTTCTTCTTTTTATTCCAGAAGCGAATGGAAGGGCTTCAGAGGAGCACATACAGAACCATGGTTGAAGGTAAGAAATCCTCCAAATTCTCAAACTTTCTGGGCACCAGGGGAAAATCACTGTCTTCCCTCCTTCACTCCCTGACCTCAAATATTGAGACAGAAGAGAACCCCAATTATTTTAAACTGCAGAAGAAAAAGGTAGCTATCGTGTTCTTTGGGCTTCCCTGGTGGTTCAGCTGGTAAAGAATCCTCCTGCAATGAGAGAGAGCTTGGTTCGATCCCTGGGTTGGGAAGATCCACTGGAGAAAGGAATAGCTAGCCACTCCATTATTCTGGCCTGGAGAATTCCATGGACTGTATAGTCCTTTCCCTTCTTCAATTGTGTCTGACTCTTGGCGACCCTCTGGGACTGTAGCTCGCCAGGCTCCTCTGTCCCTGGGACTTTCCAGGCAAGAATACTGGAGTGAGTTCCCATGCCCTCCTCCAGGGATCTTCCTGACCCAGGAACCAAACCTGGGCAGGCTGCTTCTTTATCACTAGCGCCACCTGGGAAACCCAAAGTTCCCCCATAGAGACTTAGTAATCATGTTTGAAAAAAACTCCAGAATACTTAAGGAAAGGCAGAACCAACATGGAGTAAAAGGAGTAAAATAACAGATTTTAGGAGCTTAGAATGAATTTAATTCATTTGGGCTTATAAGAACTCCAGAAATCCTTGCATCCTCACTCTCTTCATCCCTAGAAGACTTAGCTCTTGGTACAGAGTGACCTCGCCAACACCACTTTTGTTATAATTTCTTATAATTCTATCAGCCACATCAATGATCTTTCCAAAATATGTATTGCTAACATTCTTATCATCTCTTCTTCAGCCGCCCATCCAGGGTCATCTGTCAGACTCTGTCCCTGACATTAACCACAAGCCTTCCCAATATTCAAATCCCTACCCTAAGAGCAGAAACCCAGGGACAATTCAGCTGGTCCTCAGTGAGAGGTCACTGAGACTCTAACATCTGAGACTTCCTTTACTCCCAGGGTTCAGATGACTGTGATGAGCAGTCTGTGTGCCTGGGAACTGGTGGGTGAAAAGCAGATGATAATATTTTCTCATTTATGATTTATCCTCACCTCCTTGTAATTTCACCTGAGATTAGCATGAAACTGGCCTAAGTAACATCATGGGAAAAGCAAATGATCACTTTTCTTTCCGAAAACCTGTATTTTCATTGGTCCTGAAGTCCTTGGAGCATCCTTCATAGTGTAGCAGTTCTGGCTCTTGGCTATGGGTCCAAGCTTGGGCTCCCAATGTGGGCTTCCTAGCAGTCAAGAGTCACCGAAAGCTGTATGCAAACATCTGTATGATTTTCATATCACTGTTTGGCAGAGAGAGGTCCATAGCTTTCATGAGATACCATGAAAAGTCAGTGACAGAAAAATCTTATGAATCACTAACTTTACCAACAGAGACCTACTGCATGGCACAGAGAACTCTGCTCAATATTCTAAATAATCTAAATAGGAAAAGAATTTGAAAAAGAATAGATGCACACATAGGAATGACTGACTCACTCTGCTGCACACCTGGAACTGAAACAACAATGCTCATCATCTTGTTGCTCAGTTGCTCAGTCATGTCCTCCTCTGAGACCCCATGGGCTGCAGCACACCAGGCTTCCCTGTCCTTCACCATCTCCCGGACTTTACTCAGACTCAAGTCCACTGAGTCCATGATGCCATCCAACCATCTCATCCTTTGTTGTCCTCTTCTCCTGCCTCCAGTCTTTCCCAACATCAGGGTCTTTTCTACCATGTCAGCTCTTCTTTGCTTCGGGTGGCCAAAGTATTGGAGTTTCAGCTTCAGTATCAGTCCCTCCAGTGAATATTCAGAGTTGATTTCCTTTAGGATTGACTGGTTTGATTTCCTTGCAGTCCAAGGGACTCTCAAAAGTCTTCTCCAACAAAGTTGGAGAGCATAGTTCAAAAGCATCAATTCTTTGGTGCTCAAACTTCTTTATGGTCCAACTCTCACATCTATACAGGACTAATGGAAAAACCATAGTTTTGACTAAACAGATCTTTGTTGGCATAGTGATGTCTCTGCTTTTTAATACACGGTTTAGGTTTGTTATAGCTTTTCTTCCAAGGAGCAAACATCTTTTAATTTCATGTCTGAAGTCACCATCTGCAGTGCTTTTGGAGCCTAAGAAAATAAACTCTCTCACTGTTTCCATTGTTTCCCCATCAATTTGCCATGAAATGGTGGGACTGGTGCCATGATCTTAGTTTTCTGAATATTGAGTTTTAAGCCAGCTCGTTATCTGCTCCAAGAGTAAATAAAAATTTAAAATTAAAAAAAAAAAAGAATCACTAATATGGTAAAACAAGACAATTTTCTCTCTCTCTTTTTTACAGAACATCAGGGCTTTGAACCCTCCTCCTCATTGAGGATCATCCTGGTAGGGAAAACAGGCAGCGGGAGAAGTGCCACCGGGAACAGCATCCTCTGCCAGCCCGTCTTTGAGTCCAAGCTGGGGGCCCAGTCAGTGACCAGGAAGTGTCAGAGGGCAACAGGCATGTGGAATGGGAGGAGCATCCTGGTGGTGGACACGCCCCCCATCTTTGAGGCCGGGGCCCAGGATCAAGAGGTGTATGAGAATATCGGAGCCTGTTACCTGCTGTCGGTGCCAGGACCCCACGTGCTGCTGCTGGTGACCCAGCTGGGGCGCTTCACTGAGCAGGACGTGGTGGCCGTGACCAGGGTGAAGGAGGTCTTTGGAGCAGGAGCCGAGAGATACATGGTTATCCTCTTCACCCACAAGGAGGACTTGGCAGGGGCATCCTTGGATGAGTACGTGGCAAATACAGACAACCTCAGGCTGAGGAGCCTGGTCCGGGAGGTGGGGCGGAGGTACTGCGCCTTCAACAACCGGGCCTCTGGGGATGAGCAGAGAGAGCAGCTGGCCCAGCTGATGGCTGTGATTGAGGGGCTGGAGTGGGAACACCAAGGAGCCTTCCTCACCAACGAGCTCTTCTTTGATGCACAGATGCTCCAGCAGATGGGGGGTGGCCCCCGTGGGGAAGGTCAGAGGCGCTACCTGGACAAGGTACGGCTGCAGGTAGCAAAGCAAAAGCAAGACTTGAAAGAGGCTGAGAGAAACTGTGTCTTCAAGACGCTCCTCCGACTCAAAGCCTGGATCGTTTCTCATACCAAAATATTTGTTCTTCTTGTCCTATGCCTTTTGATTTTTCTTGCCATTGTAATTATTTTGTGTAGTATCCATCAAGGCTGAGCATTTTCAGATAACACCTGCCATCAGCTTCCATTTTTTTCAGAGTCAGTATACTATCACCGACTCAATGGACATGGGTTTGGCTGGACTCTGGGAGCTGGTGATGGACAGGGAGGCCTGGCATGCTGCGGTTCATGGGGTCACAGAGTTGGACACAAGTGAGCGACTGAACTAAACTGATATCCATCTATGTTGATCAGGAACTTTATTTGCTTTTTACATAATTTCACTTTCAATTTCACTTCCTTGCATCAGACACGCCATCCCTTTTCTTCAGTTGCTTTTTAGGTAAATAAAATGCAAAGGAGAAAAAATTCCCCTTTCTGTTGTGTTAAAAATAGTGAAGGCAAATAATAAACTAAATGCACACCATCAAGAAATATCGAGGAGTTTGCATAAAGGAAAGAGAGTGGACTGACATGCTGTGAGCGAGCATCTTACCGGGGACCTACTTTTTACAGTTGAAATTGCTTATTTTATATGAAACATACTCTGACTTCCTTGTAGGTTGTACAAAATATATATATATATATATATATATATATATATATACACTCCACAAGAGAGAAAGACTAGGATGTTCTGGGATATCTCTGGGGTGTGAAGAGGCTGGGGGAGAAAGGAAGAAGGCCCTGGGGACAGGGTGGGGAGGAAGATCTCCGATAGTCAGCGACTGGGAAATTAAAGAACCGGAAATCCTTAGAGCAGGGCTGGATGAGAGCCAGATGGTGAGTGTAGGAATTCAGGCTTACCTGGACATCTGGTCTCCTTCAACACTCAACCATCCTCTTGAGCATGAAAGCCACCCTGGACAAGAAGGAAGTGATCTGCAAGGCTGCATTCCCTACAAGTTTAGAAATTTGAATTGCATGAACTTTTCATATGTGGTGATGAAACATTCTGCTTCTTTTTATTTATTTACCCTTAAAAAAAAAGTAAAAGCCCTCCTCAGCTCACAGGTTATACAGAACCGGCCTCAGCCTGGATTTGCTCTGCAGGCTGTGGTTTGCCCACTCCCATCTTAGAGGAGATTTTCCATCATGGGTTGAGCTGGGATGTAGTGGAACATCTTGAACCCCAAGGTCAGCACAATCATGTGTGATATCTGTAGAAATTTGGAGAAAGGGTGGCATTGCACATTTCAGTGGTAGAAAGAGAAGCAGGCAGACACCGGGGTGAAGTCTGAGTGGTGGTCACCAAATCAGTGGAAAGAGGAAATCAGATGAGGAAGGGTCTGGGTGACCCCTTCCCAACTTCTTCTATGGGATAGCTGCCCGTCCTTTCATACCCTGTCGGGGAGACCCACAGTCGCACAGGCAGCCTGTGACTGGGTGGGTAAGTGATGAACTCTTTGTGATACCCAAGCTCATTGTCCAAGTCCCTGCTGGTGATAAAGGTGCGGTTGATCTCGACATTGCTATCCCATAAACAATTCCAATCTTGTGCAAGGAGTATTATGTGTGAGCTCCTCAAACCCTTGGAACACCAAGCAACTTGGAGTTCTCAGACCTAGGACCTCCTCCTCGGTGTGGTCTTCCCACATTGTCTGACCCAAGTTGGCCTCTCCCTTCCTTGACTTCATCCAGTCCCGCTCCACCCACATGTAGCTGAATGCCGAGTGTTGGGGTCTCTGCTGGGCACCAGGGATCTGACAGAAGTAAGGCCAAAGGCACCTGTGCGGTACAGGGAGGAAGGCATATAAAAATGAGGGTGAGCCAGAAGTGAGTGTCCACACAGGGAAGCCAGAGTAGCCCTTGCTGGTCATGACTAGAGAAAGCCTGAGCAGCAACGAAAACCCAGTGCGGCCAATGAACAAAATAAAGTAAAAATGGGTGTGAGAGAAATTTGTTCATGGTGGGATGTCAACCAGAAGGAGAGTGAGGGCTCGGGGGCAGAGGTGCCCTGGACAGTGGGGGGTGGGGGCTTCTAGAAACTTGCTGGCCCCTCCCTCCAGGACTGACTTCAGGCAGAGGGAGCAGGCAAGCCATTCAGCCCCACAGTAATCAAAGTCTGTGCCCCAATCAGTAATGCTGGGTCAGGCAGGAGATTGAGAATCACTGGAGGAGCAGCTGAGGGACTAGGCTGGGAGATGGGCCCTGGGAGGGTTCAAGACTTTTCTCCACAAGGTTTTTAAGCAGATTAGGAATTTCAGGAAGATCACACTGCAGGAATGTGGCAGTTGGACCAAATAAGTGTGAGCCTGGGAACAAGGCATCACATTCAAAAGAAAAGAATTCCATCTCAGCCATCCATTGGAGCCTGAGCTGTAATGGGAGGCGTGGGGATGGAGAAGACAGGACAGAAATGGGGACTCAGGGGATAAATTGACACAGAGCGGTACTAATATCAAGGTTGGGAGGGAGCCAGCTTTCTGTCTTGGCCTCCCGGGGACCCTGGCTCCCCCCACTGCCCAAGGCCCTCAGAGGAGACTAGGCTGAGCAGAGGAAGGCGGAGACTTAATATCTGGTGGAGTAGACCTTGACCCCTCTGTGATGGGTGGTCTCTTCCTCCCTCCAGGGAAGGCACTGGACCAGGGAAACTCAGTAAAGAAAGTATTTGGGAGCAGGGCTGCCAGAGGATGGCCTCCTTCCAGGGATGCAGATGGTCAGTTCCCAGGCCTCCTCACAATGAAAAAGCATCTTTCACCCAAGGAGCAGCATTTCTCAGTGAGCCAGATGGCATTCCACCTTTGTTGACTTCCTAGGGGAGTAAAGCTGGAGGGCGAACCCCAGAATATTTTGCAGTAGAGGAGGAGACAGGGTCACGCTCCACCTTGACTCACACATGGATGTTCCCCAACGTGATCTCTTGGAAAGTGTTCAAACATGAGCACTGATTCTCCCTCAAAAGGTGAAGGAAGCACAGAAAAAACCACATGGGGGCCATCCCATTTCCTCTGACCCTCCTTTTGTCATTTTCAGGATAATTCATTCCAGGGGTTTTTCACATTCTTGGGATGCAGTGAATTTCCATTTCTTGAAGTGGGAACTTTAGATATAGGCAGAGGTCCTCCTTATAAACTGATATGAGAGAAATTCATTTATTTATTCTCGATTCACTTTTTTGGCAGGAAGCATGAAAACACAGGTGTTGTGATAAATCTCAGGATTTATTTTAAAGAGATATGAAGAACTCTTTATTGGTTCAAATGTTTTCAAATGCAGGTAAAAGATACCCCAAACTCCAATGGCTTAAGTAATAAGGGAATATATTGGCTGACATAATCCTTGGAAGAAAAGTTATAACCAACCTAGATAACATATTCAAAATCAGAGACATTACTTTGCCGACTAAGGTCCATCTAGTCAAGGCTATGGTTTTTCCAGTAGTCATGTATGGATGTGAGAGTTGGACTGTGAAGAAGGCTGAGCACCGAAGAATTGATGCTTTTGAACTGTGGTGTTGGAGAAGATTCTTCAGAGTCCCTTGGACTACAAGGAGATCCAACCAGTCCATTCTGAAGGAGATCAACCCTGGGATTTCTTTGGAAGGAATGATGCTAAAGGTGAAACTCCAGTACTTTGGCCACCTCTTGTGAAGAGTTGACTCATTGGAAAAGACTTTGATACTGGGAGGGATTGGGGGCAGGAGGAGAAGGGGACGACTGAGGACGAGATGGCTGGATGGCATCACTGACTCGATGGACATGAGTGTGAGTGAACTCCGGGAGTTGGTGATGGACAAGGAGGCTTGGCGTGCTGTGATTCATGGGGTCGCAAAGATTCAGACACAACTGAGCGACTGAACTAACTAACTAACTAAATCAGAAATCAGAGATGGGGTGGGCTTCAGGGCTGGTTGATTCAGGAGTTACGGTTGATTCCATTACTCTGCTCCGCTTTGAAGTGTTGGGTAAGTTGACCGTGGAGAAAAAGAAAGTAAGCCAGGCATTCAGGCAGAAAAAGATTCATTATAGGAAGAAAGAAAGAAAGAAAGAAAGAAAGAGAGAGAGAGAGAGAAAAAGAAAGAAAGAAAGAAAGAAAGAAAGAAAGAAAGAAAGAAAGAAACTGGCTTTAGAGAAAAACCAGTGCCCTCCCTTTACAGACAACCCTTCTTATACTTTTTGATGGGTAATCATGCCTCGAAGGGAGAGGGTTTTAGTTTATTTTTAGTCTGAAGCTGGGGTCTTATGGTCACGTAGTTGAAGGGATCTCACAGTTGGGTGGTCACATAGTCTTGAGAAACTGGCACCAGCAGGGAGAAACAGGATATTGCCTTCAGGGAAAACAGGATGCCCACCCGGGCAATGTGGCCACTGTGACTTCATCTCTTGTTTGTCAGGGCACCACAATGAGCCATCGTTTAACTATATGCTATGAGCCCCTTGTGAACCCTAACATTGCAGCCTTTTTGATATAGGGTAAGGGCTGAAGGTCAGGCTTCTGTATCTGCTTTGTGCTGGTTTTGTCATAGGAAGCACACTGATTGAAACCACCCACCCTGGCCAGGCACCATAGTAACCATTGCATGAGTTATTTTACAACAGGAGGTCTTAGTAAGGAACACAGAACTAATAAGCCTCCACCAACTGGAAGAGTTCAGAAAGGTCAAAAGGAGACACTACATTTCCAACCACCTCCCAGAATCCTCTCTGGCATCCATCTTGGCTGAACAAAGCATGCACCACCAGGAAGGACTCTGAGTCAGAAGGATTGGCTAAAGACAACCCAGAAACTAATCCCATCATCATAAAACCCAAGAGCAAGCCATGTGGCAGAGCTATTCTCCTGGGTTCCCTTACCCTGTTGCTCTCCACCCGGGTACTCTTTCCAATAAAATCTCTTGCTTTGTCAGCACGTCTCTCCTTGGAAAATCATTTCTGAGTGTTAGACAAGAGCCCAGTTTCGGGCCCTGGAAGGGGTCCCCCCTCCTGCAACAGTTTGGGGTGTTGTCATGGGGTAAGATAAGAATAGGCTGGAACGTGGTTTAAGGGAAGTCAGAGTGGGCTCGAAGCTTGTGATAATTGGAGCAAGTTAGAAGTAGTTCATGAACAGTCTGGCTGGTAAAGCCTCATAGGCAGCCCTACAGAAACTTTGAGAAAAGACACATTAGACAGGGGCCAAAAGTCAGACTAAGGGTTAATATGAGAAGGGGGCCCAGTAAAGGTAGGACCCATGGCATCCAATCCCAATTGCTTAACCAGTTTTCCCATGATTTACTAAGATGTTGATGTATTCTTGAGACCCTATTTATCAGATTCCTTGCTGCCTGTTTTGCAACACCCTATTTATTGGCGTAGAAGCAGCAGGCTTCATCTAGAAAAAGACAAAGGCCTCCTTTTTCTGCTGTGAGATGGTCTAATCCTCTTCTGGTCGGAAGGACCACATCTGTCAGGGAATCTAGTTGGCCCTGGAGAGTGATAAGGCCAACAGCTACTTCTAGGCTGTCAGTAAGATCCTTAGAGGCGTGTGATAGTAGTTTAGAGAGGTAATGATCCCTGTGGTCCCTGTTCCAATCCCCACCACTCTTCCTAAGCTTATCAACAAGAGAATGAATTGAATTGCTTGTTTGGATCGGTTGTGGATTAGTGCTTTTCGGAAGTTTTGGTTGTTAAGAGGAATAGAGATATCAAGTAGGATCCGGGTTATTGAAAGGGGCTTTTTGGGGTGTTAGTTCTAGAAGGTCTTGTAGGTCTTCATAGAACTGTTCAACTTCAGCTTCTTCAGTGTTTCTGGTTGGGTCATAGACTTGGATTACCATGATATTGAATGGTTGGCCTTGGAAACGAATGGAGATCATTCTGTCACGTTTGAGATTGCATCCAAGTACTGCATTTTAGACTCTTTTGTTGACTATGATGGCTACTCCATTTCTTCTAAGAGATTCCTACTCACAATAGTAGATATAACGGTCATTTGAGTTACATTCACCCATTCCAGTCCATCTTAGTTCGCTGATTCCTAGAATGTCGATGTTCACTCTTGTCATCTCCTGTTTGACCACTTCCAATTTGCCTCGATTCATGGACCTAACATTCCAGGTTCCTATGCAATATTGCTCTTTACAGCATCAAACCTTGCTTCTGTCACCTGTCCCATTCACAACTGGGTGTTGTTTTTGCTTTGGCTCCATTCCTTCATTCCTTCTGGAGGTATTTCTCCACTGATCACCAGTAGCATATTGGGCACCTACCGGCCTGGGGAGTTCCTCTTTCAGTGTCCTATTTTTTGCCTTTTCATACTGTTCATGGGGTTCTCAAGGCAAGAATACTGAAGTGGTTTGCCATTCCCTTCTCCAGTGGACCACATTCTGTCAGACCTCTCCACCATGACCCATCCATCTTGGGTGGCCCAATACAGCATGACTTAGTTTCATTGAGTTAGACAAGGCTGTGGTCCGTGTGATCAGATTGGCTAGTTGTCTGTGATCTGGTTTCAGTCTGTCTGCCCTCTGATGCCCTCTCTCAGTGCCTACTGTCTTACTTGGTTTTCTCTTACCTTGGATGTGGGGTATCTCTTCATGGCTGCTCCAGCAAAGCACAGCCGCTGCTTGGTACCTTGGCCGTGGGGTAGCTCCTCCCATTCGCCGCCCATGACCTCGGGCATGGGGTAGCTCCTCCTGGCTGCCGCCCCTGACCTGGGGCGTGGGGTAGCTCCACTCGGCTGTGCTTGTGTGCTGTCACAGCCACCCGTGCTTGATAGACTTCAGTTTTATTGTCTGTAATATAAATTTATATGATATATGAAGAGTCAGAAAAATATGGCTCATAATCAAAAAATTAAACAGTAGAAGCAGAACTACAGATGACTCATTCGTTGGAACTTAGGACTTTAGCTATTATAAAAGTGCTAAAGGATTTATAGAATAATAAATATAATGGGCTAAGAGTTCATGAGAGAAATATAAACTCAAAAGTATTAATTCTAGCACTATAATCTCGATGGACCTCATAGAATATTGACATTGAAGAAAGAATCTGTCAACTTGAAGACAGATCATGAGAAACTGAGACTAAAGCATAAATGAAAAATATGAAAAATAGACAAGCACAGCACTAGTGATCAGTGGGATAATATCAAGCCGTTTAATGTAATTAGAACCCCAGAAAGAGAAGAACAGACTCAACTGGGAGGAAAAACAATATTTGAAGATATGAAGACCAAAATTTTTAAATTTTGATGAAAAATGTCAAGTCATAAATCCAAATATCTTAACTTTATGTGGGAAATAGAAAGAAAAGCAAAATCCTGGCACTTTGGAGTCAAATTACAGAAAACTAAGAAAAAGAAATAGAGAGACAGGAAAGAATAATTTAAAATAAACTAGAGGAGGGGGAAAGCTACATCACACACAGGGGGACAATATAAGGAAAATGGCTACTTTCTTATAAGAGCTCACATGAGCCAGAAAGCACTGGAATAAGTTTTAGATGGTGAAGAAACATAAAAGATAGGCCCAGAAAAACTACCCATCACAAATGAAGATTGAAGAAAGACATTTTAAGATAGAAAACCAGAGAGAATTTGTCCCCAACCCCCACCCCCCTTCTCTCCCCCAGTAGGACTTGAGATATAAGAAATGTTAAAGAAATTCTTCAGGATTAAAGAGAATGATACCAGATAGAACTTGGGGTCAACAGGAAAGAACAAAAGTTTCTGGAAATTTTAAAGATTTGAGAAACATGAGAAGACTACTATTTTGATCATTGCTTAGTTTCTTAAAAAATGAAATTGACTAAGGCAAAAAGAAAAATGACCTGTTTTGAGTTTCTGACCAACAAAGAAGCAAAACATGACAGTATGACAAAGGGTAAGGGCTAAATGAAAGTACACGTTCACAAGGTTCTTATATCTTCTTTGAAGTGGTCCACTATGAATTCAAGGTAGAGAATAATACATTAAGGATAAATACTTCAGTTTCTAGAGCAGCCACTAGGAAAAAACACCAAAAGAGGAGAGAGAATGGAATAATTTTGAAGAGATCAACACACAAGAATGAAAAAAAGAGTAACAATGAAAATATGGGGCAAACAGAAAGCAGAAGCAAGAGGGTAAAGGTAGACGTAAATCCCGCTCTCAATGCAGGGGCCTGGACACAGTCTTTGGTCAGAGAACTCGATCCCACATGCCACAATTAAGAGTTCGCATGCCAAAACTGAAGATCCTGCATGCCTGCATGCCCCAATTATAGATCTCAGTGCAGCCAAATAAATAAATATTAAAAAAAAATCTAAATCCAAACATAATGATAGTTATTTTAAATGTAATTTATCTTTCACAAAAAAGCAAAGATAATCTGATAGAAAAAACATAGTCTTTTGAAAACTTTTATTCATTTTTACCTTTTAAATTGAAGTATACTTGAGTCAGATTGTGGGCAGGAGGAGAAGGGGATGACCGAGGATGAGATGGCTGGATGGCATCACGGACTCGATGGACTTGAGTCTGAATGAACTCCGGGAGATGGTGATGGACAGGCAGGCCTGGCATGCTGCGATTCATGGGGTCGCAAAGAGTCGGACATGACTGAGCGACTGAACTGAACTGATTTACAATATTATATTAGTTTCTAATATACAGCATAGTGAATCAATTTTTTTTTATAGATTATATTCCCTTTAAGGTTATTACAAAATAATGGCTGTAATTCCCTGTGCTGTACGATATATCTTTGTTGCTTATCTATTTGCTTCATAATATTTTGTATCTTTTAATCCCATATGTAAGAGATACCCCTATTTCCCCCTTCTTCTCTCTCTCCCCATGGATCCACTACTTTATATTTTATATCTGTGAGTCTGTCTAAAAGCATAGACTTTTCAATGAATGATGCTTGACACGCACATGCAATAAAGAAGAGAAAAGAGCATAGTCACAGACCTCATACCTTTCACATGAATCAATTCAAAATAGATCATAGATAAAGATGTACAACTGTAAAACTCTTAGAAGATAAGATTGGAGGAAATCTAGGTGACCTTGGATTTGGTGATGGCATTTTAGATACAAAACTAAGAGCATGATTTATGAAAGAAACAATTGATAAGTTGGACTCTTTTGAAATTAAAAACTTTTGCTGTGCAAAAGGCATTTTTTAAAATGTGCAATAAAACAGAACATAGAAAATATGAAGTAGAAAATAAAAATTAGATTTTCATAAAATTTGTGAAGTTAAATCTCTAGCCAGGTTGATCAAACAAAAAGAAATAATAATAAATAGCCAATATCAGAATTCAAAGAGGAATTATTACTATCGTTCCTAATCATATCAAAGGGATGATAAACTATTTTGTTCCTGCAAATAAATCCAACTACTTAAGTCTAGTGGGGAAATTCCTTGAAAAACACAATGTACCAAAATGAGTATAAGAAGAAATAAGAAACAAAATCAGAATAGACTTTTACATTTTATTTTTAAAGACTTTATAATGTTAGTAGAATAATGTGCAAAAATTTTGAATCACTGTGTCCTACACCTGAAACTAATATAATGTTGTAAATCAAGTGTACTTCAATTTTAAAATAGAAGAAAAGAAAAAGAAAAGAGGTTTGGTGGAGGGTGGAGGGCTGTTCATTGGGCGTCAAAGTGTGTGGGGTGAGTTGGTAAAGGAGGGAAGGAAAGAAGGAAGCCTGAATTCCATAGTTTCACTGAAATTATGGGTGCAAAGCAAAACAAAGCAAAACTCGTGAACAAAGGAAGAATGCTCAGAGTTGTAAGAAAGGTCAGTCTCGTGGAATAATTATAAAGCTTACTAGCAAAAATTTTAATTCAGCTCAGTTCAGTTCAGTCGCTCAGTCATGCCCAACTCTCTGTGACCCCATGGAATGCAGCATGCCAGGCTTCTCTGTCCATCACCAACTCCCGGAGCTTGCTCGAACTCATGTCCATTGTCGAGTGGTTGATGCTATCCAACCACCTCGTCCTCTGTCGTCCCCTTTTCCTCCCTCCTTCAATCTTTTCCAGCATCAAGGTCTTTTCCAATGAGTCAGTTCTTCACATCAGGTGGCCAAAGTATTGGAGTTTCAGCTTCAGCATCAGTCCTTCCAATGAACATTCAGGACTGCTTTCTTTAGGATGGACTGGTTGGATCTCCTTGCAGTCCAAGGGACTCTCAAGAGTCTTCTCTAACACCACAGTTCCAAAGCATCAGTTCTTCCGTGCTCAGCTCTCTTTCTAGTCCAACTCTCACATCCATACATTACTGCTGGAAAAACCATAGCTTTGACCAGACTGACCTTTGTTGACAAAGTAATGTCTCTGCTTTTTAATATGCTGTCTAAGTTGGTCATAGCTTTTCTTCCAAGAAGCAAGCATCTTTTAATTTCATGGCTGCAGTCATCATCCGCAGTGATTTTGGAGACCAAGAAAAGAAAGTCTCTCACTGTTTCTGTTGTTTCCCCATCTACTTTCCATGAAGTGATGGGTCCAGATACCACGATCTTTGTTTTATGAATGTTGAGTTTTAAGCCAGATTTTTCCCTTGCCTCTTTCACTTTCATCAAGAGGCTCTCTAGTTCTTGTTTGCTTTCTGCCATTATGGTGTTGTCTTCTGCATATCTGAGGTTATTGATTTTTCTCCTGGCAATCTTGATTCCAGCTTGTGCTTCATCCAACCTGGCATTTCACATGATGTACTCTGCATATAAGTTAAATAAGCAGGGTGACAGTATACAGCCTTGATGTACTCCTTTCCCGATTTGGAACCAGTCTGTTGTTCCATGTTCAGTTCTAACTGTTGCTTCTTGACCTGCATACAGATGTCTCAGGAGGCAGGTCAGGTGGTCTGGTATTCCCATCTCTTGAGGAATTGTCCACAATTTGTTGTGATGAACACAGTCAAAAGCTTTGGCATAGTCAATGGTGCAGAAGTAGGTGTTTTTCTGGAACTCTCTTGCTTTTTCTATGATTCAATGGATGTTGGCAATTTGATCTGGTTCCTCTGCCTTTTCTAAATCCAGCTTGAACATCTAGAAGTTCATGGTTCATGTACTGTTGAAGCCTGGCTTGAAGAATTTTGAGCATAACTTTGCTAGCATGTGAGATGAGTGCAATTGTGCAGTAGTTTGAACATTCTTTGGCATTGCTTTTCCTTGGAACTGGAATGAAAACTGACCTTTTCCAGTCCTGTGGCCACTGCTGAGTTTTCCAAACTTGCTGGCACACTGAGTGCAGCACTTTCACTGCATCATCTTTCAGGGTTTGAAATAGCTCAGCTGGAATTCTATCACCTCCACTAGCTTTGTTTGTAGTGATGCTTCCTAGGGCCCACTTGACTCCACATTCCAGGGTGCCTGGCTCTAGGTGAGTGATCGCACCATCATGATTATCTGGGTCATGAAGATCTTTTCTGTATTGTTCTTCTGTGTATTCTTGCTACCTGGTCTTAATATTTTCTGCTTCTGTTAGGTCCATACCATTTCTGTCCTTTGTTGTGCCCATCTTTGTGTGAAATGTTCCTTTGGTATCTTTAATTTTCTTCAAAAGATGTCTATAGTCTTTCCCATTCAATTATTTTCCTCTATTACTATGCATTGATCAATGAGGAAGGCTTTCTTATCTCTTCTTGCTATTCTTGGAATTCTGCATTCAGATGGATATATCTTTCCATTTCTCCTTTGCCTTTAGCTTCTCTTCTTTTCTCAGCTATTTGTAAGGCCTCCTCAGATGATCATTTTGCCTGTTTTCATTTCTTTTTCTTGGGGATGGTCTTGATCACTGCAGCATGTACAAAGTCAGGAACTTCTGTCCATAGTTCTTCAGGCACTCTGTCTATCAGATCTAATCCCTTGAATCTATTTCTCAGTTCCACTGTACCCTCAAAAGGGATTTGATTCAGGTCATACCTGAATGGTCTAGTGGTTCTCCTTACTTTTTTCAATTTAAGTCTGAATTTGGCAATAAGGAGTTCATGATCTGAGCCAGCTTCCGCTCTTGTTTTTGCTGACTGTATAGAGCTTCTCTGTCTTTGCTACAAGGAATATAATTAATCTGATTTCAGTGTTGACTGTCTGGTGATGTCCATGTGTAGAGTTTTCTCTTGTGTTGTTGGAAGGGGGTGTTTGCTATGACCAGTGTGTTCTCTTGGCAAAACTCTGTTAGCCTTTGTCCTGCTTTATTTTGTGCTCCAAGACCAAATTTACCTGTTACTCCAGATAATTAAAAATTTTAATTAAAATGTTTTGAAAACATTTCCCATCAAACAAAGGACATCAACAGAAGCATTCCACTAAGATGCAGCTACCAACAAGGTTACATTATTGCAAGAGGGGGCATATCAGCAAGTGAGGGAAGAGAGGAACACCACGTTGAGTTTTCTCACATCACATTGCTTTGTCTATGGTTTCAGATGATGGCTCACAATCATCTCCTTCTGGAGCATCCAGAGCATGATGTGGTGATAGCCGTCAGCTCCTCGGAACTGGACATGGGCATACCTCAATGTGGCCTCTTCTAACCAGCCCTTCACCGGTTCATTCCCACATAATGTCACCCTCACTCTGTAGCCTCAGTGAGTGCTCTTTGATCTGCATCCTTGTTCAGTGTGCAAAGCTGACCAATAATCCCTTTAAATTCCTTTGACTTTACACTATTATGGTGACTTAGGGAATCAAAACCACCAGGAGTAAATCACTGTCACTTTGGTGATGGAGCAAAGAGGCCATGTGGAACATTTCAGCCCCAGCAGATGCAACAGAGAGAGGAACCAAAGAACATAGTTGACCACCAGGGAGGCACAGAGGGGTGGCGCTAGGCCAATGTCCCAGCTTTGCAGCCATTTGAGCCACCAAGTGAAGCCCCAGTCTGCAAGGAGCAGAGGCAAGTGACACCTTCTGTGCTCTGCTTGATGTACAAGCAGACATGTAAGATCAGGAGAAAAACTTGCTTTTTGCCACTCTTTTGGAGTGATTTGTTATTTAGCAATAGATTATTGGACCACCTGGATAGATTCCTAGAAATGGAATTGCTACACAATTGGTGGATGCATGTATAATTTTGATAGACATTATTGGATTGTCCACAATAAGAATTTTAACCAAACTAGTTATATCAGCATTTTGTCAATTTCCCCATATCCTTGTTAATGATTTTATTTGCCAACCTGATCAATGAAAAATTGTGTTCATGTCATTTTTATACACATTACTCAATATGAATGTAGTCAAATTATTTTTCATATGTTAGAGAACTGTGTCTTTTTGATTGGTATCTAGGGTTTCCCAGGTGGCTCTAGTGGTAAAGAACCCACCTGCCAATGCAGGAGACATAAGAGTCTTGGGTTGGATCCCTAGGTTGGGAAGATCCCCTGGAGGAAGGCATGGCAACCCACTCTAGCATTCTTGCCTGGAGAATTCTGTGGACAGAGGAGCCTGGTGGGCTACAGTCCATAGGGTTGTAAGGAGTCAGACATGACTGAAGTGACTTACCATGCAGATATTTGTTGGGGCTTCCTTGGTGGCTTAGATGGTAAAGAATCTGCCTGCCAATGTGGGAGACCCTGGTTTGATCCCTGGGTTGGAAGGATTCCCTTAGAGGAGGAAATGACAACCCACTCCAGTCCATATGCTTTAAAGTGTTGTACTTGTTACTCACGTTTAAATTCTGTTTCTAACTGGTTTGATATTGATTTGTAGAAGTTCTTTATGCAGACAAAAATGATCATTTTTCCTCCTCCTCTCAGATGTCTTTTAAAAAAACATATATATGTGTTCAACTGCTAATACATTGTGGCTAGTATCTAGAAGAATGTTCAACAATCCCAATATGGTAGCCCTCCTTGTTTCTGACTTTTGTGACAGAATCTAAAAGCTTCCACTTAAATAAAGTGCAGGCTTCGATGCTGAGGTGTAAATTTTTATTTTGGTAAAAAGGTAACCAATTATTAGATGCTGAATTTTTATTGCATCACCCTTCAACAGGTATGGCCATGATTGGTTATGTTGCTCCATAGCTTTATAATACCTTAAATTATGTGAAAATATTTCCTGATATATGGGCTTCCTGGGTGGCTAAGCAGTAAAGAATCCATCTGCCAATGCAAGAGGCACTGGCTTGATCCTGGGTCTGGAAGACCTGGGGAAGGAAATGGCAACCAACTCCAGTGTTCTTGCCTGAGAAATCCCATGGATGGAGGAGCCGGGTGGGCTATGGTCCATGGGGTTGCAGAAGAGTTGGACATGCCTTAGTGACTAAGCAACATTTCCTGATAGTCAACCTTCTTGGTATACTTGGGGCAAATCTTTATCATCTAAGATTTTGCTGGATTCTATTTGATAATAACAAACTGAAAAATTTTGCATTTCTTCAAGAATGATCTTATTCAATTCTAAAGCAAAGAAATTCTTTTCCTTTTGATTGCTCTGGTTCTGGCTGTCTCTGGTTTTGGGATCTCATTTTCCTTCCAAACATATCAACCATAGTGTTTTTCTTGAATAGATACTTGCATTCCAGAGGAATTCTGGTTCTATCTTTTAAGAAAATAAAATTTTTACCATCACCACCTTTCCCCATTACCTCTTCCTTTCCTAGGCAAGCCTGGCATTAGGCAAAGACTACAGCATAGGAAATGTTATTAAGAAAATTGTCAGAATGTATAATGTAAAAAGGATAAGGTAAGCTGATGGGAGAGGGTAGTCCCGAAAGACTTCTGAGAAAAAGTAACATTGTTTGAGCTGAAGTTGCTATGAGACACGGGGATTGGAGGTGTTTCCAGGAAGAAGTAGCAGCATATTTCAAGGCAAGTAACTACATGGAGCACTCAGGTATTTAAAGGAAGCAAGGCTGGCTAGAAACCAGAAGCACAGATTGTGTAGAAATGAGGCTGGAGATCAAGACAGGAATTTGTCAAGTTTGCATCCTGAATGTAGTTTTGCAAAACAATAGAAACTTACTCTCTAACAGACTTGAGACTGTAGTGTTGCACCCCCAATTTTGTGAGTTGTGTGAAGAATGCTTTCAAAAGCCCTGTCCTTTATCCTGGGTGGAGCCGGAAAGTGGGAATTCTAATGAGTTCCCTGGTGATACAATGCTGCTGGCCCAAGGACCTCACTTTGAAGACGACTGCCCTAGGGCAGGGTCATCATTTGAACTGTTGAAGATGGGTTGCCGTCTTGTGCCCTGGACACAACTATGAACAGAAGTAGGAGGTCTATCTTTGAGGCATCTTCAGTTTCTGGCTTTCTCCCTATACAGCACAGTAGGACATTTCCTGATTGCCCAAAGTACTACTACATTTTCTTTCTTTGAAGTTCATCCTAGATGAGAGGGTCCAGTGCTGACTTTCTCACCCAAAGCCTTTTACATTTCACTTGTGCTTTGTCTGTCTCCTTTAGGATTTCCAGGTAGCTGATTTAATCCGAGATGGAAGGACCTTCTAAAGAATGTGCCTGAGCCCTGTGGTGCTCAGGTTTTTTCCTTGCATCAGACTCATTTGGAGGGTTTGTAAAAACACAGATAGCTGCATTCTACTCCCAGAGTTTCTGGCAAGTTTGGGATGGAGCTCAAAACTTTGCATTTCTAATGAGTTTCCAGTTCATGCTGATGCTTCTGATCCAAGGCCCGCACATTGAGAAACACTGGTCTAGTACTCAGGAAGTCTGCAAGGTAGCTGATGGTAGCAGTTTCTGTGACTCTGGGGACCATCAAAGTAGGTAGCCATTCACATAAGCTATGAATAGATTCCGATGTCTCTGATGTCCCTCTAGTGTTTTAGAGGATGATGTTATGGAAAAAAAGAAACCAATCTGGGTTCACCTCTACAGGTGTCCTCATATATTGATGAGGAGACAAGAACCGACATGAGTTTGGGTAAACTCCGGGAGTTGGTGATGGACAGGGAGGCCTGGCATGCTGCGGTCCATGGGGTCACAAAGAGTCAGACATGACTGAGTGAACTGAACTGAAACAGGTGGGAGGAAATG
This sequence comes from Oryx dammah, assembly GCF_014754425.2. Classification (NCBI taxonomy): domain Eukaryota; kingdom Metazoa; phylum Chordata; class Mammalia; order Artiodactyla; family Bovidae; genus Oryx; species Oryx dammah. The sequence continues at coordinate 112,546,832 of NW_024070202.1, forward strand.
GCATGAATGATGGTTTGAAGGTAGAAGCATTATACAGGTGGGAAAAAGAGCACAAGTGAACGAAATGAAACAGACACCACTGTGCCAGGGTCCAGCCCCGGTGGATCCAGTGAATTCGAAGGTGGGGATGGCGTCGGTGTCTTTGGAAATAACTTATTTAATTACAGAGATATAGAGAGATTAGAAATGGATAGTGTAGTAGGAAAATTGGTGGAGAAAAAGAGGCTGAATAACTTGGAATTCAGCCAGAGAAACGGGGAGCAAGAAAGAAGCGACATGAGGGTATCAGTCTTTCCAGAAACTGATACGATTTCTTTATTTTTGGGTTTGCTTATATACCTTTTGTTACATATTGGGATGAATACAGAGTCACGCAGGGATCAACAGTCCTGACCTTTATCAAAATCAGGTGCTTCACATAAATGTATAAAAAAGGTCTTAGGGATATTACATCATTTTCTGGCCAAGAGACATTTTATGATCCTTTCTTTCTGTTAACCAAAGAACTTATTTCTTCCAAGGGTGTTTTTTCTTAAACCAGGCACCAATCTCCAAATAAAGTTACATTCCTATAGGATAAGGGTGCAGTGAGTTACAATCAAGAAAGGAATTTATTTAACCCAAGGTTAACATGATTAATCTTAAAGGTTAATACTTATTTCTTCTATATGCTTAAAGGTTAATGCTTCTTCCCCTTATATGCTAGTTATATTCATTATAAGGGCAGGGAATATGGAGATTTAACAGCAAACATCAGCCCAACAAATGAAAATCCTTTCACCAATGTTCCCCTTAAGATCTATTTAGTCTTAAGATAGTGATAAAGTTACATTTTTACATAGCAAGTACACAGTGATTTATAACAAAGTACAGTGATCTATTACAAAAGAGAAAATTCATTAACTCAAAAAGTCTAGTATTGCTAACATCAAAAACTACTATATTTCCTTTTCTATATTCCAAATATATTGATTAATATATTCCCAGGTGCCTAAGGATATGGAGGCCTGGTGGCATTCATTGACTCAACAAGAAGAAAAGGCCCTATGCTAATTAAGACTCTCAAAATACTCCAAAACTCTCTGTGCTGTTTATGGTTGAGAGGTAGTAAACAATCATGTGGTAGTGGCAGGAGTATGGATAATCTTGTCACACAAGCTAGTCTGTCAGCAGAGAGGTTTGACCTGAGACATGTTGTCCCACCCAGAGCAGGGAATTAGCAGCAATTATTGACACAACAAATGAAAAACCCTTCACCGTTATAATTCCTAACCAATCCACTATACTAATAATTCCCAACTCCACAAAAGAATTTGTCTTTAGTAAGTCTAAAACATCTCGTGCCTCTCAGATTGGGAGGCTGTAAACAATCACATGTGGCCGGACGAACCTATACAGGTGGGCTAGATAACCTTCAGAGAAGTCCATAAGCTGAAACACTCTTGTCACGCCCAGGAATTTTTATTGCCTTGGAGCTGCACGTTTACTCCTCCTCCGAGAGAAACAGTTATGGGGGAGAGCATAAAACAGACTCTAGTTTTGGGGTAGATGCTCAGGAACAGGGGGTTTCCTGAGGCTTGATCACACCTTTGTGTATGCCAAGCCTCCTTCCTCATGACCTTTGCCATGGGCAGAGTTCCTCACGCTGGCCCCCGGCACCACTGCAATGTATTCTCTTTGGGCCAATCACTGTGTTTTGGAACTTCCCAGGTGGCGCAGTGGTAAAGAATCTGCTTGCCAAAGCAGAGATGCAGGTTTGATCCCTGGATCAAGAAGATCCCTTGGAGGAGGAAAAGGCAACCCACTCCAGTATTCTAATCCTATGGACAGAGAAGCCTGGTGGGCTACAGTCCATGGGGTTGCAAAGAGTTGGACATGACTTAGCAAATGAGCAGGAGCATGAGCAAACGCGTGTCTGTCTTATAGCTTCTTCTCACTTAGCCACACTGGGAAGAAGAGATTATTATCTCCAAATCTAAATAAGTAAAAACAATCAGAAAAGTGAATAACTTGAACAACTTAAAGAATGAATGTGGGGCCGGAGCCTGGAAGGGGACGTTCAGGACCCCAGGCCTATCACTGCATGTTTTACAAGGTAGCCAAATGGAAGGAATTGGGGCTGTGAAGAAAGTTTGCAGCCTGATGTAAATCTGTCAATTCCGGCCAAAAAGTATGACCTGTGACATATAGTGGGGGATCTTGAGCAATAGACATGGGATACAACTGAGTTGCATAATTTTGATTTGGTAAGTGGAGATTAAAGAAGCAAAATGGGGGTAAGCGGGAAGTTACCATCTATCACATAAACTCCTGTTTCTCTCTCCCTTCCCCATATTTTCTCTTATTCTGCCCATTCCTGTGTTACCCAGTATCAGTCTGGCCTCTCTTCTACTTTCTCTCCTCACTTTCTTGCACAATGTCTTAAAAAAAAAAAAAAACCTGAAGTATAGTTGGTTCACAATGTTGTCTAGTTTCAGGTGGGTGTACTGCAAAGTGAGTTAGTTTATTTTTCCATTATAGGTTATTACAAGAAGCAGAATATAGTTTCTTGTGCTACACAGTCTATTTTATTATGGTAATCTATCTTACATACACTGGTGTGTATCTGTTCATACCAAATTTCCAATTTATCCTTCCCCCCTTTACCTTTTGGTAGCAATGTTTGTTTCTGTGTCTGTGAATCTGCTTCTGCTTTGCAAATGAGCACATTTGTATTTTTTTTTTGTATATTCCACATATAAGCAATATTGTATAATACTTGGCTTTCTCTCTCTGACTTACTTCAATTAGTATGATAATCACTAGGTCTATCCGTGTTGCTCAAAATTGCAGTATTTCATTCTTTTTTATGACTGAGTAGTATTCCTTTGTATACATGTACCACAACTATATTCTGCATCTTGTATTAACCTATAATGGAAAAGAATCAACTGAATCACTCTGCTGTGAATCTGAAACTAGGACAACACTGTAAATCAACTATACTTCAGTTTTTTTTTTTTTTTTAAGACATTGTGCCACAAAGATAGGAGAGAAAGTGGAAGAGAGGCCCAGATTGATACTGGGAACACAGGATTGGCCAGTTCAGTTCAATTCAGTTGCTCGGTCATGTCTGACTCTTTTGACCCCATGGACTGCAACACCCCAGGCTTCCCAGTTCATCATTAACTCCTGGAGTTTGCTCAAACTCAAGTCCATTGAGTCAGTGATGCCATCCAACCATCTCATCCTCTGTCAGCCCCTTTTCCTCCCTCCTTTAATCTTTCCCAGCATCAGGGTTTTTTCCAATGATTCAGTTCTTCACATCAGGTGGCCAAAGTATTGGAGTTCCATCTTCAGTATCAGTCCATCCAATGAATATTCAGGACTGTTTCCTTTAGGATGCACTGGTTGGATCTCCCTGTAGTCCAAGGGACTCTCAAGAGTCTTCTCCAACACCACAGTTCAAAACCATCAATTCTTCTCTGCTCAGCTTTTTTTACAGTCCAACTCTCACATCCATATATGACTACTGGAAAGCCATAGCTTTGACTGGATGGACTTTTGTTGGCAAAGTAATATCTCTGCTTTTTAATATGCTGTCTACTCTTGCCTGGAAAAACCCATGGATGGAGGAACCTGGTAGGCTGCAATCCATGTGGTTGCTAAGAGTCGGACATGACTGAGCAATGTCACTTTCACTTTTCACTTTCATGTCTTGGAGAAGGAAATGGCAACCCACTCCTGTGTTCTTTCCTGGATAATCCTAGGGATGGGGTAGACTAGTGGCCTGCTGTCTATAGGGTTGCACCGAATCAAACACGACTGAAGCTAAATAGAAGCAGCAGCAGGTTGGTCATAGCTTTTCTTGGATTACTGTGATATTGAATGGTTTGCCTTGGAAATGAACAGAGATCATTCTGTCGTTCTTGAGATTGCACTCAAGTATTGCATTTTGAACTCTTTTTTTAACTATGAGGGCTACTCCATTTCTTGTAAGGGATTCTTCCCCACAGTAGTAGATATAATGGTCATCTGATTTAAATTCACCCATTCCAGTCCATTTTAGTTCACTGATTCCTAGAATGTTGATGTTCACTCTTGTCATCTCCTGTTTGACCACTTCCAATTTGCTTTGATTCATGGGCCTAACATTCCAGGTTCCTATGCAATATTGCTCTTTACAGCATCGGACTTTACTTCCACCACCAGTCACATCCACAACTGGATGTTGTTTTCACTTTGGCTCCATCTCCTCATTCTTTCTGTAGTTATTTCTCCACTCTTCTCCAGTAGCACATTGGGCACCTACTGACCCTGGGAATTTGTCTTTCTGTGTCATATATTTTGCCTTTTCATACTGTTCCTGTGGTTGTGAAAGCAAGAACCCTTACGCGGTTTGTCATTCCCTTCTCAAGTGGTCCACATTTTGTCAGAACTCTCCACCATGACCCGTCCATCTTGGGTGGTCCTACACAGAATGGCTCATAGTTTCATTGAGTTAGACAAGTCTGTGGTCCATGTGATCAGTTTGATTAGGTTTCTGAGATTGTGAATTTCATTTTATCTGCCCACTGAAAGATAAGGATAAGAGCTTATGGAAGCTTCCTAATGGGAGAGACTGACTTTGGGGGAAACTGAGTCTTGTTCTTATGGACAGGGCCTTGCTCAGTAAATCTTTACTGAACAAGGGAAGCAGAGTGGGCAGAGTAAGGAAAAATAATGGGGAAGTGAGAGAAAAGCAGGAGTTTATGTGGATAGATGGTAACTTCCCTCTTGTCCCTGTTTTGCTTCTTTAATCACCACTTACCAAATCAAGATTATGCAACTTATCTTTATTCCATTTCTGTTGTTCAAGAGACTCCCCCTATATGTCACAGATCACACTTCTTGGCTGGAATTGACAGATTTATCCATTCACCTGTTGATGGACATTTAGGTTCACACAATGTCTTTTTTAACACTCTTGACTCCAGTTCCTTGCCTCACTACATCAGGGAGTCTGAAATACCCAACCCTATGAGAATACTGTTTCCTTCAGTTCTGGTTTTGGGTCCCAACAGATTCCAGAACTGATGAGTCTGAGGGTCCCAAAGAGTTGAGCAGAGGCACTAGCTTTTGGGATAGGGCATGCAAACTGCATGCTATCACTCTGTGATGAGAACACCTGTATCTTGATCTGTGACCAGGAAAAGCAGTGGATGAACTCTCTAGAACATCTGACTTATCTTCTCATCCTCCTGTGTGAGACTCTATTCCTGAGGGCAAGGCCTCTTCTCCCAATCTTCACCCCTGGAAACCCAGAGCTCACAAGCTCCCTTTTGGTGTCTTGGTTCCCAAAGAAAGGGCGTGGAAACCATTGCTGGTGTCTTCTTGGCACACCTCAGGTAGCCCTTCTAGATGATCTGGCTCTGGAAGACAGAGGGAGCCTGGTCAGGAGGTCCTGAGGCTTTGGCCAGAAAAACCTGGATACGGAGGACAAGAAGGCACCTTCATGCATCACTCAAACCTCAGCTCAAGAAGCCCTGGGGACCTGAAGCAGTCAGAGGAGTGGGGGTCTGGGGGATGTTTGTCGGGGAAGGGGTCCTGGTTAGACTGTAAGGTGGGAGGGATCGGGGGTGGGTGCAGTGGGGGCAGCCCAAAGAACAGGATCCACGCTCAAGACCCACATTTCTCACATTTTTTTTGCCCGTGGCTACTCTTTGTCAGCAAGTTTACATCTCATAAGGGACATGGAGGGCATGGTGTCTGCACCGGAGTCCTCATGAGCAAGGGGCTCCCTGCAGGAGTTGGTGGAAAGTCTCGCCTCTGCTCATGGACTGGACAGGCTCTGTCCATCCCACCCTTCCCTCCCCTTTCCATTTTGTTCCATTTTATCGCATTCCTTCATGCCAGTATTCACTGCGCACCTTCAGTGTGGTCAGCTCTGTGCAGTAGTATTTATAAGAGGAGATCTCAGCCTAGTTGGGAGGAGAATCTCATCCACAGGACATAAATAGAGGGTAAAATAAACCAGCAATTTGTGTGGGACCCAGAATGAATGAAACAGAAGTCAGGGGCTAGGGGAGGAGAGAAGCAGGAAGTCGGCCTGTGTTACGGGGACTGGCCAGGTGAAAAGGCAGCTGATAGTTCTTCAGGGAGTAGGGCCCTGCTGAGGGTTCTGAGAATCTCAGACTTGAATCCCACCCCACCCTTCTTTTCTGCTTCTCTGCACTTCACCCTGCCCTGGCCCTGCAGGGAAGGCTGAAGGAAGACCGCCCAGTTAGAACAGCTGTGAAGTTCAAGTCAGTGCCCTGTGAGGATAAACCAGGGCTCCCGCCCCATTCTCTGCCTGCCCCCCTTCATCCCCTGTGTATGTCCTTAAACTACCTTTATACCTCCTGCTCACTGATACACTTCTCACTGAAATTTTAAAGATATAAGTGAAAATGGAGTAGATGGAATGCATGTTTTATTAGAAATCAGAGCAGTTTGTATGTAATTCCCTTAATGAATATAACTACATGGAGAACTGAATAACAACAAAATAAAACTTTTGGACTAAGCTACAGACAGTGTGTTAAAAAGCAAAGATATCTCTTTGCTGACAAGGATCTGTATAGTTAAGGCTGTGGTCTTTCCATTAGTCATGTACAGCTGTGAGAGTTGGACCATAAAGAAGGCAGAATGCTGAATAATTGATACTATCGAACTGTGGTGTTGGAAAAGACTCTTGAGAGTCCTTTGGAAACAAGAAATTCAAGTCACTCAATCCTAAAGGAAATCAATTCTGAATACTCACTGGAAGGACTGATGCTGAAGCTGAAGCTCAATACTTTGGCCACCTGGTGTGAACAGCCAACTCATTGGAAAAGACCCAGATGCTATGAAAGACTGAGGCAGAAGCAGAAGAGGGCAACAGAGGATGAGATGGTTGGATGGCATCCCCGACACCATGGATGTGAACTTGGGCAAACTCTGAGTGATGGTGAGGGACAGGGAAGCCTGGCATGCTCCTGTCTGTGGGGTCTCAAAGAGTCAGACATGAGTTGGCAACTCAACAACAACAACAGCAGTATTTAGATGAAAATTCATAATCTTCAATTTGTATACATGAATATGCAATTAAAAAGAAGAGCAGAGTAAAACCAATGAACTCAGAAGAAAGGATGTAATAAAGAAAGGAACAGAAAGTAATGAAATATAAGACAGCACAAACAAGCATATCAAAATTTGAAAACTAAAGTTAATTCTTTGGAATGACTGACAAAGTTCTGCTAATACTGATTGAAATAAAAAGGACAGTGAACATAATAAAAATAATAAGCATCATAAAAATGATTACAGCTATATATTCAAAGGAGATTTAAACATTTTTTTAGAGAATTCCATAAATTTTTATGGAAATAAATCTGAAAATAAACAAGTTATAGAATTTCAGGTAGCAAAGAAAGCAATGGCATTATTAATTGCATGAGAAGAAATACTTTCTTGATATTTCCCAAATTGTATCTTTTAAATATCGATTCTTTTAAAATTTTCTAGAAATCTAGACAAACCAATGGTAAACAAGAACAATGTGTTAAGAAACATACTAGAGATTATGCATGCGTTTGCAGCAATTATTTTTTTTAAAGCAAGGCTTTCTTTTGTTTTTGCCAAATTATTACCATCCCTCAAACTTGTCCCCTTTGAGCTATAGCCTGTGTTCTAACCCTCTTTCCACTTCTCACAGCACATTTGAAACTTTTCCAGAAATATTGACTTTAGAGTTAGGGATTCTAAAAGAGAATTAGTCTTTTTATTTTATGGCTACTTCTTACAGCTTTGAGATGGCTGGATGGCATCACCAACGTGATGGACATGAGTTTGGGTGAAATCTGGGAGTTGGTGATGGACAGGGAGGCCTGGCATGCTGCAATTCATAGGGTCACAAAGAGTCAGACATGACTGAGTGACTGAACTAAAATGAACTAAACTTACAGCTTTACCATTGACCCTAATCACCAGGTTGGGCATTTTTGAAAATTAAAATTCATTCTCAGGTCAAACTGTGATCCCTGTAAACAGTCAGGAGTTTTGCTGCAGACATACCACAGGCTTGTCAGGATAGGACTCCTACACAGATGTATTTTACTGGTCAGACCTGAGAGCCCCCAATGCATGTGGCTGGAACTTTGGTTGGAGGTGACGGCTGGTCAGATAGGACTGGGCAGAGAGGGATCCAGGAGACAAATGTCCTCATCTCATTCTCTGGCTCCCATGGATCCTCTGTTGGCCTCCTCGCTGGTGGTGTCTGAGAGAGAGTCAGAGAACATTGCACCCCAGGATGTGGTCCCTGGCAGGGCCAAAGGACCAAAAAGGGAAGACAGCGGATCTGCAGGGGGAAATGGAACATTCTGGCACAGGGCGATCTGAATTTATAGGCAGAAGAACGTTAAGCCAGCACCTAGAAAAGGGAAGCAGAGACAAATAAGACAACTGTTTTTGAAATGGGCCTTTGGAATTATTGTTTATTTGAGGCTATTACAAATGTTATTATTTAGCTCTTTGTTCATTTGTTGGAAAAAAATATACTGAAATAAATCAAAGGGTCTATAGTAAAAAGTAAGTTTCCTCCCACCCCTGATTCCTGGAATCTGAAATTCATTTCCCCAGTGGCGAGCAGAGTGGCCAATATTTAAATAAATATTTTGTATATATGCATAAAAATACATTATGTCTTGTACTAGTTATCTACTGCTGTGTAACAAGTTACCCAAAACTTAGTGGCTAAAAACAACAAACATTTATCATCTCATCTCTCAGGAACCAGAGAACACTGCTGCTGGCAGTGGCGGGGGGGGCAGGGTGGGGGGACACTGGAAGCCTTGCTGATATTTACACAATATTCACAAGGGGCCTGTGTAATGTGTTTCACAGGTAGTGTTAATGCTCAATGCAAAATGCATTTCAGCCTTGTAATTCCTTTCATTCGAGTCTTTGAACCATGTCCAATGAACCAGAGCTCAAACTAAGCAATTTTGTAGTTGGTATTTGTTGGAGGGGAGGGAGGCATGGAGAGCAATAGGGAGTGAGCTGGAGAGATGCTTTGCTAACCATAGTAAACTTTGAAAAAAATTGTTATTTCTTGAACAAAGGAAATATTCTTGAAAGCAGCTTCATAATTTCATCAAATACATAGCTAAATATATTGTCTTGAGCCTCCTTCCTAATGTTTCCTAGTTTTTCTTCATATTTCATCTTTGGTAATTTAATTTTCCCCTCTTTTTCCTGTATAATCTTCTTGCATACTTGAGCACACTCCTTTTCCACTTTTTGGATTTCTATTTCTAATTGATCAGCATATGTTTTATTCAAGACTTCCTCCAGCTTTCTCAGGCTTTCCAATGTGCCCTTATATCTGGGGTCAGAAAAGTAAGCCCCTGGTTGTCCTGTACCATCTTGTCTATCAGCTCCACCAGCTCCTGCACCTGAGCTTCCTTCTCAGCCTGCTCTGTGTTTCTGCTGTTCCTGATGGCATAGCGGCAGTCTCCACACTCCTGGAGGAGGCTTCGTAGGTTTACATCTGCATCCTTCAAAAAGTCGCTCAGGCTCTGGTCCCCCAGTTCATCTCTGCAAGTGAATAAGATGATCATATACTTCATGGCTGCTTTCCCCAAAGAGATTCTTGACCAACACCACAGTTTCCTGCTCTTCCTGTGTGTAGCAGCCCAGCCTCAGGACCAAGACGATGGTGTGAGGCCTCGGACAGGAGGTGAGGACACATTGGCTGATTTCCTCGCAGGTGGCCATTTGGGTCTTCTGGGTGTCGAAGAGCCCTGGAGTGTCAACAACCAGAAGGTCTCTCCCCTTCCATCCCTTCCATTTCCAGGATGCTTTCTGACAAGTTTTGGTAACAGCTTCAGCAGAAATCCTAGAGTCAAATACTTTTCCCCTGAGGATGGTGTTTGCAGTCACACTTTTTCCACTTGCGGTCTTCTCGACCAGCATGATCCTCAGACTGATGTCCTGAACAGCAGTGGTGTCCACATCAGAGGCTGTGGAGAGTAGGCAAGTCAGCTATAGTTTACAAAGGAAAGAAAAATAATGTTCAGATTAAGTTGAAACCATTCCCAACCCTGATTTCTTACTCTACTGAATATATAAATCAAGTCTTCTAAGCCAGGTGAAGTATTTTCACGGAGGATTCGTTCTTTGATATCTTCTATTTATTATTCTAATTCCCACTAAATGCCTCTCCTATGTTGCTGTGATGAAAGTAGCGTTTGCATGTTTAAATGTTTTTTACTGTAATTTTTTCTCCATTTAACAAAATAATGTATACATTTTGTTTTTGAAAAAATTCAGGTTTAAAAATCGAATCTGAGGAATCCTGGTGGCAGTAGTTAGCATCCTATGCCATGAAAGAGTGCTCATTAAAAAGCACTAACAATCCAGACTCAAACAGAAAGAAAGCATGGATGGAGGAGAGACAATAGTCCCACATGGAGACTCTCAATATGGAAGGAAAACAACCACATGGTGAGACATGTGAAAACTGTCCTGAAATTTGCACATGCCACATAGAACTAACCTAGTCTTATTTCTCAAGTTGCATGAAGGAAGATAAATTTGATTTTCTTATTGTAAAAGTACTCTAATATTTAGAAGCAATATGGGTGCCTTAGGATTTATCATAACATAAAATGTTTGACGTGGGTCTGATGGTCATCTGGCTACATAGTTGAGACAATAATCCTGCAGTGACTGAGAAAACAGATCTGCTAATGTTGAAATTTCAAATTATATACACCTATTGTGGGTAAATAGAGCTTATCAATAATGACCCTCACCAGATGGTCAATACTGAAATCAGATTGATTATATCCTTTACAGCTGAAGATAGACAAGCTTTATACAGTCAGGAAAAATAAGACCTGAAGCTCACTGTGGTCATGAGCTCCTTATTGCAAAATTCAGGCTTAAATTGAAGAAATTAGGGAAAACCACCAGATCATTCAGGTTTGACCTAAATTAAATCCCTTTATGATTAAACAGAGGAGGTGAAGAATAGATTCAAGGGATTAGATTCAGTACACAGAGTGCCTGAAGAACTATGGACAGAGGTTTGTAACAGTGTACATGAGGTGATAACTGAAACCATCCCAAGGAAAAAGAAATGTAAGCAGGCAAAGTGGTTGTCTGAGGAGGCCATACAAATAAATAAGAAAAGTAGAGCACCAAAAGGCAAAGGAGAAACAAAATATATACCCAACTGAATGCAGAGTTCCAGAGGATAGCAAGGAGAAAGAAGAAAGCCTTCTTAAGTGAACAATTTAAAGAACTAGAGGAAAACAATAGAATGGGAAAGACTAGAGATCTCTTTAAGATAACTGGGCTTCCCTGGTGGCTCAGACAGTAAAGAACCTGCCTGCAATTCAGGAGACCAAGATTTGATCCCTGGGTCAGGAAGATTCCCTGGAAAAAGAAATGACTACCCACTCCAATATTCTTGCCTGGAGAATTCTATGAGCAGAGGAGCCTAGTGGGTTACAGTGGACTACAGTCCTGGGGTTGCAAAGGTTGGACATGACTGAACAACTTTCACTCACAAGGGAATATTTCATGCAAAGACGGGCGAAATAGAGGGAAGATATGGCAAGGATCTAACAGAAGCAGAAGAGATTAAGAAAAGGTGACAAGAATACACAGAAGAACTATACAAAAAAGGTCTTAATGACCCAGATAATCACACAGGGTCAGTCACCTAGAGCTAGATATCCTGGAGTGTGAACTCAAGTGGGCCTTAGGAAGAATTATTATGAAACTCAGCAGTGGCCACCGGAGTGGAAAAAATTTTCATTCCAATCCCAAAGAAAGGCAACACCAAAGAATGTTCAAACTACTGTACGATTGTGCTCTTTTCACATGCTAGCAAGGTAATGCTCAAAATCCTTCAAGCTAGGCTTCAACAGTACATAAAGCAAAAACTTCCAGATGTACAAGCTCATTTAGAAAAGGCAGAGAAACCAGGGATCAAACTGCCAATAACACTGGATCAAGAGAATTCCAGAAAAACATCTACTGCTGCTTCATTGACTAGAGTAAAGCCTTTGAATGTGGATCACAACAAACTGGAAAACTCTTAAAGAGATAGGAATACAAGGCCACCTTACATGTCTCTGGTTCTAACTGGTCAAGAGGCAACAATTAGAATCAGACATAGAAAAATAGACTGGTTCAAAAGTGGGAAAGGAGTACCTCAAGGCTATATATTGCCACTCTGCTTATTTAACTTCAATGTAGAGCACATCATGTGAAATGCTGGGCTGAATGAATCACAAGCTACAATCAAGATTTCTGAGAGAAACATCAACAACCTCAGGTATGCAGATGATGCAACTTTAATGGCAGAAAGTGAAGATGAACTAAAGAGCCTCTTGATGAGGGTGAAAGAGGAGAGTGAAAAAGTTGTCTTAAAGCTCAACATTCAGAAAACTAAGATCATGGCATCTGGTCCCATCACTTCATGGCAAATAGATGGGGAAAAAGTGGAAACAGTGCCAGATTTTATTTTGGTGGACTCCAAAATCACTGTGGATATTGACTGAAGCCACAAAATTAAAAGACACTTGCCCCTTGAAAGAAAAGCTATGACACAACTAGATAGCATATTAAAAAGCAGAGACATCACCTTGCCGACAAAAGTCTATATAGTCAAAGCTGTGGTTTCTCCAGTAGTCATGTATGGATGTGAGAGTTGGACCATAAATAAGGCTGAGCACTGAAGAATTGATGATTTTGAACTGTGATGGGGAAGACTTGAGAGTTCCTTGGCCAGCAAGGAGATTTAACCAGTCAACCCTAAAGGAAATCAACTCTGAATATTCACTGGAAGGACTAATACTGAAGCTGAAGTTCCAATACTTTGGCCACTGATACTGAAGCTGATGCTTTAGTACTTTGGACGTCCTTTTGTGAAGAGCCAACTCATTGGAAAAGACTCTGATGCTGGGAAAGATTGAGGGCAAGAAGGTGGTGACAGGATGAGACTGTTGGTGGCATCACCAGCTCAGTGGACATGAGTTTGAGGAAACTCTGGGAGATAGTAAAGGACAAAGAAGCCTGGCAGGCTGCAGTTCATAGGGTCACAAAGAGTTGGACACAACTTAGCAAGTGAAAAACACAACAGAGACATAACACTGAAGCAGAACAGGATTCCTGGAAGGAAGAATAGGGAAAGTAGTGGAAAAGCTCCTCACAAGACAGCATCAGCTCTCACGTGGTTTCACAGGAGAATTCCATGAAACCCTCAGCAATCATGGGCACTTGATTTCTGAGAATCCCAATTTTACTTAAATTATTCCAGAATATAGGAAAATAAGGTAAAGCTTAAAATTCTAAGAGTAAATGTAACTTTGAGCCACAAAGTTGACAAAGATTTTATCAAACAGAAAGCTATAGTTCAATCTCATGCATGAATATCAATACAAAATCCTAATCAAGTATTAATGAAAACAGAATCTGACATTTAAAAAATTATTTAAAATATTTATTTATCTATTTGGCCACACCAGCACATGGATCTTCAATCTTCATTGTGACATCTTTTTTAAATGCAGCTTGTATGATCTTTAGTTGTTGCAATTGAACTCTTAATTGTGATATGTGAGATATATTTCCCTCACCAAAATGAATCTGGGGTCTGTACATTGGGAGGGTGGACTACCAGGGACATCCTCAGAATCTGACAACATTTTAAAAAGGGCTACATCATAACTGCGTGGGATTTTCTCTGGAACACTAGAGTGAGGGGCGCAGGTTCAATAAGAGGAAAATTACTGATATTAAAATAGCCTTTCATAGTAAAAACATTTCATAAAATATGAATTGACACATACTTTCTTATCTATTTCTCTACTCATCCCAAAAGCCAGCAACTTACTCAATGGAGAAATACTTTCTCACTAAAACTATAATCATTCCACCTCACTTTCCAATGGTATTTGCGATATCCATCAATGCAAATAGAAAAGAAAGTGATTATAGGAATGAGAATTAGAAAAAGAAAAAAAGGAGAGGCCAGATAGTAAATAACATCATAAAGCCTCTTAGAGAATTGGTGCACAAATAGGCCAGTAGGGGGGGAAAAAAAAACAAAACAAAATCTCTACAAACGCTCATTTGCATAGGGAAATTTAGTATATAATAAAGGCAACATTCCATATCAATGGAGAGAAGATGGACATTGTAATGAGAAGTATTGAAATAACTGAATAACCATTTGAAAAAGCATAAATTTGGATTCAGTCCTCATACCAATGTAAGAAGTATCCCAGATTCATCAAGTATTTGTTAAAAACTATATTCTTTGGAAGAAAGCAAACAAATTCTTTCAAAACACGAGAGTGAGGAAAACATTTCTAAACTGAGCCAAAAATACAGATACAATATGGAATCCAATTGATAAATCTGACTTTAAGTATCTGGTTACATGTCAGAAGCTTGGAAGTCACTACTCCATCCTAAGAATAAGTGAAAGTTGAATGGACTGAAAAATCAACTTTTCTCGAATACTTCAGAGGTTGTTTTGAGGAGACTGGGCAAGGTGCTGACCCCAAGACTGGAGAACAGACAGGCAAATACAGGGAGCCACGGCTCAGGAGAGCAGAGACTCAGCGTGGGCATCAGTGCTGGGGCGGCAAGACTGCGATTGACCATTTGCTCGATGGTCAGTGTGGACTTAAAATTCCAGGAGGATCCTGTCGTTGAGCGACCCCACACTTTTGTGAGTTTTACTTCTGGGAGCCCCACCAGGTTCTGATAGTAAATATCCAAAAAATCCCCTGGTGCTTCCTGCTGCTGCTGCTGCTGCTAAGTCGCTTCAGTTGTGTCCGACTCTATGAGACCCCACAGACAGCAGCCCATCAGGCTCTCCTGTCCCTGAAATTCTCCAGGCAAGAACACTGGAGTGGGTTGCCATTTCCTTCTCCAATGCATGAAAGTGGAAAGTGAAAGTGAAGTTGCTCAGTCACATCTGACTCTTAGTGACCCCATGGACTGCAGCCTACGCAGTTTTAAGAAAGAAGAACAAAACTGGAGGCATCACACTTTCTGATTTCAAACCGTATTACAAAGTTATACTAATCAAAATGGTATAGTATTGGCACAAAAACTGACCTCAGAAATAAACCCATGTATATATGGTCAACCAGTTTACTACAAATGAGCCAAGAGTACACAGTGGGGAAATAAGTATCTTTTCAATAAACAGTTTTGGAAAAACTAGACAGCCACATGCAAAAGAGTGAAATTGGATACCTATTCATACACCAAAAACAAAAATCAATTCAAAATGGACTGAGATTTGAACATATGACTTAAACCACAAAACTCCTATAAGAAAACAGTGGGGAAGGTTCTTGACATCAGGTTGGCAATGATTTTTTGGATTTGACACCAAAAGCACAAGTGACAAAAGCAAAAATCTTAGACCCAGTGCAGTCAAATAAATAAATACTGGGCAAATTTTTTTTTAAAAGCAGAAATAAATAAGTGAGATTATATCAATGTAAAAATTTATGCACAACAAAAGAAACAGTCAACAAAATTTGAAGACACTTAAGGGATGGGAGAAAATATTTGTTAAATCAATTATCTGATAACAGGTAAAAATAAAAAAGTATGCCAGAAATTCATACAACTCTCTAGCAAAAGAAATAAGCAATTAAATTTAAAAATGAGCAGACAAACTTAATAGACATTTCCCCAAAGAAGACATGCACATGGCCAACAGATAATCGAAAAAATTCTCAACACTGCTAATCATGCAGGCAATGCAAATCAAAACCACAGTGAGATATCATTTCATACCTGTTAGAATGGCCATCATCAACAAGACAATTAATAATAAGGTAAACCTATGGCTGATTCATGTTGATGTTAGGCAGAAACAAACACAATACTGTAAAGCAAGTCAGTCAGTTCAGTTCAGTCACTCAGTCATGTCTGACTCTTTGCAACCACATGGACTGCAGCACACCACGCCTCCCTGTCCATCACCAACACCTGACGTTTGCTCAAACTCATATCCATTGAGTCAGTGCTGCCATCCAACCATCTCATCTTCTGTCATCCCCTCCTCCTCCTGCCTGCAATCTTTCCCGGCATCAGGGTCTTTTCACATGAGTCAGTTCTTCGCATCAGGTGGCCAATGTATTGGAATTTTACCTTCAGCAT
Organism: Oryx dammah; assembly: GCF_014754425.2. Taxonomy (NCBI): domain Eukaryota; kingdom Metazoa; phylum Chordata; class Mammalia; order Artiodactyla; family Bovidae; genus Oryx; species Oryx dammah. The sequence continues at coordinate 112,563,011 of NW_024070202.1, forward strand.
TAGGCTTTTCAATGAGTATTCAGGACTGATTTCCTTTAGGATGGACTGGTTGGATCTTCTTGTAGTCCAAGTCCAACTGCACCACAGTTTAAAAGCATCAATTCTTCAGTGCTCAGCTTTCTTTACCGTCCATCTCTCCCATCCATGCATGACTAAGGGAAAAATGATAGCCTTGACGAGATGGACTTTTGTGGGCAAAGTAATGTCTCTGCTTTTTAATATGCTGTCTAGGTTGCTCATAACTTTCTTTCCAAGGACCAAGTGTCTTTTAATTTCATGGCTGCAGTTGACATCTGCAGTGATTTCGGAGCCCCCCAAAATAAAGTTTGTCACTGTTTCCACTGTTTCCCCACCCATTTGCCATGAAGTGATGGGATCATATGCCATGATCTTAGTTTTCTTAATGTTGAGTTTTAAGCCAGCTTTTTCACTCTCCTCTTTCACTTTCATCAAGAGGCTCTTTACTTCTTCTTTGCTTTCTGCCATAAGGGTGGTGTCATCTGCATATCAGAGGTGATTGATATTTCTCCCAGCAATCTTGATTCCAGCTTGTGCTTCATCCAGCCCAGTATTTCTCATCATGTACTCTGCATACAATTTAAATAAGCAGGGTGACAATATACAGATAATTATCTTTCAATTAAAAATAAATTTTAGAAAAGCAAGCAATAACAAGTGTTTGTGAGGATACGGAGAAAAGGGAACGTTTGTGCACTGTCGGTAAAAGGCAACTTAGTGCAGTCACTATGGGAAACAGTATGGAGGTTCCTCAAAAAATTAAAAATATAACTACTATATGTCCCATAATCCTACTTCTGGATATCTATCCGAAGGACTGGAAAACAGAATCTTGATGTGATATCTGCACTCCCATCTTCACTGCAGTATCATTCATGTAGCCAAGATATGTAAATCACCTAAGGTTCTGCCTATGGATGAATGGATAAAGCTGATGTAGAGTGTATGCATATATATACATGTGCTCAGCAGGGTCTGACTGTTTGTGACCCCATGAACTGCAGCCCACCAGAATCTTCTGTCCATGGAATGTTCCAGACAGGAATACTGGAGTGGGTTCTCATTTCCTCCTGAAGGGAGTCTTTCTTTCCAACCCAGAGATCGAACCCATGTCTCCTGGAGCTCCTGCATTGCAGGTAGATTCTTTACCACTGAGCCATCAGGGAAGCTGTGTATATACATATATGTGTGTGTGTGTGTGTGTGTGTATATATATATATATATATATATAAATATATATATATATAAATGTATGTATATGTATATACATACACACACACAGTAGAATATTATTCAGCCGTGAGAGAGAAAGACATCTTGCTGTTTACAACAACATGGATGAAACTTGAGGGTATTTCAGTTCAGTTCAGTTCAGTAACTCAGTCACATCTGATTCTTTGCAATCCCATGGACTTCAGCATGCCAGGCTTCCTTGCCTGACAACAAATCCTGGAGCTTGCTCAAACTCATGTCCATTGTGTCAGTGATGCCATCCAACCATCTCATCCTCTGTCATCCCCTTCTCCCCCTGCCTGCAATCTTTCCCAGCATCAGGGTCTTTTCCAATGAGTTAGTTCTTCACATCAGATGGCCGAGTATTGGAGTTTCAGCTTTAGCATCATCAGGACTGATTTCCTTTAGAATTGACTGGTTTGATCTCCTTGCAATCCAAGGGACTCTCTAGAGTCTTCTACAACACCACAGTTCAAAAGCATCAATTCTGCAGTGCTCAGCCTTCTTTATGGTCCAACTCTCACATCCATACATGACTACTGAAAAAACCATAGCTTTGATTAGATGGATCTTTGTTGGCAGAGTAACGTCTCTGTTTTTTTAATATGCTGTCTAGGTTGGTCAGAACTTTTCTTCCAATGAGCAAGCTTCTTTTAATTTTATGGCTGCAGTAGCCATCTGCAGTGATTTTGGAGCTCAAGAACATGAAGTCTGTCACTGTTTCCATTGTTTCCCCATCTGTTTGCCATGAATTGATGGGACCAGGTGCCATGAATTCTGAGTTTTAAGCAGCTTTTTCACTTTCCTCTTTCATCCTCACCAAGGGGCTTTTTAGTTTCTTTTCACTTTTTTGCCATAAGGATGGTGTCATCTGCATATTTGAGGTTATTGATATTTCTCCCAGCAATCTTGATTCCAGCTTGTGATACATCCAGCCCAGCATTTCTCATGATGTACTGTGCATATAAGTCAAATAAGCAGGGTGGCGATATACAGACTTGATGTACTCCTTTCCCAATTAGAAACCTGTCCTTTGTTCCACATCCAGTTCTAACTGTTGCTCCTTGATTTCTCAAGAGACATGTAAGGTGGTCTGGTATTCCCATCTCTTTCAGAATTTTCCACAGTTTGTTGTGATTCACACAGTCAAAGGCTTTAGTGTAGTCAACAAAACAGAAGTAGATGCTTTCTGGAATTCTGTTGTTTTTTTCTATGATCCAATGGATGTTGGCAATTTTATCTCTGGTTCCTCTGCCTTTTCTAAATCCAGCTTCAACATGTGGAAGTTCATGGTTCATGTACTGTTGAATCCTCGCCTGGAGAATTTTCAGCATTACTTTGCTAGCCTGTGGGATGAGTGTAATTGTGTGCAGCTGAGGGCATTTACTAAGTGGAATAAGTCAGACAGAGAACAACAAATACTATATGGTATCAGTTTTTAATGTGGAATTTAAAAATGTCAAATTCCTTGAAATGGACAGTAGAATGGTGGTTACTAGGGGCTGGGGGGTGGGAGAAATTTGAAGATGCTGGTCAAAGAGGACAAACCTCCAGGGAGAAGATGAGTAGGCACACACACAGTGATTAGAGTGCAACTTGGTATGACCTACTTACCGAAGGATTGATGTTTTTGAACTGTGGTGTTGGAAAAGACTCTTGAGAGTCCCTTGGACTGCAAGGGGATCCAACCAGTCCATTCTGAAGGAGATCAGCCCTGGGATTTCTTTGGAAGGAATGATGCTAGAGCTGAAGCTCCAGTACTTTGGCCACCTCATGAGAAGTGTTGACTCATTGGAAAAGATTTTGATGCTGGGAGGGATTGGGGACAGGAGGAGAAGGGGACGACAGAGGATGAGATGGCTGGATGGCATCACTGGCTCAATGGACATGAATCTGAGTGAACTCCGGGAGTTGGTGATGGACAGGGAGGCCTGGTGCGCTGCGATTCATGGGGTCACAAAGAGTTGGACACGACTGAGCGACTGAACTGACTGACTGACTGACTTGAAAGTTGCCAAGATAGTAGATCTCAGCACCAAAAGGAAATGGTAATTATCTGAAGTGATGCAGATGTTAGCTAATGTTGTGATGGGAATCATTTTGCAATATATAAGTATAATCAAATCAATATATCATGCATTTTAAATGTATATGATGTTACATTCAATTATATCTCAATAAATCTAGAGAATGATGTTCCTGGCAGGTAGAACCACTTTTGTGGCATTGTCCACGCTGATGTTCACTCAAAAATTCCTGTTCTGGGAAAGGAGACACTCAAGAAGCAATTTTATTTAAAAATGCCTAAAAAGCAAGAGACAACTGGAGATAAGATTATTGGTCAAAAGTTGGAAATAAAAAGAGATCTCAGAAACCTAAAATGCTCTTTCTCACTGACGTTATAGCCCCTGTTGGGGACAAGATGCTGGTGTCACAGAAACCTATGGAAAACATTACCATAGTCCAGAGCTATGGGATAGGATGTGCTTAGTTGCTCAGTCATGTCCAACTCTTTGTGACCCCATGGACTGCAACCCTCCAGGTTCCTCTGTTCTTGGGGATTCTTCAGGTAAGAATACTAGAGTAGGTACCCATGCCCTTCTCCAGGAGACCTCCCCATCCCAGGGATCGAACCCAGGTATCCTGCATTGCATGCAGATTCTTTTATTCCTTTTTTAGTTTACTTATTTATTTAATATAAATTTATTTATTTTAATTGGAGGCTAATTACTTTACAATATTGTACTGGTTTTGCCATACATCAACATGAATACACCACGGGTATACACATGTTTCCTATCCTGAGCCCCCCTCCAACCTCCCTCCCTGTATCATCCCTCTGGGTCATCCCAGTGCCACTGGCCCCAAGCATCCTGTATCACGCATCGAACCTGGACTGGCGATTTATTTCAGGTATGATATTATACATGTTTCAATGCCATTCCCCCAAATTATCCCACCCTCTCCCTCTCCCACAGAGTCCAAAAGAGTGTTCTATACATCTGTGTCTCTTTTGTTGTCTCACATACAGGGTTATCATTACCATCTTTCTAAATTCCATATATATGCATTAGTATACTGTATTGGTGTTTTTCTTTCTGGCTTAACTCACTCTGTATAACAGGCTCCAATTTCATCCACCTCGTTAGAACTGATTCAAATGCATTCTTTTTAATGGCCGAGTAATACTCCTTTGTGTATATGTACCACAGCTTTCTTATCCATTCATCTGCTGATGGACATCTAGGTTGTTTCCATGTTCTGGCTATTATAAACAGTGCTGTGATGAACATTGGGGCACACATGTCTCTTTCAATTCTGGTTTCCTCGGTGTGTATGCCCAGTGCAGGCAGATTCTTTACTGACTGAGCTAACCAGGGAAGCCCAGGAAGATTGGAGTAGCTTATCTCTTCTCCAGGGTATCTTCCCAACCCAGGAATTGAACCAGGTCTTCTGCATTGCAGGTAGATTCTTTACCAGTTGAGCTACCAGGGAATCAGCATGGGATAGGATATGCAGTGACAATACTGCATACCCACCAGTTCACTGGTTAATGTTGCTGTCTCTTTAAGTCATCACCACTGGGCCCTCCCCTCCCTGAGCTTCTTGAGCTCATAGAAGCACAGAGGCTTCCTTGTTGGTGGGGAGGAAACCAGTCACTGCACCCACAGCCTAGGGTAGGCAGCAGATCAGGAGCTTCTTGGATCTAAAGTTAGAGCCTGTCACCAATTCTGCAGGAAAGGTGAGTGTAAGGGAAAGGGATTCAGTCCGGGAGTAGGACCTGTGGGGAACAGGAAGAGTCTGTGTGAAACTGACTAGCGAGCATGTGCATTCCAGTAAGTATGAGAAAGGGAAGCAAGACCTAGAAACAGTAACTTTGCATGAGTAGGTTAGTAAGGATGTTTTGAGTGTCAAATAGAGTAAGTTCAGAAGTGGTAAGCATCACTCTCCAGCTCTTGTTGCACATGCTCCTGTTGTCGTTTAGTCACTCAGTCATGTCTAACTCTTTGCAACCCCTGGACGGTTGCAAACCAGTCCCCTCGGTCCTCCACTATCTCCCAGAGTTTGCTCAAAATTCATGTCCCTTGAATCAGTGATGCTATGTGATGCACATACTCTTGAAAGTGAAAGTGAAGTCACTCAGTTGTATCTGACTCTTTGTGACCCCATGGACTGTAGCCCACCAGGCTCCTCCACCCATGAAATTTTCCCGGCAGGAGTATTGGAGTGGGTTGTCATTTCCTTCTCTAGGCATATACTCTTATGTGGCACATACTGTTAAATTCTCTCTCTTTCTCTGTATGTGTGCATGCTCAGTCACTCATGTCTGACTCTTTATGACCCCCTGGACTGTAGCCCACCAGGCTCCTCTGTCCAGCGAAATTTCCAGGCATGAATACTGGAGTGGGTTGCCATTTCCTGCTCCAGGGGATCCTCCTGACCCAGAAATCAAGCCCACATCTCTTGTGTCTCCTGCATTGGCAGCAAGATTCTTTACCACTGAGCCACCTGGGAAGCCCCTCTCCTTCCCTAGTCCCCTAGTAAATAAGAAAGGCGATTGCTAGAACTACTGCAGACACCAAAACACATTTTCAAAGTCAACAAACACTCCCCAAAAGCATGTTCAGCAAAGACAAAAGGTAATCCTGGAGACTTATAAGGAAAGCTAACCTCAGAACAAGTTACAAAGTGAAAATTCTGTAATTCTCCGAAAACCTCCACTCTCCTTAGCACTATCCACAATAGTGCAGGAAACAACTAAGGTTATGAACTTGGTCCTCACCCCTTGCCCTACAGGGACTCTTGAATATCTTCTCCCCAAGTCAAGCTGGGCTTCGTGGGCTGCTGTACCATGTTAATTTCCTCATCCCAACTGTGTACTGAAGGGGAGAGACTAGGATAACTGATCCAAAAACTCAGGTCATGGGCTGAATGATTAAAAATAATTTGGCATGGAGGGGAACTTAATTTTTTTAAATACAGATATAGGAATATAAAGCTAAGAAATATACATTTTTATATATTATGAATCACCACAATGGCATTTCTGCAGCCATAAAATAAAGACTGGAGCAATATGGCAGGTGTGTATAATATCAAGAAAAAACACAGATTGTGAATAGTGTATGTGATAGCATTGCAGCTACATAAAAATGTGCATTGTACATGGTCAATAAGATCAGAGGAACTATAGAAAATAAAAAGTATTGCAAAAGATAAAAATACATACATGTTTAACAATCTCCTAAATAATCCCAAAAGATGCCAGGTTCAATGAGTACGGACTAGCTAAATAAACCTTGATCCCTTAAAAGAAAGGATTGTACAAGTTTTACTTTTTCCAATAACTGTATACCTTTGTAGTCCCAGATTTTAGCTGTTAAGAACCTCAGAAGAACTTTCCAAATTCCATTCCAAACTTTCTGGGAAGTTCCAAAGGACATACCCGAGAGTTCTGTGGATTCCCTGTAGCACACTTTCTCATTTCCACCTGTGACGAGGACATCTTGCTTCAGGTAAAGTCTTCTTCTTGGTTGTGAATCTTGTAGCTCTTTCTTCATTTCAGCTCTTCTGTCAATTAAGAGAGCCTGTTGAATTCTAGACACAAAATAAGTAATCACATCATGGGATTTTCCCCTGGGACAAACTTGACTGAAAGCTTTGCGGGGTGAGGGATGCAGGAGAGATACTGCAGAAATGCAAACAGCTTTGGCTTGAGTTCTGGACAAAACTGCCCTCTGAGTTCTTTGAGACGGGTTATTGAGCCAGCCTCTCTCTTTGCTTTTCCTTTGATGTTGGAGCCAATGGGGGAGAACACAGTTATCTGTAAGAACCAGGTGGGAGACATGAACAGGTAGAGTTTGAAATGGACAGTAAAGCAGACAGGACTCAGGCAGAAATGTGGGGTGGGATGAAGAGTCCTAGAAGGGAGAGCACCAGGTGGGTTGGGAAAGGCGCTGAAATCGTTTGTGTCTGGAGTGGCTGACTGGTGGGTGGGGGTGGGCGGGGATTCACTGGAATTGAGGCTCGAGAAGTAGACTGAGGAGAGACTGTGCTCTCTTCTTCAGGTGCTCATGGGATCAGGGAAACTTGATCACAGAATGTTTAATTGTATTAAATGATATTTGAATGAGTATAATCACTTTACTTTGAGAAGCCTCAGATTCTAGGGCAAGAGGATAACTAGCTGGAGGGGAGCCTCCCAGTCTCTCACACACAGATCATATTTAGACTTATTCATTTACTTATTTTTAATTGACATACAGTTGACTTAAAATACTATAGTACTTTCAAGTGTACAACATAGTGATTCGACATTTTTATAGATTATGCTTCATGTAAAGTTAATATAAAATATTAACTATATTTTTTGTACATTACATTTTTGTATCTTTTATTTCCTAGCCATACCCTGTGGCTCCTGGGATTTAGTTCCCCAAACAGGGATCAAACCCTTGCCCTTGGCAGTGAAATCCCCTAATGACCGGACTACCAGGGAATTCCTTATCTTAATTTTATACCTAATAATTTTTACCTTTTAATCCTTTTCTCTGATCTTGCCTCCCCCTCAGCCCTATCTTCAGCGGTAACCACTAATTCATTCTTTGTACTGATGAGTCTGTTTCTCTGTTGTTATAGTCAACTGTTTTGTTTTTTTTTTTTAGGTTGTAAAAATATACAGCATTTTTCTTTCTTATGACTTATCTCAATTAAGCATAATATAACTTTTCAATAAGGCTGATACCCTCTAGGTCCATCCATGTTGTTTAAAATGGAAAGATTTCATCCTTTTTTATGGCTGAGGATTATTCCATTATATGTACACACACACACACACACACACACACACACATATAAGAGAATCAAAACTGAAAGTGTTAGCCACTCGGTCGTGTCCAACTCTTTAGGATTTCATGGACTGTAGCCCACCAGGCTTCTCTGTCCATGGAATTCTCCAGGCAAGGATACTGCCAAGGGTAACCTTTCCCTTCTCCAGTGGGATCTTCTCAACCCAGGGATCAAACCCAGCTCTCCTGCACTGCAGGAAATTTTTTACTGTCTGAGCACAGGGAAGCCAATACACATGTATATATAAAACATGTTCTTTACCCAATCATCTATTGATAGACATTTAGGTTGCTTTCCTTTCTTGGTTATTATCAATAATGCTGCTATGAATATTGGAGTGCATACATCTCTCTGAAGTAGTGTTTTCATTTCCTTTGAATATATACCCAGCAGTAAAACTGCTAGATCATATGCAAATTCTATTTTAAAATTTTCAAGGACCCGCCATACTGTTTTCCGCCATTACGGTAGCAACTGACATTCCCACTCAGTGCACTAGGGCTCCCTTTTCTCTACATCCGCGCCAACACGTGTTATTTCTTGTTTTCTGATGACAGCCATTCTGACAGCGGTGCCCCATGCCTCTTGTACCCAAATATCTGTTTTCCTCCTCAAGTTAGGAAACTTTTCAATTATAATTTCACCAAACACACTTTTGACCCACTTCTCTCTCATCTCTTCCTATAACGTGAATGTTAGTACACTTGACATTTTCTCAGAGGACCGATAAACTATCATCCATTTTTTAAACGTGTTTTCTTTTTGCTGTTCTGGTTAGGTGATTTCCACTGTTCTGTCTTAGGTGTTCTTCTGTGTCACCTCAGCTGGCCTGAATTCCTTCTAGCACGTTTTTCATTTCCGTTATCATAATCATCAGCTCTGACTGGTTTTTATATTTTCTAGTTCTTTGCTGAACTTTCCACTGTGCTCAGTTCTTGTTTTCACAAGTTCACTTAGCATTTTTACTACTGTTGCTTTGGACCCTTTGGCAAGCAAATTGTCTCTGTTATCTTGTTCTTTCATTTAAAACGTATGCCTCTGTTTTCTCATTCTCTTCAACTTTCTCAGTCTGCTGCTATGAAGTTAGGTGAACGGTCACCCATCCTGCCCTGAAGGCATGTCCTTCGTGGAAGTGTCCCTTTGCAGTGTGCATGTGCCTGGTGGCTTTGGTGGGAGAGCTGGACCGGAAGTGACCGCTGACTGTGTCATCTCCCAGAGTGTGCTGGCAGCCACCACAGTGGTGGGAGGCAGGGCTGGAGTTGGAGCGGCTACAGCCCGACCCAGGTGCCAGCCAGGGCTTCTCCTAGGCTCCATACCAGTTGCCACCCTATTGTGGGAGGACAAAAGCCAAGCGGCAGGAGCTGGAGTCTTAAGGGAGCTTAATCTTTCCCCAGATTGATGACTGTCTTCACCTTGGCTGGGGGCATAGCCATGACCTGAGGCCTCGGGGCCACTTTTGAGCTGATTCCATTTTTTCCTCGGTGTGTACCCCTTGGTTAGAGGCAGGATGGGGAACCAAAGGGTTGGAGGCAGACCACAGAGCTTTCTCTGCTCCTTCCCTGGTGCTCACCTACCCACTGGCAGTGGTGGCCTCTGCCTTTGGGGGGAGTAGTAGTGGATGGAGTAGGATATCAGGTGCTGGGAGGTGCTCTGGGGGCAGTCCTGGCAGGCTGGCCAGAGCACCAGGCAGTGTTCAATCTACTGCCTCTCCACTGGGACTAGGGGCAAGCAAGCGGTACATACTCTTCAAGACCAGGGTCTCAGTATCTTATAGCCCCTACAATAAACCCTACTGATTTCCAGACCAGCTAAGGGGCTCATCTTGAAACAGAGTAAATGTTATCATCTCCCCTGTGCTCTTTGCATTTGGGGGCACTGAGAAGACAAAGCCAAGCTTACCAGGTGTTCTCACAGCATCATCCCAACCCCAGACTAGGCTCCTCCAAATGTCTTTGCTGAACATTTCCTCCAATCTCTTTCCAATGCCCCAGGGAAGGCAGGAACTATGACCTTCTCACTCCGAGGTCACCAGCATTTTAGACCTGGCCTGACACACTGTAGGCAGTTACACCTATTTGATAAATAAGTGAATGAACAAATTGTGTCTCGGACTCTTTCAGGTAATTATGGGAGGACAGAAGGTGGCAAGAGGTGAAGAAAACGCCAATGGTAAGAACACGTCTCACAATGAGTATTTGTCCCCAGGTGTGAACCCTGGATGGTAGGGGGATGGGCTAATTCAAGACTGAACAAGAGAAGCCGAGAGGTGACTTGATGCTGGGGTGAAGCAGCAAGAGCCCTGGGGCTGGCACTTCACCTGGATCTTTGTCCCCGCCCTGCTGTGAGATATCAAGTTCTTTGACTAACCTGTATCTCCATTTCCAAAATAAAATGAATAAACAGAAGTGGATGTAGAGGGCATCAAGTCATGTATTAGAGGGAACATGGTTCACCAGGTAGAAGCTGTTAGGGAACAAGGATGGAGGGCTACACAAGTGTCTTACTAGGCCGCAGGTTTAAGAGACAAGAGAGGAGGAGGATGGAGGCAGGAAGGGAAGGAAGAGAGTTGAGCTCATCTTATTTTCTGATGCCCTGTGAGGACAACGCTACAATATTGATTCCGTTTGTGCAGAAGAGGTTTAACCCTTAGATTAAGCAGCTCCCCAGGGTTACAAGGCTGGTAGAGGACAGTCTATCATTCAAACCCCAGCTATGGGACTCCAGATATCCCTCTGCGCTGGGCCCACTGCCCCACCCCTTTCCCCAGTGGGAGGGCATCAGGGAAAAGAAAGACCAGCTCTGCACAGCCTGGATGACAGATCATATCAGACGAAGTAATGGCCTGTATTACAAAGACGTATCCTCTAGAGAGAGGTTCAGCAGCTGCTGGAGCACAGGTGCACGTGTGACGCCAAAGATGGGAGAAATAGACGGGTAGAGACCCCCTTGGAGTGCCCACATCTCACAGCAGGTCACTCAGTAAAGTTAAAGTGAAAGTCGCCTAGTCATGTCAGACCCTGAGACCTCGTGGACGATACAGTCCATGGAATTCTCCAGGCCGGAATACTGGAGTGGGTAGACTTTCCCTTCTCCAGGGGATCTTTCCAAGCCAGGGATAGAACCCAGGTCTCCCACACTGCAGGCAGATTCTTTATCAATTGAGCCACAAGGGAAACCAGTAAAGGTTTGGTCCCAAACACAACCGTGGAAGCGCTCTGTTCTTCTTTGCTCGCAAGGCGTCCAGGAGACCCGGGGACTGGGACATGTTGCTCTCAGGTTCCGAAGCTTACAGACCACCGGTGCCCACAGGTTTCCAGGAGTTCACATCCGCTCTGCAGGAGCGCAGGCTGCGCCTCCTCCTGGCCGGGAGGTCAGGGACCAGGAAGAGCGCCACCGGCAGCAGCATCCAGTGGAAGCACTTCCTCTCCAGGCTCGCGGCCAAGGCGGTGACCAGAGCCTGCGCCACGGGGAGCTGCCGCTGGGCCTCGTGGGACGGGTGCTACCTGCTGTCGGCCCCAGGGCCCCACGCCGTGCTCGTGGTGACCCAGCTCGGCTGCTTCACCGCCCAGGACCTGCGGGCCTGGCGCGGGGTGAAGGCGCTCTTCGGGGCGGGCATCGCGGCGCGCGCCGTCGTGGTCTTCACCCCAGGGAGGACCTGGCGGGGGGCTCGCTGCAGCAGTACGTGCGCGACACCGACAACCGCGCGCTCCGGGAGCTGGTGGCCGAGAGCGGGGGCCGCTGCTGCGCCTTCGACAACCGAGCGGCCGATGGAGAGCGGGAGGCGCAGGTCGGGGAGCTGATGTGGCTGGTGGAGGAGCTGGTGAGGGACCAGGGCGGCGCCCCCTACACCAACGACGTGTACTGCCTGGCGCAGACCCTGGGCGGGCTGAGCCCCGAGGAGAGGCTGCGCAGGGTCGCAGAGCTACTGGCCGCTGGCCAGGCTGTGGTGGTGTCTCAAGGCAGCGCCGGGGACCTGGTGTAAGCTGGGCCTGGCCGCCCTGCTGAGCGCCCTGTTTCTGCTGTACCTGCTCTGCAGCTAGCTGCCTGATGCCTTTGGTGAGTTCAGTCCTGACACATTGTAAATAACACTTCATCCCTTGCAGTGATAATCACGGTCATCTCAGGTGCGCTGCTGCTTCAGGGCACGCATTCCCTTCTTTTCTCCCTCACCTCTCCTAATCTACCAACCTCAGAGGCGTGCCAGGCAAATCTCCCACCTGAAACCTTCCTCTGTTACCTGGTGGTACCTGAACTCCCCTCTCTGCAGAGCCTAAAAGCCACTGTTAATTTTAGGTGTTTTCCACCTGACCTCAGACTGCCTTTGACTCTATCCTGTCACTGAACTGCTTTTACTCCTGAAAGCAGATGAGGACCATTTGCCCTCTCATCTCCTGGACTCCCCAGTGAACCAAGGGCAGAACCGACCCAGGGCAGAGTCTGAGTACATATTCAATTGTTTAAATTGAACTGAATGGAAGAAATAAACGTACTGGACAGTCACACTGTGTTCAAAGAAATCAGTATTTGCAGATGTTTCTTCATCCACTTTATATACGCATTGAACACAGATGCTGCTGTCTCATTCCTGACCCCACCGGCAAACAACCATGCACCCACACACTCACTCAGGTGTGTGATGACAAGAAGAGAAGATATTAGTGCAGACCTGGCCCTCTGTACCGGCAGGGGATTGTCGCCCCCCAGCAGCTTGAATGCAGATGTTTCTGCACGTCCAAAGAGACTGTCATTGGAGACTTGTTTCTCTAGGGCCCATGGAGGTCCTTCAGAAAGTCTCCTCCCAAGGAGGAGTTTTCTCACTAGCTGACCAACTCACAGGGTAAGCAAGGGTATGGCTTTTCAATTCAGGGATAAATTTAAAGATTTAAGCGGATTGGAGATTTTTATTTTATGTGAATCTCAAGAGACAAATAGGACTTTGTGGGCTGAGAACTGGTGATATGATTGTGGAGTAGTGAGTCACTCCTGTCTCATGCATGCCTGGGAGAATCAGCTGTCTGGTGCAGACAAGTGAGCCAGGTTAGCCTGTATCATCAGTCCTAGGTGTGCCTCCCTATGTCTTTATTCACATTTGCTTTATCCCCAGCACCACCATCTTCAAACACCAACAGAAGCCCATCTGTAATACAGCTATGCACTTCCAGGTCTCTCCCTACAGCATCCTCTGCCTCTTGCCTACCCAGCCAGAGATTCTCAGCCTACTGATGACCTCAGATCACTAAGTGAAAGTCACCCAGTTGTGTCCAATTCTTTGTGACCCCATGGCCTATACAGTCCATGCAATTCTCCAGGCCACAATACTGGAGTGGGTAGCCTTTCTCTTCTCCAGGGCACCCTCCCAACCATGGATCAAACCCAGGTCTCCCACATTACAGGCAGATTCTTTACCAGCTGAGCCACCAGGGAAGCCCTGAGGTCACTAATGAGATGTGTAAGAAGAAAAATGATCTGCAACAACTCAGTCCACAAACTCTGCATGGATGCCATTGCAAACACTAACAGGAACACCAGTGCCCAATGCTAAGGCTTGAAATTTCCTCACCAGCAAAGGTCATTTTGGTTTAAGGAGTTGTGTGCGGATCTCAGCAGAGGTCCTGATAGGCGATCTTGATTTTGTTCAATACACTCTTAGAGTAAACAGAGAAATATTCTACCATTGTCACTCCTCTGAGAAAAGGGATGGTCATTGGTGAAAATAAATGTGAAAATAGAATGACAAAGTGCCCCATCTGAGCAATGGATAGTTTTAACCTAAGACTCAAACAATGAGAAACATCTGATTCTTGCTCTTGCTTTGGGAAGGAATGAAGGCTAGGAAGTTCCTAAGTGACCCTGGTTGAGCTGATGGATATGGAGGGTAGGAACATGCCACGGATCCCAAAGGGCAGGCAATCGTCTAGTTCAATACTAGAGAGCTGTCTGTATATATGTGGGATATACACAGGAGGATAAAGAACGCCATGAAGAATGTCTGTAATAGATTAATGGATAGAAACAACATATAGTGCTGGGACCACTGGATATTCACAAGCAAAATAGTAAATTTGGATGTTTATCTTGCACGATATAAAACCATTAACTCAAAATGGATCAAAGATCTAAATGTAAGAGTTAAAAGAAGAAAACAAGCGCAAATCTTCATGACCATGGATTAGACAACAGTTTCTAATATATGACATCAAAAGCACCAAAGAAAAACAGGTGTCATATTTAATCAAAATTTAAAACATTTTCCCATTAAATAAATAACACTATCTAGAAAGTGAAAAGACAGCCTAAAGAATGGGAGAAAATAATTGCCAACCTGATAAAGATCTCATATCCAGAATATATAATGAACTCTTACAACTCTACAACAAGAAGGCAAATAATCCTATTTTTAAATGAGTGAAAGATTTGAATAAGAGTTTCTTCAAATAAGATACACAAATGGCCAATAAATATGTGAAAACAAATAATGAATATCATTTGTCATTGGGGAAATGCAAATCAAAACAAGATACCCCTTCATACTCCCTGGGTTTTTTTTTTAAAAGACAAAATAACAAATACTGATGAGTATGTGGATAAATTTAACCCTCGTCCACTGCTGGTGAGGAAGTAAAATGACACAACTGCTGTAGAAAACAGTTTGGCATTGCCTCAAAAAGTTAAACATAGATTACCATATGATGCAGTAATTTCACTTCCTAGGTATATATCCAAGAGGACTGACAATGCATGCTCAGTCCAAAAATTCTACATGACTGATAAAGCATCATTATTCATAATAGTAAAATAAAGTGGAAACTACCCAAATGGACAACTAATAAATGGATACATACACACACACCACACGATGTATATATACATATAATAGAGTATTACTTAGCCAAAAAAGGAATGGAGTAGGGACTTTCATGGTGGTCCAGTGGTTAAGAATACACTTTCCAAAGCAGGGGACACAGGTATGATCCCTAGTTTTCTAACTAAGATTTCACATGCCACGGAACAACTAAGACTGAGCTCCACAATTACTGAGTCCTCCTGCTCCACAGGCCACATGCCACAACTAGAGAGCATGTGTGCGACAATTACTAAGGCTGTGTGCCACAACTAGAGAGATCGAGCACACAGTGAAGATTCCATGTGCTGCAACTAAGACGATGCAGTGAATAAATAAACAAATATTTTAAAAACTTATGTTTTTACAAAGGAATGGAGTACAGTTACATGCAACAATGTGAATAAGCTTTGAAAGCATTATGCTAAGTGAAAGAAGCCAGGGAAAAGATCACATGAAGATATGATTGCATTTACAAGAAACATCCAAAAACAAGAATGAGCTCATGAGAGTGTCTTCAACAGGATTTCAGGCTTAGTTTCTTGTACTCTGTTAACATTTATATTTGGCTTCACTTTTTAAGCCTTTTCCCTCTGTGTTCCCCAAAAGGATGCTGAAGCCCTAACACTATGAATGTGATCTTATTGCAAATAAGATCTTTGTAGATTTAATTGTTAAGGTAAGGCCACTGGGATGAGCTGTAATCCATGCAAGCGGTCCTTATTACAAGAGGGACACTGGACACAGACACAGGCATTGGACAGACAGTCATATGAAGACAGAAACAGAGGTTGGAATAATGCTGCCAGGGGCCACTAGAAGCTAGAAGTGGCAAGGAAGGAAACTTCCTAACAGCCTTCAGGAGGAGCATGGCCCTGCCAGCACATTTATTCTGGACTTCTGGCCTCTAGAACTGTGAGAGAATAAATTTATGTTATTATACGCCACTTCGTTGTGCTACTTTGTTATGACAGCCCTGGAAAATGAGCGTGTCACTCTGTGGTGATTTTCTCTAGTTATCCCTGGTCAACACACAACAATTACACCTTGTTGCCATTCAGGAAGATGAAATGGCAGGTCTTACATAGGTGTGGGTCAGCAGGGCACTAAAGAGGAATGTAAGCTGCCTCCACATTAGTCTCCTCTGAGAATGGCATGCTGGTGGCAGCAATGACCAAGGAAGGATATGGATCCTGGAGGTCAGCTGCTGACCAAAACTAAATCAAGCTGAGACTTACTACAGAGCTGAGTGGCATTCAAGTAAACCATGATCATGAAGTAGCTGATGTGCAAGGACAAACTTAGAAACAACAGGAGACTTTTACCCTCAACCCTACTTACATACTGGAATAGGGAGTAGTGTCTGGATCCTGCTATTCTTTAGACAGGGAGACAGAAATGGCAGATGCTTGAGAGACATGTCATGTTCTACCTCCATGGTGGTTCAAGACCATCTCCAGACTGTTCATCAGATATCATGGAGGCCAGAAGGAAGGGACACAATATTTTCCAAGTGTTGAAAGAAAAGACAGAATGGGAAAGACTAGAGATCTCTTCAAGAGAATGAGAGATACCAAGGGAATATTTCATGCAAAGAGGGGCAAAATAAAGGAAAAATGGTACAGACCTATGAGAAACAGAAGATACTAAGAAGACATGGCAAGAATACACAGGAGAACTGTACAAAAAATATCTTCATGATCCAGATAATAACGATGGTGTGATCACTCACCTAGAGCCAGACATCCTGGAATACAAAGGCAAGTGGGCCTTAGGAAACATCACTATGAACAAAGCTAGTGGAGGTGATGGAATTCCAACTGAGCTATTTCAAATTCTAAAAGATGATGCTATGAAAGTGCTGTACTCAATATGCCGGCAAATTTGGAAAACACAGCAGTGGCCACAGGACTGGAAAAGGTCAGTTTTGCTTCCAATCCCAAAGAAGGGCAATGCCAAAGAATGTTCAAACTACCACACAATTGCACTCATCTCACATACTAGTAAAGTAATGCTCAAAATTCTCCAAGCCAGGCTTCAGCAGTACATGAACCGTGAACTTCCAGATGTTCAAGCTGGTTTTAGAAAAGGCAGAGGAACCAGCGATCAAATTGCCTACATCTGTTGGGTCATGGGAAAAGCAAGAGAATTCCAGAAAAGCATCTACTTCTGCTTTACTGATTACGCCAGAGCATTTGACTATGTAGATCATGAAAAACCATGGAAAATTCTTCAAGAGATGGGAATCCCAGATCACCTTACCTGCTTCCTGAGAAATCTGTATGCCAGTCAAGAAGCAACAGTTAGAACAGGACGTGGAACAACAGATTGGTTCCAAATTGGAAAAGGAGTACATCAAGGCTGTATATTGTCACCCTGCTTATTTAACTTATACACAGAATGCATCAAGCAAAATGCCAGGCTGGATGAAGCACAAGCTGCAATTAAGATTGCCAGGAGAAATATCAATAACCTCAGATATGCAGATGACACCACCCTTATAGCCGAAAGTGAAGAAGAACTAAAGAGACCCTTGATGAAAGTGAAATAGGAAGTGAAAAAGCTGGCTTAAAACTCAACATTCAGAAAACTAAGATCATGACATCCAGTCCCATCACTCCATGGCAAATAGATGGAGAAACAATGGAAACAGTGAGAGACTTTCTTTTCATGGGCTCTAAGATCACTTCAGATGGTGAGTGCAATCACTAAACTAAAAGACGTTTGCTCCTTGGAAGAAAAGCTATGACCAACCTAGACAGCATATTAAAAGCAGAGACATTACATTGCCAACAAAGGTCCATCTAGTCAGTTCATTTCAGTTCAGTCACTCAGTCGTGTCCGACTCTTTGCGACCCCATGAATCACAGCACGCCAGGCCTCCCTGTCCATCACCAACTCCTGGAGTTCACTCAGATTAATGTCCATCGGGTCTGTGATGCCATCCAGCCATCTCATCCTCTGTCGTCCCCTTCTCCTCCTACCCCCAATCCCTCCCAGCATCAGAGTCTTTTCCAATGAGTCAACTCTTGCATGAGGTGGCCAAAGTACTGGAGTTTCAGCTTTAGCATCATTCCTTCCAAAGAACACCCAGGGCTGATCTCCTTCAGAATGGACTGGTTGGATCTCCTTGCAGTCCAAGGGACTCTCAAGAGTCTTCTCCAACACCACAGTTCAAAAGCATCAATTCTTCGGTGCTCAGCCTTCTTCACAGTCCAACTCTCACATCCATACATGACTACTGGAAAAACCATAGCCTTGACTAGACAGATATTAGTCGGCAAAGTAATGTCTCTGTTTTTGAATATGCTATCTAGGTTGGTCATAACTTTTCTTCCAAGGAGTAAGCATCTTTTAATTTCATGGCTGCAGTCACCATCTGCAGTGATTTTGGAGCCCCCCAAATATAAAGTCTGACACTGTTTGCACTGTTTCGCCATCTATTTCCCATGAAGTGATGGGATCAGATGCCATGATCTTAGTTTTCTGAATGTTGAGTTTAAGCCAACTTTTTCACTCTCCTCTTTCACTTTCATCAAGAGGTTTTTAGTTCCTCTTCACTTTCTGCCATAAGCGTGTTGTCATCTGCATATCTGAGGTTATTGATATTTCTCCCAGCAATCTTGATTCCAGGTGTGTTTCTTCCAGTCCAGCATTTCTCATGATGTACTCTGCATTTAAGTTAAATAAGCAGGGTGACAATTTACAGCTTTGACATACTCCTTTTCCTATTTGGAACCAGTCTGCTGTCCCATGTCCAGGTTTAACTGTTGCTTCCTGACCTGCATACAGATTTCTCAGGAGGCAGGTCAGGTGGTCTGGTATTTCCACCTCTTTCAGAATTTTCCACAGTTTATTGTGATCTACACAGTCAAAGACTTTGGCATAGTCAATAAAGCACAAATAGATGTTTTTCTGGAACTCTCTTGCTTTCCCCATGATCTAGGGGATGTTGGCAATTTGATCTCTGGTTCCTCTGCCTTTTCTAAAACCAGCTTGAACATCAGGAAGTTCATGGTTCACATATTGCTGAAGCCTGGCTTGGAGAATTTTGAGCATTACTTTACTAGCATATGAAATAAGTGCAATTGTGCGGTAGTTTGAGCATTCTTTGGCATTGCCTTTCTTTGGGATTGGAATGAAAACTGACCTTCTCCAGTCCTGTGGCCACTGCTGAGTTTTTCATATTTTCTGGCATATTGAGGGCAGCACTTTCACAGCATCATCTTTCAGGATTTGAAATAGCTCCACTGGAATTCCATCACCTCCACTAGCTTTGTTCATAGTGATGCTTTCTAAGGCCCACTTGACTTCACATTCCAGAATGTCTGGCTCTAGATGAGTGATCACACCTTTATGATTAATTGGGTCATGAGGATCTTTTTGGTATAGTTCTTTTGTGTATTCTTGCCACCTCTTCTTAATATCATCTGCTTTTTTTAGGTCCATACAATTTCTGTCCTTTATTGAGCCCATCTTTGCATGAAATGTTCCCCTGGTATCTCTAATTTTCTTAAAGACATCTCTAGTCTTTCCCATTCTGTTCTTTTCCTCTATTTATTTGCATTGATCTCTGAAATAGGCTTTCTTATCTCTTCTTGCTATTGTTTGTAACTCCGCATTCAGATGCTTATATCTTTCCTTTTATCCTTTGCTTTTCTCTTCTCTTCTTTTCACAGCTATTTGTAAGGCCTCCCCAGACAGCCGTTTTGCTTTTTTTGCATTTCTTTTCCATGGGGATGGTCTTGATCCCTGTCTCCTGTACAATGTCACGAACCTCATTCCATAGTTCATCAGGCACTCTATCTATCAGATCTAGGCCCTTAAATCTATTTCTCACTTTCACTGTATAATCATAAGGGATTTGATTGAGATCATACCTGAATGGTCTAGCGGTTTTCCCTACTTTATTCAATTTAAGTCTGAATTTGGTAATAAGGAGTTCATGATCTGAGCCACAGTCAGCTCCTGGTCTTGCTTTTGTTGACTGTATAGAGCTTCTCCATCTTTGACTGCAAAGAATATAATCAATCTGATTTCGGTGTTGACCATCTGGTGATGTCAATGTGTAGTCTTCTTTTGTGTTGTTGGAAGAGGGTGTTTGCTATGACCAGGGCATTTTCTTGGCAAAACTCTATTAGCCTTTGCCCTGCTTCATTCCGCATTCCAAGGCCAAAGTTGCCTGTTTCTCCAGATGTTTCTTGACTTCCTACTTTTGCATTCCAATCCCCTATAATGAAAAGGACACCTTTTTTGGTGTTAGTTCTAAAAGGACTAGATGGAACACTACGCAGCAATAAAGGAGAATAAGCTCTTGGCACATACGACTTGAATGATTCCCCAAATTATTATGCTAAGTGAATGATGTCAGTCTCA
Organism: Oryx dammah; assembly: GCF_014754425.2. Taxonomy (NCBI): domain Eukaryota; kingdom Metazoa; phylum Chordata; class Mammalia; order Artiodactyla; family Bovidae; genus Oryx; species Oryx dammah. Next base: position 112,583,328 of record NW_024070202.1, read on the forward strand.
AAAGGGAGTTTGTTTTCCTTGTGTTTAGATTCTCAGTGTGTAGTATAAAACCTACCAGCCACTGTAAACAACCAATCAATGTCGATAAATAGATGAACAGGCACAAACTTCCAAAACTCTTGAGATAAGAAAGAATGCTTCATTCTTCTTTTGTATAAAGCACAGTGCATAGTATTAATCTGTCTGCCTTCTACCCTGGGAGGCAATGGGCAATACTACTCTCAGGATATGTCACAGGGACTCCTCTTCTCCGTGAAGCTCAAGAGCACAACCAGTTTTCTTAGAAGAAATTTAAGAATTGGAATTTGAGGATTTGGGAGGCAGTTCTTCCTAGGTTAATAGATCAGCTTTGCAAAATTTCCTAATTTTCTTATCTCAGGCAAGTTATTTAAGCTTTCTATGTTTTGATATTCCCCTCTATATTAGAAGGTAAATGATCATAAATAATTTCTGGAAAGTTGGGAGAATTAGAAAAGGCATTTAATGTCCTCAGGACAGTATTGGGCACACAGCAAGCTGCTGGGAGTTGTTAGCTGTGATGATCACCAGTTCATTTTACAGAGGAGGGAGCAAAAACCTAGATGTGGTTAAGGACTGACAGAGGTTACAGTAAGAGTGGCAGAACCAACCGTGCTTGTGCAAGTCACGACTGCTTTAAGCCTCTGTCACTTGAGCTGCAAAATGAAGGAGTTGGAAAACATCTTCTCTAGAAAGCTTCCAGTTTTACAGTTCTCATTCTACGAACTGGCAGCCTAGGACTTAAAGAACTAATTTACTTGCCTGAATGGTCTAGTGTTTTCCCCCACTTTCTTCAATTTAAGCCTGAATTTGGTAATAAGGAGTTTGATCTCAGCCACAGGCAGCTCCTTGTCTTGTTTTTGCTGACTGTATAAAGCTTCTCCGACTTTGCTGCAAAGAATATAATCAACCTGATTTCAGTATTTACCATCTGGTGATGTCCATGTGTAGAATCTTCTTTTGTGTTATTGGAAGAGGGTGTTTGCTATGACCAGTGTGTACTCTTGGAACAACTCTGTTAGCCTTTGACCTGCTTCATCTAGTACTCCAAGGCCAAATTTGCCTGTTACTCCAGGTATCTTTTGACTTCTTACATTTGCATTACAGTCCCCTTTAATGAAAAGGACATCTTTTTTGGGTGTTAATTCTGGAAGGTCTTGTAGGTCTTCATAGAACTGTTCAACTTCAGCTTCTTCAGTGTTCCTGATCAGGGCATAGACTTGGATTACTGTGATATTGAATGGTTTGCTAAGGAAACAGAGATCATTCTATCATTTTTGAGATGGCATCTAAGTACTGCATTTCGAACTCCTTTTTTGACTATGATGGCTACTCCATTTCTTCTAAGGAATTCTTGTGCACAGTAGTAGATATAATGGTCACGTGAGTTAAATTCACCCATTCCAGGCCATTTTAGTTGACTGATTCCTATAATGTCAGTGTTCACTGTTGCGATCTCCTGTTTAAACACTTCTATTTTGCCTTGATTCATGGATCTAACATTCTACATTCCTATGCAATATTGCACTTTACAACATCGGACTTTACTTCCATTGCCAGTCACATCCACAATTGGGTGTTTTTGCTTTGGAGGTGATGGGATTCTGGTTGAGCTATTTCAATTCCTAAAAGATGATGCTTTGAAAGTGCTTCACTCAATATGTCTGCAAATTTTGAAAACTCAGGAGTGGCCACAGGATAGGAAAGGTCAATTTTCATCTCAATCCCAAAGAGAGGCAATGTCAAAGAATGTTCAATCTACTGCACACTTGCACTCATCTCACACACTAGTAAAGTAATGCTCAAAATCCTCCAAATGATGCTTCAGCGGTACGTGAACTGTGAAATTCCAGATGTTGGAGCTGGTTTTAGAAAAGGCAGAGGAAGCAGAAATCAAATTGCCAGCATCCATTGGATCATCAAAAAAGCAAGAGAGTTCCAGAAAAACATCTACTTCTACCCTATTGAGTACACCAAAGCCTTTGACTATGTGGATCACAACAAACTGTGGAAAATACTTCAAGAAGTGGGAATACCAGACCACATGACCTGCCTCTTGAAAAATCTGTATGCAGGTCAGGAAGCAACAGTTAGAACTGGACATGGAACAACAGACTGGTTCCAAGTAGCAAAAGGAGTACGTAAAGGCTGTATACTGTCACCCTGCTTATTTAACTTCTATGCAGAGTACATCATGAGAAACGCTGGGCTGGATGAATCACAGGCTGGAGTCAAGATTGCAGGGAGAAATATCAATAACCTCAGATATGCAGATGACACCACCCTTATAGCAGAAAGTGAAGAAGAACTAAAGAGGCTCTTGATGAAGGTGAAAGAGGAGAGTGAAAAAGTTGGGCTAAAACATAACATTCAGAAAACTAAGATCATGGTATCCAGTCCCATCACTTCATGTGAAATAGATGTGGAAACAATGGAAACAATGACAGACTTTATTTTTGGGCTTCAAAATCACTGCAGATGGTGACTGCAGCCATGAAATTAAGAGATGCTTGCTCCTTGGAAGAAAAGCTATGACCAACTTAGACAGCATATTAGAAAGCAGAGACATTACTTTGCCACAAAGATTCATCTAGTGAAAGCTTTGATTTTTCCAATAGTGATGTAGGGATGTCAGAGTTGGACTGTAAAGAAATCTGAGTACTGAACAATTGATGTTTTTGAACTGTGGTGTTGGAGAAGACTCTTGAGAGTCTCTTTGACTGCAAGGAGATCCAACCAGTCCATTCTAAAGGAAATCAGTCCTGAATACTTATTGGAAGGCCTGACACTGAAGCTGAAACTCCAATACTTTGGCTACGTGATGTGAAGAACTGACTCATTGGAAAAGACCCTGTTGCAGGGAAAGACTGAAGGCAGGAGAAGAAGATGACAGAGGATGAGATGGTTGGATGGCATCACCAACTGGATGGACATGAGTTTGAGCAAACTTCAGAGGTTGGTGATGGACAGGGAAGCCTGACATGCTGCAGCCCATGGGATCACAAAGAGTTGGACACAACTGAGCAACTGAACTGAACTGACCAGGCTGAATGCTTTCTTTATAGTCTGGAAATGACTTACTACACAGCATCAGTAAATTGGTTAAAAAAAAAAAAGCCACACATCAGAGAGGGAGACTCTTATGCAGCATTAATAATATACATAGATATCTATATATATTTATTGATATATGTGTGTTTGTGTATATTGGAGAGGGGCATGGCCCCACGTCAGTAGTCTTGCCTGGAGAATCTTCATGGACAGAAGAGCCTGGTGGGCTATAGTTCCTGAGGCCCCAAATAGTTGGACATGACTGAGCGACTAAGCATATGTGTGTGTGTGTGTGTGTGTGTGTAGATTTTCAGTCACTCAGTCATGTCAGACCCCGACCCTTTGCCACCCCATGGACTGCAGGATGCCAGGCTTCCCTGTCCTTCACCTTCTCCCAGAGCTTGCTCAAACTCATGTCCATTGACTGAGTGATGCCATCCAACCATCTCATTCTTTTTTGTTCCCTTGTCCTCCTGCCTTCAATCTTTCCCAGCATCAGGGTCTTTTCTTCGCAACAGGTAGCCAAAGTATTGAACCTTCAGTTTTAGTATCAGTCCTTCCAAAGTATATTTAGGCTGTTTTCCTTTAGGTTTGACTGATGTGATCTCTGTGTAGCCCAAGGGTCTCTCAAGAGTCTTCTCCAACACCACAGTTTAAAAGCATCAATTCTTCGGTGATCAGCCTTCCAACTCTCACATCCATACATGACTACTGGAAAACCCATAGCTTTCTCTCTACAGACTTTTGCTGGCAAAGTGATATATTTGCTGTTTAATACACTGTCTAGAGTTCTCATACCTTTCCGTCCATGGAACAAGCATCTTTTAATTTCATGGCTGCAGTCATCATCCACAGTAATTTTGGAGCCCAAGAAAAGAAAATCTGTCACTCTTTCTACTTTTCCCTTTCTGCTTGCAATGAAGTAATGGAACCAGATGCCATGATCTTTGTTTTTTGAATGTTGAGTTTTAAGCCAGCTTTTTCACTCTCCTCTTTTACCCGCATCAAGAGACTCTTTTGTTCCTCTTCAATTTCTGGCAAAAGGGTGACATCATCTGCATATCTGAGGTGATTGATATTTTCCTGGTCATCTTGATTCCAGCCTGTGCTTCATCCAGCCCTGCATTTCTCATGATGTTCTCTGCATATAAGTTAAGTACACAGGGTGACAATATACAGCCTTGTCGTACTAGACTCCCAATTTTGAACCAGTCTGTTTTTCCATGCAGGGTTCTAACTTCTGCCTCTTGTCCCACAAACAGATTTCTCAGGAGATGGGTGAGGATGTCTGGTATTCCCATCTCTTGAAATCACAGTTTGTTGTGATCCAAAAAGTCAAAGGCTTTACCATAGTCAATGAAACAGAATTAGATGTTTTTCTTGAATTCCCTTGCTTTCTCTATGATCCATCAGATGTTGGTAATTTGATATCTGGTTCCTCTGCTTTTTGTAAATCCAGCATGGAAAATTGAAAATATTATAATATATATATTATTTATGAGTGTATATATTATATGTATAATATATTATAATTATATAATATATATAATATATATAATATATATATTTAAATATATATAATTTATTATATATATTATAATATATATTATATACATTATATAATTTTGTGTAACCTCAGTTACACATACTTACTACCAATACATATGGATGAATCCAATGAGAATGTAGACTTTGACTGACAGAAGGGTTAAGAATATGGCTCAAACATTCTGACAGAAAAAGGGAAGGGGAGATGTCTGGAGGGTGGACCAAGTCTACACCAAAATCATCTTGAACTTTACAAAAAACTGAAATTCATCTCTGTGTTCTTAGAAGGAGTAGCGGTGCTTTCCGAGAAAAAAAACACTCCAATTTGCACAAATATGAGAGAACAGAAAAGTTTTATTAAAATAACAATAAGCAAACAATTCATCTGCATGGGGCAGCTGTTAGTTTCACAGGAAAAGGAGAAAACTGGTTATTCAGCAAACTGGTTGTTGTAAATCAAAGATTTCCTACAGATACTTCTGAATACAGCAAGCATTATTCCCTTATCTGTTGAATATCTTTTGGGACTTTTGGCATTTCAGGTAGTTGAGTTCTGAAAGACCAATTTGCCAGGGAACTCTTTGTTCATAATGGTCAGTTGATAAGGAACAATTTGAGGCCTTCAGTAAAATTATAAGTGAACAAATTTCCATTCATCTAAAAAGATTTCTATCAGTATCTCCTTCTGTAAGTAACTAATGGAAAGAATTTATCTTTCAAATAAACTATAAGGGTAAGATGATCAGTGCCATCTAGACAAAATAAGTGAGAAAAAGCTGTGGGAGAACATCACCCACAAATCTAGAAAGGATCTAGAGGAAAAATCTTTTCTAGGGAAAAATAGATAAAGCTCGGGGTCATCTTCTTTGGTCCCCTGCATTCCCTGTCTTGGTGTCTCTGAGAAAGAATTCACAAATTAGGGAAAATCAATACTTTCTCCATTGGAGTTTCACAAGTTGAGAATTTATCCCTTCCCTGTTAAAGCAAACATATACCAATTATCAATAGTGAACTTTACTCTCCTTAGCCCTGAAAGTCTCAGAAGTAAAGGAGAATGTTCTTAGTTACATGAGGCAAGACCCCCTAAAAATATGCAGGAAATATAGACAGATCTTCATGAGCTTTAATTCTTAAACAGAGAGGTAAAAACCCGGAACACATTAAGGATACTTTCAAGTATCTTACTCTGACTCAATACATCATCTCTGGCTGTTTCTGCCTTAAAACACAGTGAGCCTCCTTTTCTGCCAATTGCCTTTCCATTTTCACCTTCTGCTTTTGTTGTTCTAGTTCATCCTTCAACTTTCTAATTTCCTCTTTGAACTTCTGTATTATCTGAGCTTTCTCTCTCTCGAACTCTGCTCTGTAATTTTCTTGTAACACTTGGGTTTCTCTCTGAATCTCCTCCTCAGTCTTCTGATACAGGTTATTCATGTAGTATCTCCCCTTGCACTTGTCCACCACATCCTGGACCAGGGCCAGCAGCTGCTCCCTCTGGTTCTCCTGCTCAGCTCCTGTGGCCTTGTTGTTGACAACACAGTAGCGATCTCTGAACTGGCGAATCAGCTCTCAGATGGCTGTAGGAGCTTGCTTCATGTATCCACAGAAATCCATGCCTTCTAAATCATCTTTCTGGGTGAATAAGACAATCATGTGTCCCCTAGCTCTCGCTCCAAACATCGTCAGGATCTTCTGGGTAGCTTTCTGGCCTTCAGGCCTGTAACAGCCCAGTGGGATGAACAGGAGCAGACCGTGAGGCCCCGAGAGGTCAGCACCATGCAGCGGGTAATCTCCTTGAGAGACTCAGCATCTGAGGCCTCTGAGTCAAAGAGGCCAGGTGTGTCCACGATGACAACTTCTCTCCCCTTCCAGGTGCTGCTTCCTTTCTCACAGTGCTTGGTGATGGATACAGCCGAAAAGCTGGATGCAAACACTTTCTCTGAGGACGCTGTTTCCTGTTGCACTTTTTCCTGCCCCAGTCTTACCCACTAAAACAAGTCTCAGCTGGGAATCTCTGGGGTTTGCAAGCCCTGGAACATCAGGAAACAGAAGACCCAGTGTTAGAATGAACTTCAACTGTCTCCCCTGCAAGGTTTCTGCCCACTGAATAAAATATTCAACCCTGAATATTCATTGGAAGGACTGATGCTGAAGCTGAAGCTCCAATACTTTGGCCACCTGATGCAAAGAGCAGACTCACTGGAAAAGATTCTGATGCTGGGAAAGATTGAAGGCAAAAGGAGAAGGGGGTGGCAGAGGATAAAATGGCTAGACAGCATCACCAAATCAATGGACATGAATTTGAGCAAACTCCAGGAGGGAGTGGAGGACAGAGGTGCTGGGAGCCAGCACGGGAGATCCCACCTATGACAAGGTCATGCAGAGATGCCTGGCTGGCAAGGTGAGTCAGATCTCGAGGGGCTGCCCTAAAACCAGAATCTGTCTGTTTTATTATTTCATTACTTTCAGCAACTCCTCTGACATTAACAGGGGGCTATCCCCGACCACCTTTCTCTGGAAAAAGTTAACTTATAGCTCCAGTTAGTATCCTGCATATAAAAGGAGTGTCTCACCTCAAACCCCTCTGATGGCTCACTAACTTGCCTGACAGGTTTACCTGATCTTTTACAACAACACGTGTGATTGTTTACAGCCTCCCAACTGTGAGAAGCATGAGAAGCTTAAAACATCTTAAAAAATATAGAGTCTTTTTAAAGAGCTAAGAATTATATTGGTGAAGGGTTTCATTGTTGAGTTAATGATTGCCACCAGGCCTCCACATCCTTTATCTTTTAGGCACTTGGGAGGATATTAGTCAATGTAATTGGGATGCAGAAATAGGAATATAGTACTTTTGATGTTAGTAATACTAGACTTTTGAGTTAATGAATTTTCTCTTTGTTATAAATCATTGTACTCCTCTTTCTTTGTTATAAATCATTGTATACTTGCTATGTAAGAATGTAAATTTATTTAGTGCTTTCTGAGAGTGGCACCAGACTTTGGAGAGCACAACACTTTTTAGGGCAAATACATTTTTTGGTTGACGGACCCTTATCAGAAAAGGGGAATAAAATGCTAACAGACCTCCTGGCAAGAAGATGACGTAAATCACCTAAGTAAATCACCTGTGTATACAGATAGGTATGCAGAGAGAAAGCCTGGTCTCGATAAGGGTCAGGGCTGCTGACCCTGCATGACTTTGCATTTTCCATTATTCTCTATGTACGGCTTAAGGTATATAAGCTCCCTGTAAAAATATAGTTTTGGGCCTCGCTTACTGAAGCTTGGTCTCCCCGTGTCTTTCTTTGTTTCTTTATTTTCTTTTCAGGCTGACTCCCTGGGGCATAGAGGCCCTCTGAGTTCACTTTCCTGCCCAGGCTTCTAAGACCCACGCAAGAGGGAGCCCAAGGCTGGGCACCCTCCGCTATTCAAGCAGGTGCCTGTGGCCTACATGGACAGAGCAAGTCTCTTGTCTGAGATTTTATTGGCTTTCTGCATAAACCAAGGAATATCAGCCTCTTTCTCTCCTCTATTTTCTTAACTGCAATATTCTTTCTTTATCTCTCTCTATATCTCTAAATAAATCCTTAATCTCCTTCTATATCTCTAAATAAATAAATCTCTCTCACCTCACCGTCCACGCTTCGGATACCCTGGATCCAACCCGGGCTGGCCCGTGGTACAGAGGAACCTGGCAAGCTGCAGTCCATGGGCACAAATTAGCAACTGAACAACAATAACAACAGATATTTTTCAGGATCCCTTTCAGCTTCTTACTCTGACCTTGTGGAAGCAAACAGCTCATAGAGGAGGAAACAATGTGATTAAGAAGAGGACGCTGAGTTGGTACCAGTAGCTGTTCTTCATAAGATAGGAGATAACATAAAATTGACTATGCATATTTGACTTCCTAGGAAAGTTGAAAGTTAATATCAGAGCAGTAGAGCACAGCAAGTGAAACCTGAATTTAAACATAAAATCATCTACCAGCTCTTTCTGTGCTGGTATTTAGAAGTCTCTGCATATCTCTGCAATGTGTCTATAAAGTCAAAGTCCCCTGGATTTGTCAGGCATAGACCCAAGTTCAGAGGGAAGGCAATTGACAATCACAAGTGAAAGCCTGTTTTTCCAAGACGGCATACCTTGCCAGCTGGCCCTTGAACTTAAGGGTCTGACTCCTGTATGAGGTATCCTGTTATATCTACCCATTTCTGCTTTGTGACAATGCTTACATTATCCCATGTACAACATCATTGACACTGTTACCAACTCCAGGTTATTTTCAGAGCCATCATCATTCACCCAGGTCCTCATACTGGAATGCTAGGAGTCGCCCTTGACTCTCCTCTTTCCCCCACTTTCCAGACCCAGCCCATCAGCATATTCTCCTGGCTCCAAATCTGTTCACCTGTCTCTGTTTTGAAGATCATCATTCCAGTCCAGATTCCATCACCACCCCTGCCTCAGCAGTCTCCCTTCAGGTGTCTCCACTTCTGCTTTGTCCCTTTCAGTCTATTCTGTGATGTGGGCTAACCTTGAAAAAATTTCAATTGAAGAGAAGAGGGAACTTGTAGAAATCCATCCTGTGACGTCCACAAAATCTGTAGTTAACCCCCATCTCCCACACACTTTCTGGTCAAGTTTTTGCTGATCCCTGAATACATAAAGCAGAGTTTCCTTCTATTGAGAACCAAAATTCAGGAATTAAAGAAGTAAATTTCCTGACACTGAGAATACTAGATATGGGATGATCAAGATTATCTAAGAGCTTCCCAGATGGAGCTAGAGGTAAAGAACCCACCTGCCAATACAGGAGACATGGGAGATGCTGGTTGGGTCCCAGGTTTGGGAAGATCCCCTGGAGGAGGTCATGGTTACCCACTCCAGTATTCTTGCCTGGAGAATCCCATCAACAGAGGAGGCTAGTGGGCTATGGTCCATAGGGTTGCAACGAGTCAGCCATGACTGAAATGACAGTGTCCATGCATGCAAGATTATGTAAAGAAAATGGGGGTGGGAGCTCATACTACTCTTTAGTTAGCACCACAAGATCCCAGGGCATTGGTTGGCCTTAGAGAGAGGGTGGAAGAAAATCATGGCCCTGCAGTAAAAGGCAACAAGGCCAGTACCAACACCACAACCATTGGCCAATGCTAATAACGAATGGATGGCAACCTCTGAAGATGGCAGCCATAGCCACGAAGGAGTCCATCTCTGCACTCATGCCTCTTGGGAAGGTGGATTCTCAGCTCCTCTCATCAGGATGCTGAGTCTGTTTCTCTAACCCTTCAGTCTGACTGGGCCATGTGACTTGCTTTGGATCATAGGATCATGAAAACATGGTTAAGCAGAGAATCCAAAAGCTCTGACATGTTGTTCTTTGCCTTCCCTTTCTGATTTCTGGAACCCTACACCTGCCCTGGACTAGCCTGCTTGACGAGGGGCACAAGACCCTGATATCCCTGTCTGTCTGGCCAACCCAGAGCTTGCTGACCACCAGACATGTCTGTGAGGCTATCCAAGATTATTGTGTTGCATCCTGAACCACCAGCTGAGCACACACATGAGTCAATCTGTCTGAGATTAGCCAGGTTGGTCCAGACCCAAGCATGGCCCAAGTGAGTGACCCTCAAAATTAATAGCCAACTAAATGGTTGCTGTTTTAGGTTCCTAAATTGTGGGGTGATTTGCTGAACCAGCAAAAGTTCAAATGATAGAGAATCTATTCCTAGGATAAAGGGGTAGAGGGAGGGTTGTACGAGAAACAGAGTGATCATTCTGTTGAGTGTGTTGCTTAGAGTGAGGCCACTGGGATCAGGGAAATTAGGGGCCTGAATGAGGCATTGATCACCCCCACGTTCCTCCTTCCCAGTTCTCTCGGGCTGAATAGAGGGGTAGAGAAACCATTTGGGAGGCCAAAACACCTGATCCAGTGTGCCCACCCAGTAGAATGTAGCAAAGAAGAAACCTCATCAAGCCCGGGAGCAGTCAGGGTATTGGAACTCTCCTGCTCGCTGTTAAGCTACATCACAAGGAGGATGCAGAGAGGGTGGAGAGAATGAGAGAGCAGAGCAAATGAAGAGAAACTGAGAAATGTGGTTGAAGACGTTTTGCTCTTGTACAGGTTGGCTGGATGACAGGGCAGGAGAGTCCCAGCCCTCCCCCCAAGCCTGGTTGCCCTCCCCAAACAGCCTCTCACCGTGGCTGGTCCTGGGTTCGCTGAGGTACTGGGCCGCCATTGTGGTTTGGATTCCTGGGAATAAAGAGATAGAAGTATGTTATGTCAGGGAAATACAGAACAAACTGGAAACATCAACCTCCTGTAAACAACAGTTTCTCTTTTTTCATAAACTTGCTACTCGATCTCTCCTCTATTTCTCAATAGTTCTTAATTCCACTTTCAGTCTCATTTTCAGACTGTCGTTTTTCTTTACAGAGATGTAAGTGCTTCAGGTGCTTCCTTGGCACTGGTTCTGGGTGCCCTTTCCTCCTCTATCCAGTGAATTATTGCTCTGAATGCCATTTATATGTAGTCTGCAGCCTAGACCCTTCCCAGAGTTCCAACCATTTCTATCCCACTCAAATTCTCCATTTAGCAATTTTTTGGGCATCTCAAACCGATTTGGACAAAATGAAACCTTAACCTCCATCCCCAGCCTGGTTCGCATTTCAGTAAGTGGCATCATAAAACAACTTATGCAGAATCTTGGGGTCATCTCTAAAACACTTCTTTCCTCACTTACTCATAGTCTGTCACCAAATCCTATAGAGTTTTGTTCCCCAAATGAAAAATTATCCTTTTCTCCCCACCTCCATGTGAATCAAATGCTATCATTTGATTGCAATGCAGTAGGCTCCCAGATGATACTGTATCTTCAATCCCGCCTCTACTCAATAGCCAGATGCCTTTATAAAATTTATAATTGAAGGATAATTGCTTTACAGCATTGTGTTGGTTTGTACCAAACATCAACACGAATCAGTCATAGGTTTACCCATATTCGCTCCCACTTGAACATCCCTCCCACCTCCTTCTGCATCCGGTCCCTCTAGGTTGTTACTGAGCCCTGTTTTGAGGTCCCTGAATCACACTGCAAATTCCTATTGGTTACCTATTTTATATGTGATAATGTATATTTCCATGTTACTCTCTGTACATAGTCAGATGTCTTTTTGATATTTGTTTTTTTTCTCATTTAGATTTTCTAATGAATTGCTTTTGTTTTTTATTTTTAAGACAGTTGAAAGACCTAGGAATGGTCCCAAAGGCCTTACACTATCAATTTCTCTCTCTCTCTCAAAAAGTTTTCTTCATACTGGCCTCCTCAGTGTTCCCTGAATCCTCTAAGATCCCGCCAGCTCCTAGACCTTTGAGGAGCACTTCTCCCTCCCTGAAGCACTCCCACCCCCACCCAATGGCCAACTGGTTTCTGCTAAGCCCTGAGGCCTCAGTGTTTTGTTATTTCTCCACAGGGGTCCTCTCCATCCACATCATCAGCCAAGAAGACAGGTTTGGTGTGGAGTTTGTTTTAACCACACCCAAGAGTTTCTATAGAATACATACCAAGACAGGGAACTCTTTGATTTTTTTTTTTTTTGGTTTCCTTGTAGACTGCTAGCTTTGTGATGGTGAACCTGCTGTGTCTTGCATACGCCCTTATACTCTAGGGAAAAAGCACAGTATTCGACAAAGCATGGATCTCAAAAAATATTTGTTCAATAAATGAATCGATTAAGAAAACCTCACTGTTTCTTGCCTCCTCTGTGATTAAGCTTTCTGTCTCGCTTGCATCTGGCTTGAAAAAAAACTCATCTTTTCCTTATTAACACATTACTCTTGAAACATGGCATTACATTTTAGATGTTTTCTTTCATCACTGCCTACTAAGGTTGGGCAATGGAGAAAGCCATTTGAAGAATTGTTAGCAGAGCAGCTTTTAACTAGAACAGGCTGAAAATGCTATTTGGTAAAGACAGAGTCGTCTGATAGGAATGCATCAAATACAAATGTGAAACACTTTCTTTTGAAAGTCGATTAGGAATAAGAGTAGGAAACAGCTTCTTATAAACTGGGAGGTGAAATCACAGAATTTTAAAGAATAAGCTTTGTTCACAAAGTTGATGTTGGTTGTGGGAGTTAGGAGAAGGAGTAAGATACCAGAAATAGCAGCACATAAGATTTGGGTTTTTCTTAATGTCTACAGTCCAGTCTGTGGACTCTGTCTTCAGCATTCTTTAATGTTGTTCTGTTTATCCAAATTCAGATATAAAACCAGAGGACTGACCTTCTCTACACACTGACACTGGATGGCTGAATTCTCCTCCTACTGTAAGGAACAAGCATCAGTTGGTCCCCTGCTTCTCCTGAATGGTAAATAGTAACATGGGTTGGCGTCTCCCTCCTCCTACCTTCTAACAGCTTCCTATCAAGACCAGCTCGACAAGTAGAGTTTCCGAAAGTGCAATAGGCAAAAAGATGAGAAATGAGATACAAGAATTCAGAGAAAACATAGGATCAAGGTACTGACACCTCTCCAAGGTGAAGGTGCCGAAACTGAATCCAAGCCAGCTTTAATATACTATCAGCTGGGAATGAAAGAATATGCGGGGAGTTAAACTGTAACTCATGTGACCTTCAGGGCCAAAGAACAAAATGATCATTAACCACGGAGTAATTAGGAACCCGTAATCAATAACAAATCAGTAACTAATACTGATATTCTTATCTATAGATTTTCCAACAGACATGTAAAACATGTGACTCTGAGACGCCAGTTGGGAAACAGTCTGGGGTCAGTTTTCCGACTGAGGGATCATATCTTGTTTCAAGAACATGAACTGTTACCTCTGGACTTGTTCCAAGAGTCTCATGCCTTATACCATCCAGTTGATCAATAATTATAAATTTCTCTTGTGGCCCTTGCTGGGGCCTGCTTTGTTTTTATTCTTCCTGTCTCCTACATCATCTCGCCTTTTTTGATTTTGCTCATGACGAGAAATGGCGAGAAATGCTAGTTGCTGTTGTTGGCTTTGCTGTCTCTTGATAGTTCTTCTCTAGACTAGACGGAAACACAAACACATAATTAATAGCATTCCCATAACTGGATCAATTCAGTATCCAAATATCTTGATCTGTTTTAAGGGATTAGGAGAAGGAAGATTATCAGCAACAGTATCAAAAAAATCTGATCCAGAAATTACATCAAGGTGTTTTTTAAAAGCTTTTAGTTGTAGATCTTGAATACATACAGAAATATTACCTGGGTTCAATAGGTGTTGTTTAACTTTATTCCAATTGACTTGTGTCTTTTATTTTTGAAAGCCATTGTGCAAAAGGAAGTTTAGTTCCAATCACATCTTTGTCTCACCTGTTTTTGTTAACTGACTAATTGATCTCCTAATAAAATAACAGATTGTTGAATGTCAGCCACTTGGGAGGCCAACTTTGCATCAGTTTTTTGTTGAGTGGTCCAATGGACATCAGCATCTTTATGCCATTCTTGTACAAAATGAACTGTTTGTATAGATTTATGAAGAGCCACTCCGGCTATGGCTGCCGTAGTGGTAATAGCGCTAATGCCTAAGATGGCAGCAATGAGCAATCCCAAAACACGTTTAACAAGTTTAAGATTTTTCAGTATTTCTTCAATAACATATAATGTAGGGCTTTCTTGTCAAGGTCGTTGTAAATCAACTGGAACCCATTCAACTGGAATCATTCTTGCTTTAAGAATGTAAATACTCTGCCAACTTTCACCAAAAGGAATGGTATTATTTATACATGTATAAAATAAACAGTTAATACATGTTACTAATCCCAAATTGGGATCATATTTTGCTGGTCTGATCATGAAAACAAAAGGAATTCTTACAAGTCTGAATAGTGTGGGTAGAGGTTTTTGTAAAATTAAAAGTAGATTTTGGGTCATTTAAAATATATACAGTATATTGTCCATTCCAAGCCATTAGTTCTTTCAATGCTATGGGCATTTTCCATATTTCATCATGAATAGGGTAATGATCTATACGAGGCACAGGGGAAGCTAATCCTACCCCATGCCATATGAAGGGTTGACTACCGTAAGTACTAATCGCCTTATCATTCTATACCCATGGGAAAGACAGTTTAGATTCTATAAGTTTAGGGAATCCTCAGGGTCCCCAATCGATAACGGAGGCTTCTGCAACATTTAATAATAAGTGGCCTCCTGATCCTTTACATAACTTCCACCTTAACCAATTTTCAATACCATGGCTAATTTCAGCAACACAATCAAGAAGGTCAGGTGGACTCATCATGCTGGAAGGTTCCTTTTTTCCTAAAAACATAAGAACAGTTAACAGAAAGAGGGAAGTCTTATCCTCATTTGATTCTTTGACAACTGACAGCCATTTCTGATATCCTGTTTTAAGACATATACTTCCAAGACCAATACAAATAGGAGTGGCATCAGAGCCAATAGTATAACTTGTCAGCTGACTCCCTTCATCTTCCTTTACAGTCTATTTTAAAGTGTCCTAATTTTCCACATTGGTGACATCTCATATCTGTCTTTTTATGAGCTTTAGATAATGCTTGAGCCAGAATTTGCATTTTATATGGTTCTGACCAAATATCCTGGCAAACTTTAAGATATTCTTCTGGAGGGGCACCTTGTGCTTTGAGAGGCTGAATCACCTATTTTACATCCTGAGTTGGCACTGTCATAAGCAAGAACTTGCATTAGCAAATCTCTCAACCCAGGTTGTGAGACTGTGTTATTTAAATTTTGACTTAGCCTGGCAATGAAATCTACATAAGTTTCCCCATTTGATTGTTTAATTTGGGTAAATGAAGTTGAGGCTTGTCCAGGTGGATTTATTCTCTCCCAGGCTTTTAAACATATCATTCTCACTTGAGTGAGTAATTGATGATAAAATTGTAACTGAGCTTGAAGTCCAAAATGTGTCCCACTACCCATTAATTGGTCAAGTGTTCTATCAGCTGGAAGGTTGGCTGTCACATTTATGTGAGCTTCTTGATTTGCCTCATCTTGCCACCAGGACCTAAACTGTAAAACTTCTGAGGTGGATACCAAGTTCTGGCTATCATTTTCCAATCATAAGGAATTAACCGGTCAGCTTGTGAAAGTACCTAAATTAGTTCCATGGTATAAGGAGGATTGGTTCCATATTGGGTACATGCCTGTTTCATCTCCTTTATGGTTTTTAAAGGTATGGCATTATAATCATAGTGAATTCCTCCTTGTGAGAATTGAGGATCTGGTGGGATTTGAGTTACAACCACAGGAAGAAACAGCATCTTTTCCCCCCTGCAATTGTGCCATAGAACTCCCTTTTGTAAAGGTGTCATTTTATTAGGCACAGTTATCTGTGGTTTAAAAGCAAATCCATCATCCCAAGGGGTTTCAGGATTGAAAGCAGGGGCTCCCCCAAAGGTGCAGTTGGTCGACCAAGAAAGATCTGTTCTTGACTTCTATCATTCTTGTGACCTTTATTTTTCATTTTTATTGATTGTTTCTCTTCTTCATCATCTAAGTTGTCATATAAATTCATTTCCTCCATTTTTTCTTGTATTTTTTCTACAGAATCCCACAAATCTGAGTGTTCAGATTGCAGCAGTCCTAAAGCTCTGCTAGTAAGTTTTCCTTCTGACCATACAGACATAGTATGACTTTGTTGTGTCATGCAAAAGTTGTGTCTGACTCTTTGTGACCCCATGGACTGTAGCCCACCAGGCTCCTCTGTCCATGGGATTCTCTAGGCAAGAATACTGGAGTGGGTTGCCATGCCCTTCTCTAGGATGTCTTCCCAGCCCAGGGATTGAACTCAGGTCTCCTGCATTGCAGGCTATTTCGATCATCTAAAACTATTATGTAAAAAGTTTTAGAAGCATCACATTCATACAACCCAGATTCTGTGGTTGAATTATTTATGATAGCTAATAACATGTTGTGGCATAACAATATTTTCTTTTCAGAAGCAAGTATGTCCAACTTTGAAAGCTTAAAGTTCTGTATCTGGACTTTTATGGATGAATAAAATAAATGATTTTCCAAAGTTAGGACTAGGAAACTAGTTTATGCAAAAATGAATAGTATATTATTTTAGACAAATGAGATAAAAATAGCAAAAATGCAAAATAATTTTTAACCCACTCCTACATTCTCAAATGACTACTGGTTTTCCCATAGTCATGTATGCATGTGAGAGTTGCACCATAAAGAAGGCTGAGTGCCAAAGAACTAATGTTTTTGAACTGTAGTGTTAGAGAAGACTGTTAAGAGTTCCTTGGACTACAAGGAGATCAAACATGTAAATCCTCAAGGAAATCAATTCTGAATAGTCATGAGAGGGATTGATACTGAGACTTAAGTTCCAATACTTTGGTCACCTGATGCAAAGAGCTAACTCACTGAGAAAGACACTAATGCTGGGAAAGGTTGAAAGCAGGAGGAGAAGGGGAAGAGAGAGGATGAGATGGTTGGATGCCATCACAAACTTGATGGTCATGAGTTTGAGCAAGCTGTGGTAGTTGGTGATGGACAGGGAAGCCTGGCATGCTGCAGTACATAGGGTTGCAAAGGGTCGGACACCACTTAGCCACTGAACAACAACAACATTCTAAAAAATTAAAGTATTTATGAAAAGCAAAACTTATGAGTAGAGCATCTATTGGAGTGGGAGACTTTAAAAAATATTTTTATATTTAGTATTGAAGTATAGCTGATTAAGGAGTAGGACACATAAAATATCTTTCTTGTTTGCTCCATAAATTGCAAGTGTTGCTTTTCTTTTGGGAGAGCTCTGCCCATCATGAAAAATGTCTCTCTGTTATTAAAAGAAAGCATTTCTCATGAACAAGATTTCTGTTTTTGAGGTGATTTACATCATGATTACATGTCATAGTGTCCTGAGTGTTGACATCCTTTTAGAACTTACATCTAGAAATTCATAAATGTTAACTGCTGTTTGTATTTGCCTTTTGTTCATTGTTTGAAGCCAATATTTGCTCTTTCCCTTAAGTCTTATGAATAGTAAAATTTTAAAAATTAGCAAACCAAATCTAATAATATGTTAAAAGGGTCATATACCGTGATCAAGTGGGATTTATCCTAGGGATATGAAGATTTGTCGATTTTTGCAAAATAATCAGTGTTTTATACCATGTTAACAAATTGAAGAATAAAAAAAATCAATCATAATCTATTTATCTATCTATCTATCTATATATATATATATATAAAGTTTTTGATAAAATTCAGCCTCCATTTATAATAAAAAATCTCCAGAAAGGGGACATAAAGGGAACATACATCAACACAATAAAGGCCATATATGACAAACCCATTGGAGAAGGTGATGGCACCCCACTCCAGTACTCTTGCCTGGAAAATCCCATGGATGGAGGAGCCAGGGGGGCTGCCATCTATGGAGTCACACAGAGTCGGACGTGACTGAGTGACTTCACTTTCACTTTTCACTTTCATGTATTGGAGAAGGAAATGGCAAGCCACTTCAGTGTTCTTGCCTGGAGAATCCCAGGGACGGGGGAGCCAGGGGGGCTGCCATCTATGGAGTCACACAGAGTCGGACGTGACTGAAATGACTTAGCTGCAGCATGACAAACCCATGGGCTTCCCTGGTGGCTCAGTGGGAAAGAGACTAAAAGCCGATGCAAGACGTGTGTTCAATCTCTGGGTGGGGAAGATCCTTTGGAGAAGGGAATGGCTAACCACTCCAGTATTCTTGCCTAGGAAGTCCCACTGACAGAAGAACCAGGCAGCTACAGTCTATGTGGTCCCAAAAGAGTTGGACATGACTTAGTGACTAAATAACAACAATGACAAACCCATAGCAAACATCATACTCAACAGTGAAAAGCTGAAAGTACTCAGTCTAGGATCAGGAGCAAGTTGATAATGCCCACTCTTGCCACTTTGACTGAACATAGTTTTGGAAGTCCTAGCCACGATAATCAGAAAAGAAAAGAAATAAAAGGAATCCATATCAGAAAGGGAGAAGAAACTGTCACTGTTTGCAAATGACTTGATACTATATATAGAAAATCCTAAAGAAACCTACTAGAGCTCATCAGGGAGGTCAGTGAAGAGCAGAATACAAAATTAATACACAGAAATCTGTTGCATTTCTATACACTAACAAAGAATTATTAAAAGGTGAAATTAAGGAAACACTCCCCAAAAAAGGCAATGCCAAAGAATGCTCAAACTACCGCACAATTGCACTCATCTCACACACTAGTAAGGTAATGCTCAAAATTCTCCAAGCCAGGCTTCAACAATATTTGAACTGTGAACTTCAAGCTGGTTGAAGATGTTCAAGCTGGTTTTAGAAAAGGCAGAGAAACCAGAGATCAAATTGCCAACATCTGCTAGATCATCAATAAAGTAAGATAGTTCCAGGAAAACATCTATTTCTGCTTTATTGACTATGTCAAAGCCTTTGACTGTGTGGATCAAAATATACTGTGGAAAATTCTGAAAGAGATGGGAATACCAGACCACCTGACCTGCCTCTTGAGAAATGTGATGCAGGTCAGGAAGCAACAGTCAGAACTGGACATGGAACAATAGACTGGTTCCAAATAGGAAAAGGAGTACATCAAGGCTATATATTGTCACCCTGCTTATTTAAGTTATATGCAGTACAAGCTGGAATCAAGATTGCCGGGATAAATATCAATAACCTCAGATATGCAGATGACACCACCCTTATGGCAGAAAGTGAAGAGGAACTAAAGAGCCTCTTGATGAAAGTGAAAGAGGGGAGTTAAAAAGTTGGCTTAAAGCTCAACATTCAGAAATCTAAGATCATGGTATCCGGTCCCATCACTTCATGACAAATATATGGGGAAACAGTGGAAACAGTGGCTGACTTAATTTTGGGGGGCTCCAAAATCACTGCAGATGGTTATTGCCACCATGAAATTAAAAGATACTTACTCCTTGGAAGGAAAGATATGACCAACCTAGACAGCATATTACAAAGCAGAAACATTACTTTGCCTACACAGGTCCATCTAGTCAAGGCTATGGTTTTTCCTGTGGTCATGTAAGGATGTGAGAGTTGGACTGTGAAGAAAGCTGAGTGCTGAAGAATTGATGCTTTTGAACTGTGGTGTTGGAGAAGAGTCCCTTGGACTGCAAGGAGATCCAACCAGTCCATCCTAAAGGAGATTAGCCCTGGGTGTACTTTGGAAGGACTGATGCTGAAGCTGAAACTTCAATATTTTGGCCACCTCTTGGGGAGAGTTGACTTATTGGAAAAGACCCTGATGCTGGGAGGGATTGGCGGCAGGAGGAGAAGGGGACAACAGAGGATGAGATCGCTTGATGGCATCACCGACTCGATGGACATAAGTTTGGGTAAACTCCAGGAGTTGGTGATGGATAGGGAGCCTGGCATGGTGCGATTCATGGGGTCGCAAAGAGTGGGACCCCTGAACTAAACTGAGCTGAAACCCAAGTCAGCCACACTCCCAGCTAACACATCCTCACAGCATGCTGAACTGACAGCTCATACACAAGCCTTGACCTTAGGCAAAGACCAAAAGGTAAACATTTATACTGATTCCAAATATGTCTATAACAAACTACATTCCAGTATTATAATTTGGAGGGAAAGGGGATTCCTAACTCAAAAGGGCACACCTATTCTCAGTGCTTCTTTTATTTCTGAACTCCTCCATATGGCTCAGCTCCCAAAACAAGACGCTGTAATACATTGCCAGGGACATCAGTGACACGGTCCTATCTCCTTTTATAACAATAGAGAAGATCATGAAGCAAAGCCTCAGGCTGCTTCTGTTAGTCCTGTCTTTACTATAGCCCAAATTGATGAGCCTAACATCCACACATTACTCTCATATTTACATTCCCTTTCCAACCCCCTACAAAAGTACTTAAGACTTTCCTTCAGAACTTTATTGAGCTGACCAAGGATGATGCAACTTATTTAAATAATCTCGCCCAAACTTGTACCATTTGTCAATGGGCAAATCCTAATTCTAACATTCACCCCCTCCTTTCCCCACTCACCAAATTCACAGGCATCTTTGGGCACAAGACTGGAAACTAGATTTCACCCACATTCCACCCGTAAATGGATTAAATTCCATCTAGTCTTTGGAGATACACTTTCTGGATGGATTGAAGCTTTCCTGACTACTAACAAACGAGCCCCTACTGTGGCTCGCCTTATTCTCACTGAAACCTTCTCTATGTTTAGAATGCCTTCCTCCCTCCAATCTGACAATGAGCCTGAGATCACATCCCAAATCACCCAAAATATTGCACAAACCAAATTTCTTGGAGGTTTCACATTCCTTATCATGCCCAGCCCTCTGGTAAGGTTGAGAGAGCCAGTTCAGTTCAGTTCAGTTCAGTTGCTCAGTCAGTCGTGTCCGACTCTTTGCGACCCCATGAATTGCAGCACGCCAGGTCTCCCTGTCCATCACCAACTCCTGGAGTTCACTGAGACTCACTGACTCCATCGAGTCAGTGATGCCATCCAGCCATCTCATCCTCTGTCGTCCCCCTTCTCCTCCTGCCCCCAATCCCTCCCAGCATCAGAATCTTTTCCAATGAGTCAACTCTTCACATGAGGTGGCCAAAGTACTGGAGTTTCAGCTTTAGCATCATTCCTTCCAAAGAAATCCCAGGGCTGATCTCCTTCAGAATGGACTGGTTGAATCTCCTTGCAGTCCAAGGGACTCTCAAGAGTCTTCTCCAACACCACATTTCAAAAGCATCAATTCTTTGGTGCTCAGCCTTCTTCAACAGTCCAACTCTCACATCCATACATGACCACTGGAAAAACCATAGCCTTGACTAGACGGACCTTAGTCGGCAAAGTAATGGCAAGATGAAGAAGAGATGGCAAGAGTGAACGTCGACATTCTAGGAATCAGCGAACTAAAATGGACTGGAATGGGTGAATTTAACTCAGATGACCATTATATCTACTACTGTGGGCAGGAATCCCTCAGAAGATATGGAGTAGCCATCATGGTCAACAAAAGAGTCCAAAATGCAGTACTTGGATGCAATCTCAAAAATGACAGAATGATCTCTGTTCTTTTCCAAGGCAAACCATTCACTATCATGGTAATCCAAGTCTATGCCCCAACCAGTAATGCTGAAGAAGCTGAAGTTGAACGGTTCTATGAAGACCTACAAGACTTTGTAGAACTAACACCCAGAAAAGATGTCCTTTTCATTATAGGGGACTGGAATGCCAAAGTAGGAAGTCAAGAAACACCTGGAGTAACAGGCAAATTTGGCCTTGGAATACAGAATGAAGCAGGGCAAAGGCTAATAGAGTTTTGCCAAGAAAATGCACTGGTCATAGCAAACACCCTCTTCCAACAACATAAGAGAAGACTCTACACATGGACATCACCAGATGGGCAACACCGAAATCAGATTGATTATATTCTTTGCAGTCAAAGATGGAGAAGCTCTATACAGTCAACAAAAACAAGACCAGGGGCTGACTGTGGCTCAGATCATGAACTCTTTATTGCCAAATTCAGACTTAAATTGAAGAAAGTAGGGAAAACCGCTAGACCATTCAGGTATGACCTAAATCAAATCCCTTATAATTATACAGTGGAAGTGAGAAATAGATTTAAGGGCCTAGATCTGATAGATAGAGTGCCTGATGAACTATGGAATGAGGTTCGTGACATTGTACAGGAGACAGGGATCAAGACCATCCCCATGGAAAAAGTATTGCAAAAAAGCAAAATGGCTGTCTGAGAGAGCCAAGTGAGTCCTAAATGAAACTCTGACCAAATTAACAATCAAACTTCATTAAGATTGGACTAAACTCCTCCCTTTAGCCCTCTTCAAGGTCCGAGCTTTACCAAAAAACCTCTAAGTATCGGTCATTTGAGGCCATGTATGGGAGGCCCATGATACCTTTGGGTCTTTCCCTCCCCCAGGATGGTCCCAAACTGCCATCCCACCTTCCTTTTCCCTTACTTGCCCAGAAAGGAGATGCCCTTTGGCAACATATGGATAACCTACTCCCTCGACCACATCCCAATCTCCCGTACCATCCCTCCAAATAGAAGACAAAGTCTATATGACAGTTCAGTCCCACTCAGATCTAAACCCTTACATGGCAAGGACCCTACACGGTAATTCTGCTGACCCCTACTGCTGCAAAATTAAAAGAAATCACCCCTTGGTGCACATTACTTGACTAAAAAAGGTTATGCAGCCCAATGATGAGAATGCTTGCCAGACTTATCAAGTTAACTTATCAAGTTTCTCACACAGGCCCTACAACTCTAAAGTTCTCACAGCTTCCACCAGCCCCAACTGATGTCAGATGAGCCTGTGGGTTTCACAGTTACAATTATTTCTGGAACAACTCCTGGCAGATATCTGGGTCTCAAGTCGTTAAGGATCCACATTCAAACACATAGATTACATCTCCACCCTGTGGCTGCAGGGAATCTTTTATAACTTTTATCCTTTTGAAATCTAATTCTTCTCCATAGTAGTCTATCTTCACTTCCCCAATCTATATTCCTCAGTCTATATTCAGTTCCCCAGTCTATATTCACTTCCCCAAATGTTGGTTAGCATCTTCTTATCTTTTTTTTTTCCTCTGACCCAAGAACTCTTTCAAAACCCTAACCTCAACTATCTATTCTGGACCCTTAATTTAACCCATACTCTCAACACTTCTGACCCACAATTGGCTAAATACTGCTGGATATGTCTATCCATAACTCCTCTGGGAGATTCAGCCCTCCTCACATCCATCTTTGACTGGACCACTGGTAACATATCCCTACACCACTAATACCATGGGGAGCCTTTATTCGTCTCACATCTTAAATATCTTCACACTAGTGATCAAACCCGGAATTCGGACAAACTCTTAGAATCTTTGCTCACTGACCTTCCCTCCTACAACAGGAAACCTCCAATTGGAGGCCCTATCACCCAGAAAGTAACACTATTACAATCAGCTCCTCTTTGCATATCTAGAAATTCCCAAAATAGTTCATATGACCAACCTTTGGGCATAATCCCTAAACCCATGTGTAACCATACCTCCACTTTACTCTTTGCCACTGGAAAAGCTATATATAATATTTCTGGTCCTACAGGACACTCTTTAACCTTTACAGGACGATTTCCCTCAGCATACTCCTCCACTTCTCCCATCGTTGGGGCCACCTTAGTGGGGTCCCTGAGCATTCTTGAAGTAACGATCAAACCCCCTCCCCCTTGATTTCTCTTTGCCTTCAACTTCAACTGTTGTATTGTGACACCTGGGCTGTTTTTCTTGTGTGGGGCATCTACATACCTCTGTTTACCTACTAATTGGACTGGAACCTGCACCCTGATATACTCTAGTCCTAACATTTTTATAGTCCCCAGTGATTAACCCCTACCTATTCCTTTCATTCACAGGCAAAAAAAAAAAAAAAAAATGAACCATTCATTTCATTCCCCTCTTAGTAGGACTAGGAATAGCAGCTGGAATTGGAACAGGAACTGCTGGCCTAACCACCTCCATCCAAAACTACCAGGCACTATCTAAAGACCTATCAGAAAGCCTCCAGGACATATCTCAAGGTCTAATAACTATTTAAAATCAACTCGATTCCTTGGCAGCTCTAGTGTTACAAAATAGAAGGGGATTAGATCCACTCACTGTAGAAAAGGGAGGTTTCTGCCCTTTTCTGGATGAATCCTGCTGCTTCTATGCCAACCAGTTGGCCCATTTCTCAGAATCTTCTCACAATAACAAGAGTGGCTGTTATAAATTCACGTGTACACAGGCACAACCATTTCCTGCCTCATCTCCTTCCCCTTTGGCCTGACCAAGGTCCACTTCCCCTCCTCTATGTGGGGTAATTCTCACAGTGGACTCAGACTTGCTGAGGAGGCCTGACTGAGGATGGTTGCAGTTCTGTCATGAGCTGAATAAAAGAA
Organism: Oryx dammah; assembly: GCF_014754425.2. Taxonomy (NCBI): domain Eukaryota; kingdom Metazoa; phylum Chordata; class Mammalia; order Artiodactyla; family Bovidae; genus Oryx; species Oryx dammah. The sequence continues at coordinate 112,607,930 of NW_024070202.1, forward strand.
TGAGTGCAATCAGTGGATGCAGGTTCTTCTGCCTTTCTGATGATGGAGTTTTAAAAGCCTGAACATAATAGAAACCATAAGAAGCCAAATTTCTTTATCTTTGCCCATTTTGAAGTAACAAAAATTTGAAATTAGTATTATAAAGTCTCTATCTCCAAGTTTTAGATGACAACAAATAATTCTGTGTATAAATATGTAAGAGTAGTTTGCACATTCTCTCTTATTACATTTTATTTCTATGTAAAAGGAGATTAGAGATTTCAGCATCAATTTAGCAAACTAGTCATATGCCAATCATTCTGGAAAATGGATTGAGATCAATTATAGACCACAGACATTTTCTTTGTGAAATCCCTAATAAAACTGGGATGTCACAGTGAACTTAACAGCATACATATCAGATACAAGAGGATGCAACCATTTCTGGAAGGAGCACTGGGGCCAAACATTCAGAGTCAGCATGGGCCCAGAGAGGCTATTGCTGAGGCTTCCATGGAGGAGGCAGAAGCACCGTGGGGAGGTTGGCCTCAGACATTTCAGCTGCGAAGTGATGGGGCTGCAGATTCGTTCAGGATGTGACCATGAGACAGCTGGCCCAACTGTCTCCTCACTTGCCCCTGTTCAGAGGCTCACACTTTAAGGTCTCTCTTCCTGAGTGCATAACTGAAGGATTCTGCCCTAAAGATTAGAGCATCTCCAGAGAAAACCCTCCACATTCGGGCATTTTATGTTCCATCTCCATAACAGCCTGTCCCGCAGTCACCTCAGGTGAGGCCTGCACCCAGAACTCTCACTCACAGGTGAAACTTCCAGCTTTTCTAATGATTTATTCCAAAATTTGAAAAGGTAAACAGGGAGAACTGTCATTTGAGGACAAACTGCAATATGATGGAGGGATGAAAGAGACAAAGATAAACAGAAAAAATAACCGTATGGGGGCCTTTAACTCAGCAAACAAAAACAGGAGAAAACTAACCAAGGGAAAATAAATTTGTCTTTCAGATATCTAGAGTCATCATTGAACTTAAATGCCACAGTGGAAAGAAAACAAGTCTGTGATTTGTAGCTTCTTTTTATTTTCAATCAAAGCATGTATTCAAGCTTGGTCATTGACTTTATTCACCAGATTGAGACTCTGTCAAAAACTAAAGTCATTCTCATGAGGTCAAGTTATGATCTCCAAGGACAGTCAAAGTGCTTGGCAGAGTTATGCCCTACACTGATTGTGAGAGTTCCCATTCACATCAGTAAACTTTACTGCCTGCTTTCTTTTCAGTCACAAGGACATGAAGAATCTACCCCACAGATGCTTAACTGGTCAAGGCTGGTCTTTGACTGATCTTGAGTACATAAGGATCAGGGCTTTGAGGGACACTTCTACCACTTCACATATTCAGGCTCTACTCCACCTCTATGTCTCTCATGACTCTGTGGGATTAATACATAAATACCACTCAGAAAATGAAGATCATGGCATCTGGTCCCATCACTTCAGGCGAAATAGATGGGAAAACAGTGGAAACAGTCTCAGACTTTATTTTTTGGGCTCTAAAGTCACTGCAGATGGTGACTGCAGCCATGAAATTAAAAGATGTTTACTCCTTGGAAGAAAAGTTATGACCAACCTAGATAGCATATTGAAAAGCAGAGACATTACTTTGCCAACAAAGTTCTGTCTAGTCAAGGCTATGGTTTTTCCAGTGGTCATGTATGGATGTGAGAGTTGGACTGTGAAGAAAGCTTAGCACTGAAGAATTGATGCTTTTGAACTATGGTGTTGGAGAAGATTCTTGAGAGTCCCTTGGACTACAAGGAGATCCAACGAGTCCATTCTGAAGGAGATCAGCCCTGGGATTTCTTTGGTGGGAATGATGCTGAAGCTAAAACTCCAGTACTTTGGGCACCTCGTGTGAAGTGGTGACTCATTGCAAAAGACTCTGATGCTGGGAGGGATTGGGGGCAGGAGGAGAAGGGGACAACAGAGGATGAGATGCCTGGATGACATCACTGACTCAATGGATGCGAGTCTGAATGAACTCCGGGAGTTGGTGATGGACAGGGAGGCCTGGTGTTCTGCGACTCATGGGGTCTCAAAGAGTCGGACACGACTGAGCGACTGAACTGAACTGAACCAGTCTGAGAGGGATGTGGCCAGCTCAAACTTCTTCCCATAATCTGAAGGAGCACAGTGCTTTTCTGGACTCCTGCTAAACCACTCAGAGCATCCAATGCCACTATTTCAGGAATAGAATGGGAAGATCTTGGGGTTCTTCTGCAGAGTGCTCTCCTCCACAGAAAATGAGGTGATCTATATCTAAGCCTTGCATTAAGTAAGAAAGACATCACAAAGAGGGAGGACATATATTCTTGTCTCCTACAGGCCCGTCATGCTGGCTCCATTAGTGTCTCATGAAAGAAATCTTGGATAGCTGCTACCCTAAGCAGAAACTCTATTGAATCACTACTCGTCCATTTGTGTAATTAAAGCATCCGACCCAGTAATCAAGCTGAATTTCATTGAAGGGTAGAGCTTCTCCTTCCCATGGCTTGTGCTGGCTTCTGCTGAAGGCCGAGCAGTGTGGATGGGGCTGCTTCCATCTGCACCCCTGCCCTCGCCTCCTCCTCCTCCAGCCACTGGCCTTGCTTCTGACTCCTCCTTGGTTGGAGGAGAGGCAAGAAACCACTGAAAACAAGTCCGGCGCAATCTGGTCTTATGGGGAATAGAGACACACTTAGTGTCTCTTTTTCTCATGGGACTCCATTAATGACTCTGCAGATAGCCTCCCCTGGAAATCTACCATTACTTGTGCAACTGGTGACTGCTATCTGCCCTCCAGCTGGTCATTTCAACTCCAGTTCCTGGCAGAGTTGGGATCCCTGGTAGACTTCCAGTCAAGTCCCCTTCAAGCCAGCTTTGGTTGGCTCCTTCCTGTGTGGCCTACAGCTGATTTGTGGGAAGAACACACTTGGGTCCCACAGTCAGTGAGAGTTATGGTTGCTTCAAATCAGCCTCCTCAGTCTTTATCCTCTGGCACATGGCAACATGTTTTATATTTCCCCCAAGAGCATCTGGCTCTAAAGTTTCACTCCAGAGGACACTGGTTAGGTCCCCCAGGAATTTCTTACCATGCAGTACTCATGTTCTCAGGCAGCACCAAGACCCAAGGGGCCACCTTATTGGTGCAAGGTAAGAGAGAACTCTTGTCCTGTTGGGTGGAGCACAAGAGGATTCCCCATGGAGCCTCCTTTATGAAATGCCATGCTTAGAGATAGATTACCCTCTTGACTAGGGGGGAGCCACTACTCTACGCATAATCCCCCCAAATTTGCCAATTCTGAAGGTTGTTGTCCTTCCAATCAAAGTGTCCTTTTTCACAAAGCCCTTTCCTCATAGATCAATTGGTAAAAATCCACCTGCAATCCAAGGAGACCCCAATTTGATTCCTGGGTCAGGAAGATCTGCTGGAGAAGAGAAAGGCTACCCACTCCAGTATTCTGCTTATGGACTAGTATTCTGCTTATGGACCAGTATTCTGCTTATGGACATATAGCCCATAAGGTCACAAAGACTCGGACACAACTGAGCCACTTTCACTTTCACTTTCCTCTTGAACTACTCAAATACCTACTGAATTATTTGCAAAACTACACCTCACAGAACTGGTTAACATCTGCTTCCTTTCAAGTTCTCCACAAACCTTTTAGTACATAAGACTGGAATGTGGGGATGTTGTCAATACTGAGTTAGTAGAAATGAATATTTATGTTAATATCTTGCCACTTTCCCCCTAGGCCTCTCACATAAACTGCAGTTCAAAATTTCAATGTCAAACCCTCCCTTTGACTCTGATACTCACCTTGTCACAAACCTAATTGAATGCTGTCACTCCTGAGTCTACCCTGACGGTCTTGCCTCAGACCCTAACTTTCCTCTTTCTGAAAGGAAGGTGGCTTATCATCCCATCACCCACATGCACACATCCTATACATCCTTCAGAGTAGACCTCAAGCCCAGAATTCTTCCTCAAGTCTTTTCCTATGAACCCTGCTTTCCCCAACTACAGATCATGGCTATGGCAAGTTTCAACCATAGCAATAGTACACACAATGAGTGCTGGAACTTCCTGAGACCTCAGGATTCAGAACCACCTTCAGAGAGAACTGGGATATAATGAAAGTGAAGATAATCTAATGGTCAAGAATTCATGCATCAAGGAAAAGATGATGCCTATATGACACATTTGAATTACTCATTTTCCTTCTGAGTATGTTTTACCTTCAAAAATAGAACATAGGTTTGACAGAAAAGAAATCAACTCCTTTAAGTTGCATCTTCGTTAGGTCCTAACACAAGCCTAGAAACATACAAGCTAACTGACTTCATAATGCTTCTGCAAATCCCTGAGAGAAAATATCATCAAAATGGTTCATAAAGTAAATATGTCTGGGCAATGCATGATTGTTTGCTCTCTAGAGATAATGCTGAATTGATGAATCATTCACAAGGAACTAACTATAAACATAAGATTCTGTTATAGCAAATAGCAGTTGGAGCCCGCTTTTTTTTTTTTCTTTTTTTCACTTATACTATGAATGTTTCTCACAACAGACTTCTTTTGCACATTGTCTTACTCTATTCATAGTTTTTGTGATGAACGTTAGAATAAGCAGGTATTTGAGATGTTATTTTCACCAGATTTAATCTCCAGGAAATGGCAACCCATTCCAGTACTCTTGCCTGGAAAATCCCATGGACAGAGGAGCCTGGGAGGCTGCAGTCCATGGGGTCACAAAGAGTCGGACATGACTGAGTGACTTCATTTTCGTTTCCTTCCCTTTTCCCTGTGTCCCTAAGTTTCACGGATGCAGTAAACACTTTGTCACTTTCAGAAACAAAACAAAGGACAGCTGTAAAAATTCCAGATATTTGAGTTTGAGTTATCTGCCATATTTATTTTAATATAAATTCATCTCTCTATCACTGAAGTTTTGTAATGACTTTAGCAAGATAAGACCTTTAATGTGCTCACTGCCAAGGTCACAGTCTATGTGGGTAAAATTTTCCCAGAGATTTCAACAGTCACATGAGACTTTTCTGCTGTCAGGGGATTGAAAAAACAAAAAACAATAAAAATCACGGAATGCTTTCAAATAGAAAAAAAAGTAGGTATCATACGATGTATCCATCAGGATTCTAGCAGAAAAAAGATGGTCTATAGTGATATTTGAAGCAGAGTCCGGTGAAGAGGCTTCCTATGAGCGATGGATACAAGGTTTGGAAATGACAAAGGAGAGGTCCAGTAACAGTGAGGAAATTGTATCATTACCCTAAGTGGTGAACAAAGGTGGAATCCAGAAGGAGAGTTGGGTGGAGAGATCTCAAGGAGAGGAGCTATTACCTTTAACTTAGGGTAGCAACTACTCAGAGATGACCCTGCAGGGAGAGAGGCAGGAGAACAGATATACTGATCTTGCTTTTCTACCTTCAAGAGATCTCCTGCTTGGATTTCCTTTGGCAGAAACCAAGCAGAGGACAGACAGAAAGAGACCCACTGATGTAGTCCATGCAGATCAGCCTCCCAGGCAACAAGCTAGATTGAGGGGGAGAGAGGGGTGAAGTGTTGATGTGCAGGGGCAAACGAAAACTATTTGATAGAGAAGAGGTTTTTATATTACAGTTAGGTGCATTTGAAGTTAGGACAGTACCTTAGTACCTTCAAAGAGGGAGAGAGCCCACTGGTGGGGTTGGACCCATGTCTTGTGAAAGTTTCCTAGTTGGGAGGATTTATGCCTCTACTCTGGTGGATTAAATTGGACTTTGTCTCTCTGAAAGGCAGTGTTGTGTCTAGCAGTGTGTGTTCAGGTGTCTATGGGCTTGAAATGGCTTTGGGCAGTCCTTCTGCTAATGGTCAGGGTTGTGTTTCTGTTTTGCAAATGGTTTGGCATGAAGTGTCCAGGACTGGAGGTTTCGGGTCTTTGGGTGGGCCCTGGTCTTAGCATTGATATGGAGGCCTTTGGGAGAGCTTCTGTAGATTAATGTTCCATTAGCAAATGTGCTGTTTGATGCAGAGATCTCAAATCCCTAGGTTGTGCTCTGTGACAACCAACAGGGGTGGAAGGGGGGTTCAAGAGGGAGGGGACATATGTGTATGTATCACTGATTCATGTTGATATATGGCAGGAACCAACATAATACTGGAAAGAAATTTCTTCCAATTAAAAAAATAAAGCTGTCTAAAAAGATCAAACTGGTGCCTTTGAAAGAACTTTTCCCTTAAAAGCAAGCAAATATGAATTAAAATTCAGCTCTATTGATCACTAGGCAAGCATTCAGATAGCTCTAGTCAAATTACTTATATTCCTGAGACTCATTGTCATCTTTTCCATAGGGTTGTTATCAGAATTAATTTAAATAAAATGACCTACAAAATATTTCTGTATAGAAGAACAGTCATGTTACTCTGTACTATACTTAAATGGCATTGACAGAAAAAAAAAGAGATATATTTAATAGCAGAAAGAGGAGAGGAAAAAAACAACAAGAGAATTTGCCAACTTCCACATCTCCATGAACCACAGAATAATGGTGCCAGACAAGCCCATAGTTCACAAACTTCTCATAGGTGTGGATTGAAATAGCACAGCGGATATTACATCAGTGGGGCCTACACTTAACATAGGCAAGGTAACATAGGCAAGGTTTCTTATTTGAATTTTCCCAAATTGAATCTTTGAACTCTACAAAATGGATTATTACCTGGTTATGTCAATTTCATAAACTCTTAAATTCATTGGTATTGTGCAGTAGGAGCCAGTGGTGCTGGGGAATGAGCTGGGAAAATATTCAATTCTGGTTAACTCTCACTGCATGATTTCCCAGATGATGCTAGTGGTAAAGACCCCCTCACCCACCCACCAATGTATGAGATGTAAGTGATGTGGGTTTGATCCCAGGGTCAGGAAGATCCCCTGGAGGATGGCATGGTAACTCACTCCAATATTCTTGCCTGGAGAATCCCACAGACAGAGGAGCCTGGTGGGCTAAAGTCCACAGGGTTGCAAAGAGTCGGACAAGACTGAAGCAACTTAGCATGTGAGCATGCAGCCCTCACTGCATAGAAAACCATCCCAAAGCATAGTGGCTAAAAACAACAGCAATCATTTATTTTTCTCATGAATCTGCAATTTGGGCAGGACCCCATGGGGATGGCTCATCTTTGTTCTCTGCAGTTTCATCAGTTGGCAGCTGGAGAATCCACTCTGTGTTGCCTCACTTACAAGGCCAGCAAGCTGATTCTGGATGCAGATGAAATATCAGCCCAGGGAGTGGATCAGTGACTTCAGGCTCTCATAATGGGGGCAACATGGGCTTCTACTCAGGATTCCTCACAACAGCTTGGGAAAATTCCAAGGGTAATCATCATAGAAAAGCAAGGAGGCATTTTCCCTATCTAATCTTAGAAGTCACATGGTGTTGCTTCAACCACCCACTATTTATCAAAGCAGTGACAAAGTCCCTCCAATTCCAAGGTAGGGGACATAGACCCATAGCTCAAGGGAGAGAGATCATAAGAGGAAGTCAGACTGTAAGAAGTCAGAAAATACGGTTTTAACAATCTTTGGAAACTATAAACTCTAGTATTAACAAATTATAGTAAAATGAGGAGTAAAAATAAAGTTTATACTACCACAACTTGGGTCATATTTTTGAAAGCATATTTTTAGTCATGTTGAATACAGTTTGAAATATATTCATCTCAGCTTCTTCCCTTATGTTTTTCATTCACTCATCATGCTTCTGCATTAGCAACTTTATTTGTTTCTCCTTTTCTTCTGGTTTATGGGTATATTTCTTTTCTACTAGTTTAGTTTTGTTTTGTAAATCGTCAGCATAGACTTTCTTCAAGTGTTCCTCCTGTTGTCTCAGCTTTCGGTCTATGTCCTTGTAAATGGGGTCAGAAAAGTAAGCCCCCTGGTTGTCCTGCACCATCTCGTCTATCAGCTCCACCAGCTCCTGCACCTGAGCTTCCTTCTCAGCCTGCTCTGTGTTTCTGCTGTTACTGATGGCATAGCAGAGCTCTCCACACTCCTGGAGGAGGCTTCATAGGTTTACATCTTCATCCTTAAAAAAGTCGCTCAGGTTCTGGTCTCCCAGTTCATCTTTGCAAATGAATGAGATGATCATATACTTCATGGCTGCTTTCCCAAACAGATCCTTGACCAATGCCATGGTTTGCTGCTCTTCCTATGTATAGCAGCCCAGCCTCAGGACCAAGACGATGGCGTGAGGCCCGGGACAGGAGGCGAGGACACATCGGCTGATTTCCCAGCAGATGGTGTTCAGGCTCTCCTTGGTGTCAAAGAGCTCTGGAGAGTCAACAATGAGATGGTCTCTCTCCTTCCATTCTGGGATGTTTTCTGACAAGTTTTGGTAACAGCTTCCAGAGAAATCCTAGAATTGAATACATTTTCCCCGAGGATGGTGTTTGCAGTCGCCCTTTTCCCACTTCGGTGTTCCGGACCAGCATGATCCTCAGAGCGTTGTTTGCTGTGGCAGACATGTTTATATCAAGAGACTCGGGCTCAGGCACCCGTACCACCTTAGTAAAAGGAAGGAGAGGGGGGGAAAGGGTCAATTTAGGTAAGTAGGAATCATTTCCAACTGTCTTTTTTCTTCTTCTTTTCCTCCCTGAAAGTTTCTAATGTTCTCTTATGCATACTGACCCTGGTAGAGACAGCAAATTTAAACAGTTCAATTGTTATTGAAGAAATAACCAAGTAGTTAGAGCATCTCCACAAAAGTGTCAGGTCCTGATGGTTTCATAGGGAACTCACTGAAACCTTTAAAGACCTCACAATCTCAGTGCTATTCAGACTATTTCTGATCACATAGCAATGAAGGGAAATGTTCATTTTTTTCTATGAAGCAAGTGTAATGTTGATTCCAAATGCTAACAAAGATTTCACAATAAAGCTACAGACATGTCTCATGTGTAAATATTGATACAAAAGTCCTAAATACATTATTAGATGTGAAAACAGTATCACATGAGTAAGTATGATTGTCAGATATACTAGGGTGATTCAACATGAGGATTTTGATTGTTACAATACATACCATAAAGAGATTAAGAAGAAAAGCAACTAGGTGCAGAAGAAGTATTTGGCCAAATTCAATCCTGATTCATGTTTAAAGCAGTTCATCAAATTTAAATTAATTGATTCCTCTTTAACATGATTGTATGTATATATAAAATTAAAAAAAAAAAGTTTGTTATCACTTTTTTTTTCCATGCAACTAAAATTGTTGTTTGGCCACTAAGTTGTGTCAAACTCTTTTGTGACCCCATTTATTGTAGCCTGCTTGGCTCCTCTGTCCATGGCATTACCCAGGCAAGAATACTAGAGTGGTTTGTAATTTCTTTCTCCAGAGGATCTTACAGACCCAGGGATCAAACCCAAGCCTCCTGCACTGGCTGGTGGATTCTTTGCCATTGAGCCACCTGGGAAACTCAGCAACTAAAGCAGTTGATTACAAAATTTATTTGGATGAAGGAAAAGAAATTAGCCTGGGCAATCAAGCCAAAAAAAAAACAAAAAACAAAAAACACAAAGAGGTAAGACTAGCTTTGCCAGATAGTAGAATATAACAGTTTCTATAATTAAAGCAGTATGATATTGGTGCATGGATAGACAGAACAGTGAAACAAAACCAGAAAATTCAAATATGGGCCAAGTTGATCACACAATATTCATTTATATTCAAATCATTTATGTTATGCTATATTTATATTCAGTAAGGTAGCATCTCACATCAACATGAAGAAAGATGGACTAATAAGGAACATTGAGATAACCATATAGAAAAAATAAAACTGTATCCATTTGTTCTTGCTATTCAACTTCCAAATATATCAGAAATTTAAATGTAGAAAAAGTTAATCCATATAAATAATAGAAGAAACATGAGTAAATCTTTGTAACCTAGGTATAAGTAAAATATTTATAATATTTGGAATAGCATAAGGTTGTGTGAAAATCACTTAGTCATGTATGACTCTTTGTGATCCCATGGACTATACCACCCATGGAATTCTCCAGGGTAGAATACTGGGGTGGGTAACCTTTCCCTTCTCCAAGTTATCTCCCCCAAACGAGGGATTGAATCCAGGTCTCCCACATTGGAGGTGGATTCTTTACAAGCTGAGCCACAGGGAAGCCCAGAGTAAGGAAGGAGACTCCTAAACTTGATTACATAAAAATTAAACATATTGTGGGGATATACACATTAAAACACAAATGTCAAACCAGGGGAAATTTTTCTCCTACTTATATAAAAGAAGAGCCATTTCCCTTTTATACAAATAATATCTCTACAAATGGTTAATAAGCACATGAAAAGATGCTCAGCATCACTAACTACTCAAGAAAGGCAATCAAAAAGACCTTGATATATCACCTCACAGCAGTCAGAATTGCCACCATCAAAAAGTCTACAAATAATGCTGGAGAGAGTGTGGAGAAAAGGGGACCCCCCTCTGCTATTGGTAGAAACATAAATTGGTATAGTCTCTATGAAGAACAGTATGGAAGATTCTCAAGAAACTAGAAATAGAGTTGCCATATGATCCAGCAATCCAACTCCTGGGCACATTATCCAGATAAAACTCTAATTTGAAAAGATACATGCAGCCCTATGTTCATAGTAGCACTATTTACAGTAGCCCAGACGTAGAAACAACCTAATTGTCCATCTACAAATGAATGTGTAAAGAACTGTGGTTTGTATATACAATGAGATATTACTCAGCCATAAAAGAGAATGAAATAATGCCATTTGCAGCAACATGGATGAATTGAGATGTTTTCACATTGAGTGAAATAAGTCAGAAAAAAACCACAAATATTATATGGTATAATTTATATGTGAAATCTAAAAAAAAAATAAATGACCTTATTTACAAAACAGAAACAGACTCACTGACATAGAAAACACACTTATGATTACCAAATAGGAAAGTCAGCTGCTGCTGCTGCTGTTGCTAAGTTGCTTCAGTTGTGTCCATCTCTGTGCAACCCCATAGATGGCAGCCCACCAGGCTCCCCCGTCCCTGGGATTCTCCAGGCAAGAACACTGTAGTAGGTTGCCATGTCCTTCTTCAATGCATGAAAGTGAAAGTGAAGATGTTCAGTCATGTCTGACTATCAGAGACCCCATGGACTGCAGCTCCTCTGTCCCTGGGATTCTCCAGGCAAGAGTACTGGAAAGGGGATAAATTAGGAGTATCGGATTTATGGATACATACTACTATATATTGGAGAAGGAAATGGCAACCCACTCCAGCATTCTTGCCTGGAGAATCTCATGGACGGAGGAGCTTGGTGGGCTACAGTCCACGGGTCGCAAAGAGTCGGACATGACTGAGCGACTTCACTTTCACTTCACCACTATATATGGATACATACCACTAACTTCCCTGGTGGCTCAGATGGTAAAGCATCTATCTACAATGTGAGAGACCTGGGTTCAATCCTGGGTTGGGAAGATTCCCTGGAGAAGGAAATGACAACCCACTCCAGTACTCTTGCCTTGAAAATCCCATGGACGGAGGAGCTTGGTGCAGGCTACTATCCATGGAGTCACAAAGAGTCGGGCACGACTGAGCAACTTCACTTTCACCACTATATATTCCTTGTGACTCAGTGGGTAAAGAATCTGCCTGCAATGTGTGAGACCTGAGTTCGATCCCTGGGTAAGGAAGATCCCTTGGAGAAGGGAAAGGCTACCCACTCCAGTATTCTGGCCTGGAGAATTCCATGGACTACAGAAGAATTGTACAAAAAAGATCTTCACTACCCAGATAATCACAATGTTGTGATCACTCACCTAGAGCAGACATCCTGGAATGTGAAGTCAAGTGGGCCTTAGAAGCATCACTACCAACAAAGCTAGTGGAGGTGATGAAATTCCAGTTGAGCTATTTCAAATCCTGAAAGATGATGCTGTGAAAGTGCTGCACTCATTATGCCAGCAAATTTGGAAAACTCAGCAGTGGCCACAAGACTGGAAAAGGTCAGTTTTCATTCCAATCCCAAAGAAAGGCAATGCCAAAGAATGCTCAAACAACCGCACAATTGCACTCATCTCACATGCTAGTAAAGTAATGCTTAAAATTCTCCAAGCCAGGCTTCAACAATATGTGAACGTGAACTTCCAGATGTTCAAGCTGGATTTAGAAAAAGCAGAGGAACCAGAGATCAAGTTGCCAACATCTGCTGGATCATGGAAAAAGCAAGAGACTTCCAGAAAAACATCTATTTCTGCTTTATTGACTATGCCAAAGCCTTTGACTGTGTGGATCACAATAAACTGCGGAAAACTCTGAAAGAGATGGGAATACCAGACCACCTGACCTGCCTCCTGAGAAACATATATGCAGGTCAAGAAGCAAAGAACTGGACATGGAACAACAGACTGGTTCCCAATAGGAAAAGGAGTATATCAAGGCTGTATATTGTCACCCTGCTTATTTAACTTCTATGCAGAGTACATCATGAGAAATGCTGGGCTGGAGGAAACACAAGATGGAATCAGAATTGCCAGGAGAAATATCAGTAACCTCAGATATTCAGATGATACCACCCTTATAGCAGAAAGTGAAGAAGAACTAAAGAGGCTCTTGATGAAGGTGAAAGAGGAGAGTGAAAATGTTGGCTTAAAGCTCAACATTCAGAAAACGAAGATCATGGCATCTGGTCCCATCACTTCATGGCAAATAGATGGAGAAACAGTGGAAACAATGGCTGACTTTATTTTTCTAGGCTCCAAAATCACTGCAGATGGTGATTGCAGCCATGAAATTAAAAATATGCTTTGCAAAGTGTTGGACACAACTAAGTGACTGAACTGAACTGAACTGAACTCCTTGGAAGGAAAGTTGTGACCAATCTAGAGAGCATATTAAAAACAGAGACATTACTTTGCCAAAAAAGGTCCGTCTAGTCAAGACTATGGTTTTTCCAGTGCTCATGTATGGATGTGAGAGTTGGAGTATAAAGAAAGCTGAGCACCAAAGAATTGATGCTTTTGAACTGTGGTGTTGGAGAAGACTCTTGAGAGTCCCTTGGACTTCAAGCAGATCCATCCAGTCCATCCTAAAAGAGATCAGTCCTGGGTGTTCTTTGGAAGGACTGATGTTGAAGCTGAAACTCCAATACTTTGGCCACCTGATGGGAAGAGCTGACTCATTTGAAAAGATCCTGATACTGGGAAAAATTGAGGGCGGGAAGAGAAGGGGATGACAGAGAATGAGACGGTCTGATGGCATCACCGACTAGATGGACATGTGTTTGGGTAGACTGAAGGAGTTGGTGATAGACAGAGAAGCCTGGCGTGCTGTGGTTCATGGGGTCGCAAAGAGTTGGACACGAGTGAGTGACTTTCACTCACCACTATATATAAAGTGCATGAGCAACAAGGATTTTATGTATAGGAAAAAGGAACTATATTCAAAACTTTGTACAACTATAATGGAAAAGAATCAGAAATGTGTATATATATATATATATATATATATATATATAAAACTAAATCACTTTGCTGCAATTATAGTAAATTGACTATACTTCAATAAAAATATTTTAGAAAACAAATAATATCTAAAAGTAGAGAAACAAAAGACCAATAACTCAATAGAAAATGGGATAAGAGATATGAACAAACAAGTTCATGAAAAAATGTAAATATCCTTTGAATATATTAAAAGGTATTAACATTCGATCATATAAAAATATGTCAAAACATAAAAGATACAATTAATTAATTAAAGTTATAATATGACGCTATTTCTCACATACAGGTTTGGCAAAACTGAAGTTTCTTTGCATAATCTATTGGTAAAAAGGAATAGGGGAGGGACTCCCTGGTGGCCCAGTGGTTAAGAATCCACCTTGCAATTCTGGGGATGCAGGTTCCACCCTTGGTTGGGGAACTAAGATCCCACGTGCCATGGAGCAACTAATCCCACCACAACCAGAGAGTCCGTGTGTCCCAAGGAAATATTCCACATGAGGCAACAAAGATCCCACGTGTTGCAACTAAGACCCAAAGCAGGCAAGTAGATAGATAACTATTTAAAAACAAAAGGTTTAGGGAAGACAGGTCCTCTCCTGCATGACTATTGGGAAGAGAAAAACAGTCCTAAAGAACCAGAAGAGAAGTTAGCAAGAACTTGCAATGGTACACATGCATTTATTCTTTGATTATCAATCACAATTTTAGGACTTATCCCAAAGGTACACAGACAAAAACAAAATAAACAAATTTAAAAAAGAAAGAAAGAAAGAAAATTATGCAGAAGGCTGTTAACTGCACCACTGTTTGAAACCTCAAAAGACCAAAAACTTATCAAATGACCATCAATAGGGACCTGATTGCATTGACTAAAGTATATTAACACAGTGAAGTACTAGCCAACTGTAAAAAGGAATGAAGTATATCTCTATATCCCAGTATGGAGACATCTGTAGAACACATCATTAGGCAAAAAAAGCAAAGTGAAGAAAATAATGTACAGTTTACTAGCATTTCTCTAACAAGGAGGAATGTGACCTACATGTATAAATGTGATATATGTGTTTTTCATTCATCTGTAGAAGCAATGGCAGAATAATCTGAAAATGAAACAAATAATAAGTTACTTAGATGGGAATGGGAAAAAGAGGAAGGAGGGCACAGGGATAGACGTTGGGAACTATACTTGTTGGGATATATTTACATTTCATAGATTTGATCTTCAGCTCAGCTCAGTTCAGTTCAGTCGCTCAGTCATGTCCGACTCTTTGTGACCCCATGAACTGCAGCCTGCCAGGTGTTCCTGTCCATCACCACCTCATGGAGTTTACTCAAGCTAATGTCCATTTAGTCGGTGATACCATCCAGCCATCTCATCAGGTGGTCAAAGTATTGGAGTTTCAACTTCAACATCAGTCCTTCCAATGAGTATTCAAGACTGATCTCCTTAGGAAGGACTGGTTGGATTTACTTGCAGTCCAAGGGACTCTCAAGAGTCTTCTCCAACACCACAGTTCAAAAGCATCAATTCTTTGGCACTCAGCTTTCCTTATAGTCCAACTCTCACATCTATACATGACTACTGCAAAAACCATAGGCTTGACTAGATGAACCTCTGTTGGCAAAGTAATGTCTCTGCTTTTGAATATGCTATCTAGGTTGGTCATAACTTTTCTTCCAAGGAGTAAGCGTCTTTTAAATTCATGGCTGCAGTCACCATCTGCAGTGATTTTGGAGCCCCCTAAAATAAAGTCAGCCATTGTTTCCACTGTTTCTCCATCTATTTCCCATGAAGTAATGGGACTGGATGCCATGATCTTTGTTTTCTGAATGTTGAACTTTAAGCCAACTTTCTCACTTTCCTCTTTCACTTTCATCGAGAGGCTCTTTAGTTCTTCTTCACTTTCTGCTATAAGGGTGGTGTCATCTGAATATCTGAGGTTATTGATAGTTCTCCCAGCAATCTTGATTCCAGCTTGTGCTTCATCCAGCCCAGCATTTCTCATGATGTACTCTGCATAGAAGTTAAATAAGCAGGGTGACAATATACAGCCTTGACATACTCCTTTTCCTTTTTGGAACCAGTCTGTTGTTCCATGTCCAGTTCTAACTGTTGCTTCCTGACCTGCATACAGGTTTCTCAGGAGGCAGGTCAGGTGGTCTGGTATTCTCATCTCTTGAAGAATTTTCCACAGTTTATTGTGATCCACACAGTCAAAGGCTTTGGCATAGTCAATAAAGCAGAAATAGATGTTTTTCTGCAACTCTCTTGCTTTTTTCAATGATCCAGCAGATGTTGGCAATTTGATCTCTGGTTCCTCTGCTTTTTCTAAATCCAGCTTGAACATCTGGGAGTTTATGGTTAATGTAAGCTAGTGTAGCAGAGTTGAAAGAGATATATCATGCATCAATTAAATATATGAAACCTACAGCAACTATAATATCACACAAAGTGGCTTCAGAACGATCCTATCTCTATATCAGGGCTAAAGGAGGACCCTTCATCTTGGTAAATAGGTTAGTTCATCAACAAGACACAGTAAGGCTGAGTGTGATGCTCCTCATAAGTAACTGAGCTTCAAAAAATCCCAGAGAACTTCATAATTCACAAAGTAAAAGCCGACAGAAATAAATGGAGAAACAGGCAAATCCACAGAGTTGGAGATCTCACCACGTCTTTATCAATAACATTTATTATTTCCTTTTTTTCCCTTTAGTTGAGAACAAACAAGGGAAGAGAAATTGTATTTCATAATGCAGATTTCTTCCCATCAAATTCTGACTTGTGGTTTCATTTCCTCATTTCCCACAACCTATCCTTGAGTTGATGGATTGGGGCTGAAAATGTGCCTGAAGGAACAGAAGGAGAATGAATTCAAAGACTTAGACTGTACTTGTAGATCCTGCATGGGGCCGGGGATGGGGTCGGGGGGTGGTGCTTTGTGTGTGTCATCTAAGATTTCTGGGCCTCAGTTTCCTCCTTTTTATATATATTAAAAAAAAAATAGTAATCTCTCTTCTGCCCGGAGAATAGAGCCAGAGTCCCTGAAATCACTCTGGGCAGATGGAGGTGGATGCTGCTCGTGGTACTTCAGAGATGGCACACGTGGTGCTTGTTCTGTGATGGTGATTCTTGTGAATCAGTTCTGTTCAGTTTCAGTTGTATCTGACTCTTTGCAACCCCATGAACTGCAGCACGCCAGGCTTCCCTGTCCTTCCCCAACTCCCAGAGCTTGCTCAAACTCATGTCCTAGAGTCGGCGATACCATTAAAACATCTCCCCTTCTCCTCTAGCCTTCAATCTTTCCCAGCATCAGGATTTTTTCCAATGAGTCAGTTTTTCACATCAGGTGGCCACAGTGTTGGAGTTGCAGCTTCAGCTGAAACTGAATATTCAAGTTTATTCAATGACTGAATATTCAATGAATATTCAAGACTGATTTCTTCTAGGATGGACTGGTTTGATCTCCTGGCAGTCCAAGGGACTCTTCAGAGTCTTTTCCAAAAACACAGTTCAAAAGTATGAATTCTTTGGTGCTGAATATTCAAGTTTATTCAATGACTGAATATTCAATGAATATTCAAGGCTTATTTCCTCTATGATGGACTGGTTTGATCTCCTGGCAGTCCAAGGGATTCTTCAGAGTCTTCTCCAACACCACAGTTCAAAAGTATCAATTCTTTGGTGCTCAGCCTTCTTAATTGTTCAACTCTCACATCTATACATGACTACTAGAAAAACCATAGCTTTGACTAGATGGACCTTTGTTGGAAATGTAATATCTCTGCTTTTTAATATAATATCTACATTGGTCATAGTTTTTCTTCCAAGGAGCAAGCATCTTTTAATTTGATGGCTGCAGTCACCATCTGCAGTGATTTTGGAGCCAACGAAAAGAAAGTTGTCACTCTTTCCATTGTTTCCCCATCTATGTGCCATGGAGTGATGGGGCTGGACATCATGATGTTAGTTTCCTGAATGTTGAATTTTAAACCGGCTTTTTCATTGCCTCTTTCACTTTCATCAAGAGGCTCTTTAGTTCTTCTTCACTTTCACATAAGGGTGTTGTCATCTGCATATCTGAGGTTATCAATATTTCTCCCAGCAACCTTGATTCCAGCTTGTTCTTCATCCAGCCTAGCATTTTGCATGATGTACTCTGTGTATAAGTTAAATAATCAGGGTGACAATATACAGCCTCGACGTACTCTTTTTCCAAACTGGAACCAATCTGTTGTTCCACATCTGGTTCTAACTGTTGCTTCTTGACTGGCATACAGATTTCTCAGGAGGCAGGTCAGGTGGTCTGATATTCCCATCTCTTGAAGAATTTTCCATGGTTTGTTGTGATCTACACACTCAAAGGCTTTGGCCTAATCAGTAAAGCAGAAATAGATTTTTTTTTTTCTAGAGTTTCCTTGCTTTTTCTTGCAATGGATGTAGGCAATTTGATCTCTGGTTCCTCTGCCTTTTCTAAATCCAGCTTGAACATCTTGAAGATCATGGTTCATGTACTGTTGAAGCCTCACTTGGAGAATTTTGAGCATTACTTTACTAGCGTGTGAGATGAGTGTAACTGTGCAGTACTTTGAAAATTCTTCAGCATTGCCCTTCTTTGGGATGGAGGGGATACTGACATTTTCTAGTCCTGTGGCCACTGCTGAGATTTCCAAATTTGCTGGCATATTGAATGCAGCACTTTCACAGCATCATCTTTAAAAATTTGAAATAGCTCAACTGGAATTCCATCACCTCCATTAGTTTTGTACATAGTGATGCTTCCTAAGGCCCACTTGCCTTCACATTCCAGAATGTCTGGCTCTAGGTGAGTGATCACACTATCGTGATTATCCGGGTTGTGAAGATCTTTTTTGTATAGTTCTCCTGTGTATTCTTGCCATGTCTTCTTAATATCTTCTATTAGGTCCATACCATTTCTGTCCTTTTTTGTGCCCATGTTTGCATGAAATGTTCCATTGGTATCTCTAATTTTCTTGAAGAGATGTCTAATCTTTCCCATTCTGTCTTTTCTTTCAATACTTGGTAAATATTGTGTCCCTTCCTGCTGGCCTCTGATTTCTGATGAACAATCTGGGGATGGTCCTGAACCACCATGGAGGCAGAGCATGACATGTCTCTCAAGCATCTGCAATTTTTGTCTCACTGTTTAAAGAATAGTAGGATCCAGACACTACTCCCTATTCCAGTATGTAAGTAGGGATGGGGGTAAAAGTCTCGTGTTGTTTCTGAGTTTGTCTTTGCACATCAGCTATTTCATGATCATGGTTTACTTGAATGTCACTCAGCTCTGTAGTGAGTCTCAGCTTGATTTGGTTTTGGTCAGCAGCTGACCTCCTGGATCCATGTCTTTCCTAGGTCATTGCTGCCACCACCATGCCATTCTCAGAGGAGACTAATGTGGAGGCAGCTTGCATTCCCCTTTAGTGCCCTGCTGACCCACACCTATGTAAGACCTGCCATTTCATCTTCCTGAATGGCAACAAGATGTAATTGTTGTGTGTTGACCAGGGATAACTAGAGAAAATCACCACAGGGAAGACATGTTCATTTTCCAGGGCTATCATAACAAAGTAGCACAAATTAAGTGGCTTATAATAACTGAAATTTATTCTCTCACAGGTCTGAAGGCCAGAAGTATAGAATAAATGTGCTGGCAGGGCCATGCTCCTCCTGAAGGCTGTTAGGAAGTTTCCTTCCTTGCCACTTCTAGCTTCTAGTGGCCCCTGGCAGCATTATTCCAACCTCTGTTTCTGTCTTCATATGACTGTCTGTCCAATGCCTGTGTCTGTGTCCAGTGCCCCTCTTGTAATGAGGACCGCTTGCATGGATTACAGCTCATCCCAGTGGCCTTACCTTAACAATCAAATCTACAAGGACCTTATTTGCAATAAGATCACATTCATAGTGTTAGGGCTTCAGCAGTCTTTTGGGAACACAGAGGAAAAAGGGTTAAAAAGTGAAGCTGAAAAAAAAAAAAAAAGTGAAGCTGAATATAAATTTTAACAGAGTACAAGGAACTAAAGCTAAAACCTTGTTGAGGACACTCTCATGAGCCCATTCTTGTTTTTGGATGTTTCATGTAAATGCAATCATATCTTCATGTGATCTTTTCCCTGGCTTCTTTCACTTGGGATAATGCTTTCAAAGCTTATTCACATTGTTGCATGTAACTGTACTCCATTCCTTTTTAAAAGGTCTTAGTTGCCGTGCATGGAATCTTCATTGTGTGCCCTATCTCCCTAGTTGTGGCATGCAGCCTCAGTAGTTGTGGCACACAGGCTCTCTAGTTGTGGCATGTGGCCTGTGGAGTAGGAGGGCTCAGTAATTGTGGAACCCAGTCATAGCTGTTCCATGGCATGTGAAATCTTAGTTTGAAAGCTAGAGATCATACCTGTGTCCCCAGCTTTGGAAAGTGTATTCTTAACCACTGGATCACCATGGAAGTCCCTACTCCATTCCTTTTTATGGCTAAGTAATACTCCATTATATATATATATATATATATATATATATATATATATATATATAGGGTGTGTGTGTGTGTGTGTGTATCCATTCATTAGTTGTCCATTTGGGTTCTTTCTGCTTTATTTTACTATTATGAATAATGATGCTTCACCATCATGTAGAATTTTTGGACTGAGCATGTGTTGTCAGTCCTCTTGGATATATACCTAGAAAGTGAAATTACTGCATCATACGGTAATCTATGTTTAACTTTTTGAGGCATTGCCAAACTGTTTTCTACAGCAGTTGTGTCATTTTATATCCTTACCAGCAGTGGACAAGGGTTAAATTTATCCACATACTACTCATCAGTACTTGTTATTTTTTTTCCTTTTAAAAAAATCCCAGGGAATATGAAGTGATATCTTATTTTAATTTGCATTTCCCCAATGACAAATGATGTTCATTATTTTTTTTTAATGTATTTATTGGCCACTTGTGTATCTTATTTGAAGAAACTCCTATTCAAATCTTTCATTATTTTTTTTTCATTCATTTAAAAATTGGATTATTTGTCTTCTTGTTGTAGAGTTGTAAGAGTTCATTATACATTCTGGATATGAGATATTTTTCAGGTTGGCAATTATTTTCTCCCATTCTTTAGGCTGTCTTTTCCCTTTCTAGATAGTGTTATTAATGGGAAAATGTTTTAAATTTTGATTAAATATGACACCTGTTTTTCTTTGGTGCTTTTGATGTCATATATTAGAAACTGTTGTCTAATCCATAGTCATGAAGATTTGCACTTGTTTTCTTCTAAGAGTTTTATAGTTTTAACTGTTATATTTAGGTCTTTGATCTATTTTGAGTTAATGGTTTTATATCATGCAAGATAAGCATCCAAATTTACTATTTTGCTTGTGAATATCCAGTGGTCCCAGCACTATATGTTGTTTCTATTCATTAATCTGTTACAGACATTCTTCATGGCATTCTTTATCCTCTTGTGTATATCCCACATATATACAGACCGCTCTCTAGTGTTGAACTAGGCAATTGCCTGCCCTCTGGGATCCCTGGCATGTTCCTCCCGACATGTCCATCAGCTCAACCAGAGTCACTTAGGAATTTCCTAGTCTTCATTCCTTCCCAAAGCAAGAGCAAGAATCAGATGCTTCTCATTATTTAAGTCATAGATTAAAACTATCCATTGCTCACATGGGGTACTTTGTCATTCTATTTTCATTCTTTTTTCACATTTATTTTCACCAATCACCATCCCTTTTCTCAGAGGAGTGACAATGGCAGGATATTTTTCTGTTTACTCTCAGAGTGTATCAAAAAGTGAACAAGAAAAAAAGTAAGATTTCCTATCAGGACCTCTGCTGAGATCCACACATAACTCCTTAAACCAAAATGGCCTTTGCAGCTGAGGAAATTTTAAGCCTTAGCATAGGGCATTGGTGTTCCTCTTCATGTTTGCAATGGCATTCGTGCAGGGTTTGTGGGCCTCACAAATGTACTCAGTTGTTGCAGATCATTTCTCCTTTTTACATGTCTCTTTAGTGATCTCAGGGCTTCCCTGGTGGCTCAGCTGGTAAAGAATCTGCCTGTAATGTGGGAGACCTGGGTTTGATGCCTTTGGGAGGATGCCCTGGAAAAGAGAAAGGCTACCTACTCCAGTATTATGGACTGTATAGGCCATGGGGTCACAAAGAATCAGACACAACTGAGTGACTTTCACTTAGTGATCTGAGGTCATCAGTAGGCTGAGAATCTCTGGCTGGGTAGGCAAGAGGCAGAGGATGCTGTAGGGAGAGACCTGGAAGTGCTTAGCTGTGTTAGAGATGGGCTTCTGTTGGTGTGTGAAGACGGTGGTATTGGGGATAAAGCAAATGTGAATAAAGACATAGGGAGGCACACCTAGGACTGATGATACAGGCTAACCTGGCTCACTTATCTGCACCAGACAGCTGATTCTCCCAGGCATTCATGGCACAGGGGTGACTCTCTACCCCACAATCGTATCACCAGTTCTCAGCCCACAAAGACCTATTTCCCTTTTGAGATTCACATAAAATAAAAATCTCCAAGCCACTTAAATCTTTAAATTTATCCTTGAATTGAAAAGCCATACCCTTGCTTACCCTGTGAGTTGGTCAGTTAGTGGGAAAATTCCTCCTTGGGAGGAGACTTTTTGGAGGACCTCCACGGGCCCTAGGGAACCAAGTCTCCAATGACAGTCCCTTTGGACGTGCAGAAACATCTGCATTCAAGCTGCTGGGGGCAATAATCCCCTGCTGGTACAGAGGGCCAGGTCTGCACTAATGTCTTCCCTCCTTGCCATCACACACCTGAGTGAGTGTGTGGGTGCATGGTTATTTGCTGGTGGGGTCAGGAATGAGACAGCAGCATCTGTGTTCAATGCGTATATAAAGTGGATGAAGAAACATCTGCAAATACTGATTTCTTTGAACACAATGTGACTGTCTAATACATTTATTTATTCCATTCAGTTCAGTTCAAGCAAATGAATATGTACTCAGACTCTGCCCTGGAGTGGTTCTACCCTTGGTTCACTGGGAGTCCAGAGGATGAGAGGGCAAATGGCCCTCATCTGCTTTCAGGAGTAAAAGCAGTTCAGTGACAGGACGGACTCAAAGGCAGTCTGAGGTCAGGTGGAAAACACCTAAAATTAACAGTGGCTGTTAGGCTCTGCGGAGAGGGGAGTTGAGAGACCACCAGGAAACAGCAGAAGTTTAATGTGGGAGATTTGCCTGGCACATCTCTGAGGTTGGTAGATTAGGCGAGGTGATGGAGAAAAAAAGGGAATGAGTGCTCTGAAGCAGCAGTGCACCTGAGATGACCGTGATTCTCACTGGAAGGGACAAAGTGTTATTTACAATGTGTAGGGAATGACCTCACCAAAGGCATCAGGCAGCTACCTGCAGAGCAGGTACAGCAGGAACAGGGCGCCCAGCAGGGCTGCCAGGCCCAGTTTACACCAGCCATGGGCCACTGACACAGCCTGGCCAGCGGCCAGTCGCTCCACCACCCTGCGCAGCCTCTCCTTGGGGCTCAGCCCGCCCAGGGCCTGCACCAGGCAGTACACGTCGTTGGTGTAGGGGTCACCGCTATGGTCCCTCACCAGCTCCTCCACCAGGCCCATCAGCTCCCCGACCTGGGCTTCCTGCTCCCGGTCAGCC
Source organism: Oryx dammah (assembly GCF_014754425.2). Taxonomy (NCBI): domain Eukaryota; kingdom Metazoa; phylum Chordata; class Mammalia; order Artiodactyla; family Bovidae; genus Oryx; species Oryx dammah. Next base: position 112,631,178 of record NW_024070202.1, read on the forward strand.
GCTTGGTTGTCGAAGGCGCAGCAGCGGCCCCCGCACTCGGCCACCAGCTCCCGGAGCGCGCGGTTGTCGGTGTCGCGCACGTACTGCTGCAGCGAGCCCCCCGCCAGGTCCTCCCTGCGGGTGAAGACCACGACGGTGCGCGCCGCGATGCCCGCCCCGAAGAGCGCCTTCACCCCGCGCCAGGCCCGCAGGTCCTGGGCGGTGAAGCGGCCGAGCTGGGTCACCAGGAGCACGACGTGCGGCCCCGGGGCCGACAGCAGGGAACAGCGGCCTCTCTCCTTGAAACCCGGGTCTACCTGGGCGACCTCGGGGCTGAAGTTGTCGGGGGTGTCAAGGACTTCCACGTCCCACGAGGCCCAGCGGCAGCTCCCCGTGGCGCAGGCGCTGGTCACCGCCGTGGCCGCGAGCCTGGAGAGGAAGTGCTTCCGCTGGAGGATGCTGTTGCCCCTGGCGCTCTTCCTGGTCCCTGACCTCCCGGCCAGGAGGAGGCGCAGCCTGCGCTCCTGCTGGGCGGACCTGAACTGGAAACCTGTGGGCACCGGTGGTCTGTCAGCTTCGGAACCTGAGAGCGACATGTCCGGTCCCCGGGTCTCCTGGACGCCTTGCGAGCAAAGGAGAAGAGAGTGCTTCCACGGTTGTGTTTGGGACCAAACCTTTACTGGTTTCCCTTGTGGCTCAGCTGGTAAAGAAATCTGCCCACTATGCGGGAGACCTGGGTTCAATCCCTGGGTTGGGAAGATACCCTGGAGAAGGGAAAGCCTGCCCACTCCAAAAATTCTGGTCTGGGGAATTCCATGGACTGTATCGTCCCTGGGGTTGGAAAGAGTTGGACAGGACTGAGAGATTTTCAGTGTCACCTGGAATTAAACATTAACATGTATGACTGTGACTTCTCTTTCCTTGATGATAATAAAAATCTGCAAAGATCACTGAAGGGAGATAACTATAAGAACTAGAAAATATCAGGAAGAGTCTCTATAGCCTATGGTCTGAATATTTGTGTGCGCCCCCTCCTGCCTCAGTATTCACAGGTTGAAAACCTAGTCTGGAGAGGAGGCTATTAGGAGGTGGTGTCACTGGGAGGGTCTTAGGTCAGGAGGGTATATTCCTCATGATTGGAATTTGTGCCTTGTTCTAATTGAGTGTGAGGGCACAGGTAGAAGCTGGCATTCTGCAATGCCAGAGAGGACTCTACCCCAAACCCAACCATGATCTTGGGCTTCTAGCCTCCAGAACTGTGAGGAATAAATGTCTGTGGTTTTTAAGCCACCCAGACTCTCTCTCTCTCTCTCTGTTTAAAATAGCAGTCCAAAGAGAGGAAGGCAGTGTCTAAACAAACAAACCAGCAAACCAACACACACAAGCTCAAAATAAAAAGAGTGGGTTTTCCCTTTGCTAGGAATCCATTTTCTACTGCAAACTACCAGTCATTTTACCATTTCTCACAGATGACCAATACATCAAGATACCTAAACACATTTTAAGGATGTTTTGAAGTGGTACAACTTTATTGTTTAAAACTATGTGCTGGAGTAAACATGAAATTTCTGAAAACTCTGATTCCTTTGAAATCCCCCTTCAGATCCAAGTGTCCAGGTCCTTTCTTGCCAGGTGACCTGCAAGACTGAAGGTCACACCGTCACTGCCTCGGGACAGCGCTTGCAGAGCAGGTACAGCAAGAAAATAACGCCCAGCAGGACCGCCAGTCCCAGCTTATGTGGAGTCCCCGGCCCCGCCTGGGGCCACCGCTAAGACCAGCCAGAGGCCCACAGTCCAGCCGCGTCTGCGCTGGGGCAGCTAATTGCTCCACCACCCTGCGCAGCCTCTCCTCGGGGCTCAGCCCGCCCAGGGCCTGCACCAGGCGGTACACGTCGTTGGTGTAGGGGGCGTCGCCGTGGTCCCTCACCAGCTCCTCCACCAGCCCCATCAGCTCCCCGACCTGCGCCTCCCGCTCTCCGTCGGCCGCTCGGTTGTCGAAGGCGCAGCAGCGGCCCCCGCACTCGGCCACCAGCTCCCGGAGCGCGCGGTTGTCGGTGTCGCGCACGTACTGCTGCAGCGAGCCCCCCGCCAGGTCCTCCCTGTGGGTGAAGACCACGACGGTGCGTGCCGCGATGCCCGCCCCGAAAAGCGCCTTCACCCCTTGCCAGGCCCGCAGGTCCTGGGCGGTGAAGCGGCCGAGCTGGGTCACCAGGAGCACGACGTGCGGCCCCGGGGCCGACAGCAGGTAGCAGCGGCCTCTCTCTCGGAAGCCTGGATCTACCTTGGCGACCTCGGGGCTGAAGAGGTCAGGGGTGTCGAGGACTTCCACGTCCCACGAGGCCCAGCGGCAGCTCCCCGTGGCGCAGGCGCTGGTCACCGCCGTGGCCGCGAGCCTGGAGAGGAAGTGCTTCCGCTGGAGGATGCTGTTGCCCGTGGCGCTCTTCCCGGTCCCCGACCTCCCGGCCAGGAGGAGGCGCAGCCTGCTCTCCTGCTGGGTGGACCTGGACTCCTGGAAACCTGTGGGCACCGGTGGTCTGTCAGCTTCGGAACCTGAGAGCGACATGTCCTGGTCCCCGGGTCTCCTGGACACCTTGCGAGCAAAGGAGAAGAGAGTGCTTCCACGGTTGTGTTTGGGACCAAACCTTTACTGGTTTCCCTTGTGGCTCAGCTGGTAAAGAATCTGCCCGCTACGCGGGAGACCTGGGTTCAATCCCTGGGTTGGGAAGATACCCTGGAGAAGGGAAAGGCTACCCACTCCAGTATTCTGGCCTGGAGAACTCCATGGACTTTCTAGTCCATGAGGACGCAGAGTCGGACATGACTAGGTGACTTTCACTTTACTGAATGACCTGGTGTGAGATGTGGGCACTTCAAGGGGGTCTCTACCCGTCTATTTCTCCCGTCTTTGGCGTCACACGTGCACCTGTGCTCCAGCAGCTGCTGAACCTCTCTCTAGAGGATGTGTCTTTGTAATACAGGCCATTACTTTGTCTGATATGATCTGTCATCCAGGATGTTCAGAACGGGCCCTTTTTTTTCCTGATGCCCTCCCACTGGGGAAAGGGGTGGGGCAGTGGACCCAGCCCAGAGGGTTATCTGGAGTCCCATAGCTGGGGTGTGAATCATAGACTGTCCTCTACCAGGCTTGTTACCCTGGGAGCTGCTAAATTTAAGTGTTAAACCTCTTCTGCACAAATGGAATCAATATTGTAGCACTGTCCTCACAGGGCATCAGAAAATAAGATGAGCTCAACTCTCTTCCTTCCCTTCCTGCCTCCATCCTCCTCCTCTCTTGTCTCTTAAACTTGCTGCCTAATGACACTTGTGTAGCCCTCCATCCTTGTTCCCTAACAGCTTCTACCTGGTGAACCATGTTTCCTCTAATACACGACTTGATGTCCTCTACATCCACTTCTGTTTATTCATTTTATTATGGAAACAGAGATACAGGTTAGTCAAAGAAGTTGATATCTCACAGCAGGGCGGGGACAAAGATCCAGGTGAAGTGCCAGCCCCAGGGCTCTTGCTGCTTCACCCCAGCATAAAGTCACCTCTCGGCTTCTCTTGTTCAGTCTTGAATTAGCCCATCCCCCTACCATCCAGGGTTCACACCTGGGAACAAATACTCATTGTGAGACGTGTTCTTACCATAGGCATTTTCTTCATCACTTGCCACTTTCCGTCTTCCCATGATTACCTGAAAGAGTCCCAGATACAATTTGTTCATACACTCATTTATCAAATAGGTGTAACTGCCTACAGTGTGTCAGGCCAAGTCTAAAATGCTGGTGACCTCGGAGTGAGAAGGTCATAGTTCCTGCCTTCCCTGGGGCATTGGAAAGAGATTGGAGGAAATGTTCAGCAAAGACATTTGGAGGAGCCTAGTCTGGGGTTGGGATGATGCTGTGAGAACACCTGGTAAGCTTGGCTTTGTCTTCTCAGGGCCCCCAAATGCAAAGAGCAGGGGGAGATGATAACATTTACTCCATGTCAAGATGAGCCCCTTAGCTGGTCTGGAAATCAGTAGGGCTTATTGTAGGGTCTGTAAGATACTGAGACCCTGGTCTTGAAGAGTATGTACAGCTTGCTTGCCCCCAGTCCCAGTGGAGAGGCAGTAGATTGAACACTGCCTGGTGCTCTGGCCAGCCTGCCAGGACTGCCCCCAGAGCACCTCCCAGGGCCTGGGATCCTACTCCCTCCACTACTGCTCCCCTCAAAGGCAGAGGCCACCACTGCCAGTGGGTAGGTGAGCACCAGGGAAAGAGCAGAGAGAGCTCTGTGGTCTGGCTCCAACCCTTTGGTTCCCCTCCTGCCTCTAACCAAGGGGTACACACCGAGGAAAAAATGGAATCAGCTCAAAAGTGGCCCCGAGGCCTCGGGCCATGGCTATGCCCCCAGCCAAGGTGAAGACAGTCATCAATCTGGGGGAAGATTAAGTTCCCTTAAGACTCCCGCTCCTGCCGCTTGGCTTTTGTTCCTTCCACAATAGGGTGGCAACTGGTATGGAGCCTAGGAGAAGCCCTGGCTGGCACCTGGGTCGGGCTGTAGCCGCTCCGACTCCAGCCCTGCCTCCCACCACTGTGGTGGCTGCCAGCACACCCTGGCAGAGGACGCAGTCAGCGCTCACTTCCGGTCCAGCTCTCCCACCAAAGCCACCAGGCACATGCACACTGCAAAGGGACACTTCCACGAAGGACATGCCTTCAGGGCAGGATGGGTGACCGTTCACCTAACTTCATAGCAGCAGACTGAGAAAGTTGAAGAGAATGAGAAAACAGAGGCATATATTTTAAATGAAAGAACGAGAAAACAGAGACAGATAGTTTGCTTGCCAAAGAGTCCAAAGCAACAGTAGTAAAAATGCTAAGTGAACTTGTGAAAACAAGAACTGAACACAGTGGAAAATTTCAGCAGAGAACTAGAAAATATAAAAACCAGTCAGAGCTGATGCTTATGATAACGGAAATGAAAAACGTGCTAGAAGGAATTCAGGCCAGCTGAGGTGACAGAGAAGAACACCTATGACAGAAGAATGGAAATCACCTAACCAGAACAGAAAAAAGAAAAACATGTTTAAAAAATGGATGATAGTTTATCAGTCCTCCAGGACAACACCAAGTATACTAACATTCACGTTATAGGAAGACACAAGAGAGAAGTGAGTCAAAAATATGTTTGGTGGAATTATAATTGAAAAGCTTCCTAACTTGAGGAAGAAAACAGATATTCGGGTACAAGAGGCATGGGGCACCGCTGTCAGAATGGCTGTCATCAGAAAACAAGAAATAACACGTGTTGGCACGGATGTAGAGAAAAGAGAGCTCTAGTGCACTGAGTGGGAATGTCAGTTGCTACCATAATGGCGGAAAACAGTATGGTGGGTCCTTGAAAAATTTAAAATAGAACTTCCATATGATTTAGTGGTTTTACTCCTGGGTATATATCCAAAGGAAACGAAAACACTACTTCAGAGAGATATATGCACTCCAATATTCATAGCAGCATTATTGATAATAACCAAGATAGGAAAACAACCTAAATGTCCATCAGTAGATGATTGGGTAAAGAAGGTGTTTTATATATACATGCGTATTGGCTTCCCTGTGCTCAGACAGTAAAGAATTTGCCTGCAGTGCAGGAGAGCTGGGTTTGATCCCTGGGTTGAGAAGACTTCCCCTGGAGAAGGGAAAGGCTACCCTTGGCAGTATCCTTGCCTGGAGAATTCCATGGACAGAGAAGGCTGGTGGGCTACAGTCCATGGGATCCTAAAGAGTTGGACACAACTGAGTGATTAACAGTTTCAGTTTTGATTCTCTCTTTATATATGTATATACATATACATACATATATATATATATATATATAAACACATATATATATATATATATAACGGGATAATCCTTAGCCATATAAAAGGATGAAATTTTTCCATTTGCAACAACATGGATGGACGTAGAGGATATTATATGTATTGAAATAGGTCATACTTATTATAATAAGTCATATTATGCTTATTGAAATAAGTCATATTATGCTTATTGAAATAAGTCATATTATGCTTATTGAAATAAGTTATATGAAAGAAAAATGCTGTATGTTTTCACAATCTGGAAAAAAAAAACAACACAGTTGAATACAACAAAAGAGAAACAGACTCACCAGTACAAAGAATGAATTAGTGGTTACCACTGAGGACAGGGCTGAAGGGGGAGGCAAGATTGGAGAAAAGGATTAAGAGGTAAAAACTATTAGGTATAAAATTAAGATAAGGAATTCCCTGGCAGTCCAGTAGTTGCATATTTCACTGCCAAGGGCAAGGGTTTGATCCCTGTTTGGGGAACTAAATCCCAGAAGTCACAGGGTGTGGCCAGGAAATAAAAGATACAAAAATGTAATGTACAAAAAATATAGTTAATATTTTATATTAACATTACATGGAGCATAATCTATAAAAATGCCGAGTCACTATGTTGTACACTTGAAAGTACTGTAATATTTTAAGTCAACTGTATGTCAATTAAAAATAAGTAAACAAATAAGTCTAAATATGATCTGTGTTCTAGAGAGACTGGGAGGCACCCCTCCAGCTTGTTACGCTCTTGATTTCGAATCTGAGGCTTCTCAAAGTAAAGTGATTATACTCATTCAAATATCTTTTAATACAATTAAACATTCTGTGGAAAGGTTTCCCTGATCCTGTGAGCACCTGAACAAGAGAGCATAGTCTCTCCTCAGCCTACTTCTCGAACCTGAATTCCAGTGAATCTCTGCACACACCCCCACCCCACCAGTCAGCCACTCCAGACACAGAAGATTCCAGCGCTTTTTCCAACCACACGGTGCTTTCCTTCCTAGGACCCTACATCCCACCCCGCATTTCTGCCTGAGTCCTGTCTGCTTTGCCATCCATTTCAAACTCTACCTCTTCATGTCACCCACCTGGTTCTTACAGAAAACTGTGTTCTCCCCCATTGGCTCCAACATCAAAGGAAAAGCAAAGAGAGAGGCTGGCTCAATAACCCGTCTCAAAGAACTCAGAGGGCAGTTTTGTCTAGATCTCAAGCCAAAGCTGTTTGCATTTCTGCAGTATCTCTCCTGTACCCCACAACCGCCAAAGCTTTCAGTCAAGTTTGTCCCAGGGGCAAATCTCATGATGTGATTAGTTATCTCGTGTCTAGAAATCAACAGGCTCCATTAATTGACACCAGAGCTGTAATGAAGAAAGAGCTACAAGATTCACAACCAAGAAGAAGACTTTACCTGAAGCAAGATGTCCTCGTCAAGGTGGAAATGAGAAAGTGTGCTGCAGGGAATCCACAGAACTCTCAGGTATGTGCTTTGGAACTTCCTGCAAAGTTTAGAATGGAATTCGGAAAGTTATTTTGAGGTTCTTAACAGCTAAAATCTGGGGTACAAAGATATACAGCTATTGGAAAAAGTAAAATTTGTTCAATCCTTTCTTTTAAAACTTAAAGGGGTCAAGGTTTATTTAGCTAGTCCAGTACTCATTGAAACTGGCATCTTTTGGAATTATTTAGGAGATTGTTAAACATGTATGTATTTTTATCTTTTGCAATACTTTTTATTTTCTATAGTTCCTCTGATCTTATTGACCATGTGCAATGCACATTTTTATGTAGCTGCAATGCTATCATATACACTATTCACAATCTGTGTTTTTTCTTAATATTATACACACCTGCCATATTGCTCCAATCTTTACTTTATGGCTGCAGAAATGCCATTGTGGTGATTCACAATATATAAAATGTGTATTTCTTAGCTTTATATTCCTATATCTGTACTTAAAAAGATTAAGTTCCCCTCCATGCCGAATTATTTTTAATCATTCAGCCCATGACCTGAGTTTTTGGATCAGTTATCCTAGTCTCTCCCCTTCAGTACACAGTTGGGATGAGGAAATTAACATGGTACAGCAGCCCACGAAGCCCAGCTTGACTTGGGGAGAAGATATTCAAGAGTCCCTGTAGGGCAAGGGGTGAGGACCAAGTTCATAACCTTAGTTGTTTCCTGCACTATTGTGGATAGTGCTAAGGAGAGTGGAAGTTTTCAGAGAATTACAGAATTTTCACTTTGTAACTTGTTCTGAGGTTAACTTTCCTTATAAGTCCCCAGGATTACCTATTGCTTTTGCTGAACATGCTTTTGGGGGGTGTTAGTTGACTCTGAAAATGCGTTTTGGTGTCTGCAGTAGTTCTAGCAATCATCTTTCTTATTTACTAGGGGACTAGGGAAGGATAGGGGCTTCTCAAGTGGCTCAGTGGTAAAGAATCTTGCTGCCAATGCAGGAGACAAAAGAGATGTAGGCTTGACCCTGGGTCAGAAGGATCCCCTGGAGCAGGAAATGGCAACCCACTCCAGTATTCTTGCCTGGTAATTTCCATGGAGAGAGGAACCTGGTGGGCTACAGTCCAGGGGGTCATAAAAAGTCAGACATGAGTGACTGAGCATGCACACATACAGAGAAAGAGAAAATTTAAGAGTATGTGCCACATAAGAGTATGTGCTTAGAGAAGGAAATGGCAACCCACTCCAGTACTCCTACCTGGAAAATTTCATGGATGGAGGAGCCTGTTGGGCTACAGTCCATAGGATCGCAAACAGTCGGACATGACTGTGTGACTTTACTTTCAAGAGTATGTGCATCACGTAGCATCACTGATTCAAGGGACGTGAATTTTGAGCAAACTCCGGAAGACAGTGGAGGACAGAGGAGACTGGTGGGCTACAGTCCAGGGGTTGCAAAGAGTTAAACATGACTGAATGACTAAACAACAACAGGAGCATGTGCAACAAGAGCTGGAGAGTGATGCTTACTACTTCTTCTGAACTTACTCTATTTGACACTCAAAACATCCTTACTAATCTACTCATCTGAAGTTACTGTGTCTAGGTCTTGCTTCCCTTTTCATACTTACTAGAATGCACATGCTCTCTAGTCAGTTTCACAGAGACTCTTCCTGTTCCCCACAGGTCCTACTCCCGGACTGAATCCCTTTCCCTTACGCTCACCTTTCCTGCAGAATTGGTGACAGGCTCTAACGTTAGATCCAAGAAGCTCCTGATCTGCTGCCTGCCCTTGGCTGTGGGTGCAGTGACTGGTTTCCTCCCCACAACAAGGAAGTCTCTGTGATTCTCAGAGCTCAAGAAGCTCAGGGAGGGGAGGGCCCAGTGGTGATGACTTAAAGAGACAGCAACATTAACCAGTGAACTGGTGGGTATGCAGTATTGTCACTGCATATCCTATACCATGCTGATTCCCTGGTAGCTCAGCTGGTAAAGAATCTGCCTCAATGCAGGAGATCCTGGGCCAGAAAGATACCCTGGAGAAGAGATAAGCTACCCATTCCAGTTTTCTTGGGCTTCCCTGGTTAGCTCAGTCAGTAAAGAATCTGTCTGCAATGTAAGAACAACCTGGGTTCGATCCCTGGGATGGGGAGGTCCCCTGGAGGAGGGCATGGCAACCTACTCCAGTATTCTTACTTGGAGAATCCTCATGGACAGAGGAACCTGGAGGGCTGCAGTCCATGGGGTCACAAAGAGTTGGACATGACTGAGCAACTAAGCACATCCTATCCCATAGCTCTGGGCTATTTTAATGTTTTCCAACGGTTTCTGTGACACCAGCATCTTGTCCCCAACAGGGGCTATAATGTCAGTGAGGAAGAGCATTTTAGGTTTCTGAGATCTTTTTTTATTTCCAACTTTTGACCAATAATCTTATCTCCAGTTGTCTCATGCTTTTTAAGGCATTGAGTGTTTCCTTTCCCAGGACAGGAATTTTTGAGTGAACATCAGCGTGGACAATGCCACAAAAGTGGTTCTGCCAGCTAGGAACATCACCCTCTAGGTTTATTGAGATATAATTGAATGTAACATCCTAAACATATAAAATGCATGATATATTGATTTGATTATACTTACATATTGCAAAATGATTCCCATCACAACATTAGCTAACATCTGCATCACTTCACATAATTACCATTTCCTTTTGGTGCTGAGATCTACTATCTTGGCAACTTTCAAGTAGGTCATACCAAATTGCACTCTAATCACTGTGTGTACCTACTCATCTTCTCCCTGGAGGTTTGTACTCTTTGACCAACATCTTCAAATTTCTCCCACCCCCCAGCCCCTAGTAACCAACATTCTACTCTCCATTTCAAAGAATTTGACTTTTAAAAATTCTACATTAAAAAGTGATACCTTTTACTATTTGTTGTTCTCTGTCTGACTTATTTCACTTAGTAGTTGCCCTCAACTGCACACAATTGCACTCATCCCACATGGTAGCAAAGTGATGCTGAAAATTCTCCAAGCAAGGCTTCAACAGTACATGAACCATGAACTTCCACATGTTGAAGCTGCATTTAGAAAAGTCAGAGGAACCAGAGATCAAATTGCCAACATCTGTTGGATCATAGGAAAGACAAGAGAATTCCAGAAAAACATCTCCTTCTGCTTCATTGACTACACTAAAGCCTTTGACTGTGTGGATCAAAACAAACTAGAAAATTCTGAAAGAGATGGGAATACCAAACTACCTTACATACCTCCTGAGAAATCAAGGAGCAACAGTTAGAAATGGATGTGGAACAAAGGACTGGTTTCAAATTGGGAAAGGAGTACGTCAAGGCTGTATATTGTCATCCTGCTTATTTGACTTACATGCACAGTACATCATGCGAAATGCCGGGCTGGATGAATCATAAGCTGGAATCAAGCTTGCTGGGAGAAATATCAATAACCTCAAATATGCAGATGACACCACCCTTATGGCAGAAAGTGAAGGAGAACTAAAGAACCCCTTGTTGAGGGTGAAAAAAGAAAGTGAAAAAGCTGGCTTAAAACTCAACATTCAAAAAATGAAGATCATGGCACCTGATCCTATCACTTCATGGCAAATAGATGGAGAAACAATGGAAACAGTGGCAGATTGCATTGTCTTGAGCTCCAAAATCACTGCAGATGATGACCACAGCCATGAAATTAAAAGAAGCTTGCTCCTTGGAAGAAAAGCTCTGACCAACCTAGACAGTGTATTAAAAAACAGAGACATTACTCTGCCAAAAAAGGTCCATATGGTCAAAGCTATGGTTTCTTCAGTAGTCATGTGTGGATGGGAGAGTTGGACCATAAAGAAAGCTGAGCACTGCAGAATTGATGCTTTTGAACTGTGGTGTTGGAGAAGACTCTTGAGAGTCCCTTGGACTGCAAGGAGATCCAGCCAGTCCATTCTGAAGGAAATCAGTCCTGAATATTCATTGGAAGGACTGATGCTGAAGCTGAAACTCCAATTCTTTGGCCACCTGATGTGAAGAACTAACTCATTGGAAAATATCCTGATGCTGGGAAAGACTAAAGGCAGGAGGAGAAGGGGATGACAGAGGATGAGATGTTTGGATGGCATCACTGACTCAATGAACATGAGTTTGAGCAAGCTCCAGGAGTTGGTGATGGGCAGGGAATCCTGGCATGTTACAGTCCATGAGATCGCAAAGAATCAGACACAACTCTGTTACTGAACTGAAATGAACTGAAATACCTTCAAGTTCCATCCATGTTGTTGTAAACAGCAAGATGTCTTTCTCTCTCGTGGCTGAATAATATTCTACTGTGTGTGAGTGTATATATATATATATGTGTGTGTGTGTGTGTGTGTGTGTGTGTGTGTATATATATATATATACATGGCTTCCCTGATGGCTCAGTGGTAAAGAATCTGCCTGCAATGCAGGAGCTGCAAGAGACGTGGGTTCGATCCCTGGGTTGGAAAGATCCCTTTGAGGAGGAAAGGAGAACCCACTCCAGTATTCCTGTCTAGAAAATTCCATGGACAGAAGATCCTGGAAGGTTGCAGTTCATGGGGTCACAAAGAGTCAGACCCTAATGAGCACACACATATATATGCACACACTCCACATCACCTTTATCCATTCATCCATAGACAGAACCTTAGGTTGTTTATGTATCTTGGCTATGTGAATAATACTGCAATGAAGATGGGAGTGCAAATACCACATCAAGATTCTGTTTTCCTGTCCTTTGGATAGATATCCAGAAGTAAGATTGTTCAACATATAGTAGTTATATTTTTAATTTCTGAGGAACCTCCGTACTGTTTCCCATAGTGACTGCACTGATTTGCTTTCTCATCAACTGCGCACACAGGTTCCATTTTCTCCATATCCTCACCAACACTTGATATTGCTTGTCTTTTTTTAAATTTTATTTTTAATTGAAAGATAATTGCTGTATATTTTCACACTGTTTATTTAACTTATATGCAGAGTACATCATGAGAAATGCTGGGCTGGATGTAGCACAAGCTGGAATCAAGATCACCAGGAGAAATATGAATCCCTTCTGATATGCAGATGACACCACCCTTATGGCAGAAAGCAAAGAACTGAAGAGCCTCTTGATGAAACTGAAAGAAAAGAGTGAATAAAGCTGACTTAAAACCCAACATTCAGAAAACTAGATCATGGCATCTGGTCCTATCACTTCATGGCAAATGGGTGGGGAAACAGTGGAGACAGTGACAGACTTTATTTTGGGGGGCTCCAAAAACACTGCAGATGGTGACTGCAGCCATGAAATTAAAAGACACTTCCTCCTTGGAAGAAAAGTTATGACCAACCTAGACTGCATATTAAAAAGCAGAGACATTACTTTGCCAACGAAGGTCCATCTAGTCAAAGCTATGGTTTTTCCAGTAGTCATGTATGGATGGGAGAGTTGGACCATAAAGAAAGCTGAGCACTGAAGAATTTATGCTTTTTAAGTGTGGTGTTGGAGAAGACTCTTGAGAGTCCCTTGGACTGCAAGGAGATCCAAAGAGACCATCCTAAAGGAAATCAGTCCTGAATATTCACTGGAAGGACTGATGCTGAAGCTAAAATGCCAATACTTTGGCCACCTGATACAAAGACCTGACTCATTTGAAAAGACCCTGATGCTGGGAAAGATTCAAGGTGGAAGGAGAAGGGGACAATAGAGGATTAGATGGTTGGATGGGATCACCGACTCAATAGACATGAGTTTGAGTAAACTCCAGGAATTGGTGATGGACAGGGAGGCCTGGTGTGCTGCAGTCCATGGGGTGGCAAAAAGTCGGACACGACTGAGAGACTGAACTGAACTGAACTCACTGACTTGCTTTACAGTATTGTGTTGGTTTCTGCCAAACATCAATATGAATCAGCCATGGGGGTGAAGTCTCTCAGTCATGTCTGACTCTTTGCGACTCCATGGACTGTAGCCTACCAGGCTTCTCCGTCCATGGGATTCTCCAGGCAAGAATACTGGAGTGGGTTATCATTTCCTCTCCAGGGGATCTTCCCAACCCAGGGATCGAACCCGGGTCTCCCTCATTGGAGGCAGACGCTTTAACCTCTGAGCCACCAGGGAAGCCAATCAACCTTATTCTTGATTGTCTTGTTGATGACGGCCATTCTAACAGGTATGAAATGATATCTCACTGTGGTTTTGATTTGCATTGCCTGCATGATTAGCAGTGTTGAGAATTTTTTTGATTATCTGTTGGCCATGTGCATGTCTTCTTTGGGAAAATGTCTATTAAGTTTGTCTGCTCATTTTTAAATTGAATTGCTCATTTCTTTTGCTAGAGAGTTGTATGAATTCCTCGTATACTTTTTTATTTTTACCCCTTATCAGATATTTGATTTCATAAATATTTTCTCCCATTCCATAAGTTGCCTTCACATTTTGTTGATTGTTTCTTTTGTTGTGCATAAATTTTTTTACATTGATATAATCTCACTTATTGATTTTTGCTTTTTTAAAAAGATTTTCCCCCCAGTATTTATTTATTTGACTGCACCGGGTCTAAGATTTTTGCTTTTGTCACTTGTGCTTTTGGTGTCAATCCAAAAAATCATTGCCAACCTGATGTCAAGGACCTTCCCCACTATGTTTTCTTCTAGGAGTTTTGTGGTTTTAAGTCATATGTTTAAATCTCACTCTGTTTTGAATTGATTTTTGTTTTTGGTGTATGATATGGCAGCCCACTCCAGTGTTCTTGCCTGGAGAATCCCAGGGATGGGGGAGACTAGTGGGCTGCTGTCTATGGGGTCACACAGAGTTGGACACAACTGAAATGACTTAGCAGCAGCAGCAACATAGGCATCCAATTTCATTCTTTTGCATGTGGCTGTCTAGTTTTTCCAAACCATTTATTGAAAAGATACTTATTTCCCCACTGTATACTCTTGGCTCATTTGTAGTAACCTGATTTACCATATATACATGGGTTTATTTCTGAGGTCTGTGTTCTGTTCCATGTGTCTATTTTTGTGCCAATACTATAAGATTTTGATTAGTATAGCTTTGTAACATGGTTTGAAATCAGAACGTGTGATGCCTCTAGTTTTGTGCTTCTTTCTTAAAACTTCTTTGCCTATTTTAGATCTTTTGTGTTTCCTACAGGTTTTAGTATTGTTTTTTCTATTTCTCTGAAAAACACCATTGAAATTCTGATAGGAATTGAATCTACAGGTCTCCTTGGGTAGTATGGACATTTCTGCAATATTAATTCTTTCAATTCATGAGCATAGAATACCTTTTCATTTATTTGTGACTTTTAATTTCTTTTATAAATGTCTTGTTTTCAGTGTACAAGTCTTTCTCCTCTTTCGTTAAACTTATTCCCAGGTGAGTTATTCCTTCTGATGCTATGTAAGTGAGATTGTTTCTCTTTCTGATAAATGATTATCAGTGTACAGAAATGCAATTGATTTTTGTAAATGATTTTTGTCACAATTTTACTTAATGTGCTTATTACTTATCACATTTTCGGTGGGGTCTTAAAATTTCCTGTATATAAGATCAGGCCATTTGAAAATAGAGACGGTTTTACCTCCTTCTGACTTCAGTTCAGTTCCGTTCAGTCGCTCAGTCGTGTCTGACGCTTTGCAACCCCATGAATCGCAGCACGCCAGTCCCCCCGTCCATCATCAACTCTCAGAGTTCACTCAGACTCACATCCATCGAGTCAGTGATGGAATCCCTCCATCTCATCCTCTGTCGTCCTCTTCTCCTCCTAGCCCCAATCCCTCCCAACATCAGAGTCTTTTCCAATGAGTCAACTCTTCACATCATGTGGCCAAAGTACTGGAGTTTCAGCTTTAGCATCATTCCTTCCAAAAAAAAAAAAAAAAAATCCCAGGGCTGATCTCCTTCAGAATGGACTGGTTGGATCTCCTTGCAGTCCAAGGGACTCTCAAGAGTCTTCTCCAACACCACAGTTCAAAAGCATCAATTCTTCAGCACTCAGCTTTCTTCACAGTGCAACTCTCACATCCATACATGACCACTGGAAAAACCATAGCCTTGACTAGATGGACCTTAGTTGGCAAAGTAATACCTCTGCTTTTGAATATGCTATCTAAGTTGGTCATAACTTTTCTTCCAAGGAGTAAGCGTCTTTTAATTTCATGGCTGCAATCACCATCTGCAGTGATTTTGGAGGCCCCCCCAAAATAAAGTCTGACACTGTTTGCACTGTTTCGCCATCTATTTCCCATGAAGTGATGGGACCGGATGCCATGATCTTTGCTTTCTCAATGTTGAGCTTTAAGGCAACTTTTTCACTCTCCTCTTTCACTTTCATCAAGAGGCTTTTTAGTTCCTCTTCACTTTCTGCCATAAGGGTAGTGTCATCTGCATATTTGAAGTTATTGATATTTCTCCTGGCAATCTTGATGCCAGCTTGTGTTTCTTCCAGTCCAGGGTTTCTCATGATGTACTCTGCATAGAAGTTAAATAAGCAGGGTGACAATATATAGCCTTGATGTACTCCTTTTCCTATTTGGAACCAGTCTGTTGTTCCATGTCCAGTTCCAACTGTTGCTTCCTGACCTGCATACAGATTTCTCAAGAGACAGGTCAGGTGGTCTGGTATTTCCATCTCTCTCAGAACTTTCCTTGTGATTTAGATGTTCTTTATTTCTCTCTCTTTCTTAATTTCTCTGCCTAGGATTCCCAGTACTATATTGAATAAAAGTGGCAAGAGTGAGCATCCTTGTAATTTTCCTGAGTTTAGAGGAAAAGCTTTTCACTGTCGAGTATGACAGCTGTAGGGTTGTTGTATATGGCCTTTGTTATGAGAAGTATGTTCCCTTTGTATCCAATTTGTTTAGAGTTTGTATCATGAAAGGACATTAAATTTTGTCAAATAATTTTTTGTGTCTATTGAGATAATCACATGGTTTTTATTCTTCACTGTGCTAGTGTAGTGAATCACATTGTGGATGCTGAACCATCTTTGTGGCCCTCATTTCCTTGTTTTTGAATAGTGTATTTTCTTACTTAATTGCTCTAGTTAGAACCTCTGGTAAAAAGTTGAAATGAAATGATGAGGGCAGATATCCTTCCTTATACCTAATCTTAGCAGGAAAATTTTCAGTCTCTCACCATTAAGTATGGTACTAGTTAGAATTTTCACAGATGACTTTTAACCAGGTTGGAAATTTCCTTCTCTTTCTAGTTTGTTGAGTGTTTTTAATATACTATGAAATGGCATTCATTTTTCTCAAATAATTTTCTAAATCTATTGAAATAACCTTTCTTTATACTATTGACATGGCTTACTAAATTAATTATTATATAATTGATATTAAGCCAATATTTCTTCCTAAGGTAAATTTCACGTGTTTTTGGTGTATCAGTTTAGTTCAGTTCAGTCACTCAGTCATGTCCAACTCGTTGCGACCCCATGAATTGCAGCATGCCAGGCCTCCCTGTCCATCACCATCTCCCAGAGTTCACTCAAACTCACGTCCCTCAAGCCCATGATGACATCCAGCCATCTCATCCTCGGTCGTCCCCTTTTCCTCCTGCCCCCAATCCCTCCCAGCATCAGAGTCTTTTCCAGTGAGTCAACTCTTCGCATCAGGTGGCCAAAGTACTGAAGTTTCAGCTTTAGCATCTTTCCTTCCAAAGAACATCCAGGGCTGATCTCCTTTAGAGTGGACTGTTTGGATATCCTTGCAGTTCAAGGGACTCTCAAGAGTCTTCTCCAACACCACAGTTCAAAAGCATCAATTCTTCAGTGCTCAGCCTTCTTTACAGTCCAACTCTCACATCCATACATGACCACAGGAAAAACCATAGCCTTGACTAGACGGACCTTTGTTGGCAAAGTAATGTCTCTGCTTTTCAATATGCTATCTAGGTTGGTCAAAACTTTCCTTCCAAAGAGTAAGTGTCTTTTAATTTCATGGCTGCAGTCACCATCTGCAGTGATTTTGCAGCCCAGGAAAATAAAGTCAGCCACTGTTTCCACTGGTTCCCCATCTATTTCCCATCAAGTGATGGGACCTGATGCCATGATCTTTGTTTTCTGAATGTTGAGCTTTAAGCCAACTTTATCACTCTCCTCTTTCACTTTCATCAAGAGGCTCTTTAGTTCCTCTTCACTTTCTGCCATAAGGGTTGTGTCATCTGCATATCTGAGATTATTGATATTTCTCCTGGCAATCTTGATTCCAGCTTGCACTTCTTCCAGCCCAGCGTTTCTCATGATCTACTCTGCATAGAAGTTAATAAGCAGGGGGACAATATACAGCCTTGACGTACTCCTTTTCCTATTTGGAACCAATTTGTTGTTCCATGTCCAGTTCTGACTGTTGCTTCCTGACCTGCATATAGGCTTCTCAAGAGGCAGGTCAGGTGGTCTGGTATTCCCACAGTTTATTGTGATCCACACAGTCAAGGGCTTTGGTATAGTCAATAAGGCAGAAATAGATGTGTTTCTGGAACTCTCTTGCTTTTTCCATGATACAGTGGATGTTGGCAATTTGATCTCTGGTTCCTCTGCTTTTTCTAAAACCAGCTTGAACATCTGGAAGTTCACTGTTCATGTATTGCTGAAGCCTGGCTTGGAGAATTTTGAACACTACTTTACTAGCATGTGAGATGAGTTCAATTGTGTGGTAGTTTGAGCATTCTTTGACATTGCCTTTCTATGGAATTGGAATGAAAACTGACTTTTTCCAGTCTTGTGGCCACTGCTGAGTTTTCCAAATTTGCTGGCATGATGAGTGAAGCACTTTCACAGCATCATCTTTCAGGATTTGAAATAGCTCCACTGGAATTCCATCACCTCCACTAGCTTTGTTCACAGTGATGCTTTCTAAGGCCCACTTGACTTCACATTCCAGGATGTGTGGCTCTATGTGAGTGATCACACCATCATGATTATCTGGATAGTGAAGATCTTTTTTGTACAGTTCTTCTGTGTATTCTTGCCACCTCTTCTTAATATCTTCTGCTTCTGTTAGGTCCATACCATTTCTGTCCTTTATCGAGCCCATCTTTGCATGAAATGTTCCCTTGGTATCTCTGATTTTCTTGAAGAGATCTCTAGTCTCTTGGTGTATACTTTTCATATAATTGCTGGGTTCACTTTGCTTTTATTTTGTTGATGACTTTCGCATCTGTATTCATAAGATATGCTGCTGCAGCTGGTAAGACGCGTCAGTTCTTTCCGACTCTGTTCGACCCCATAGACGGCAGCCCAGCAAGCTCCACCGTCCCTGGGATTCTCCAGGCAAGAGTACCGGAGTGGGTTGCCATTTCCTTCTCCAATGCATGAAAGTGAAATGTGAAAGTGAAGTTGATCAGTCGTCTCCAAATCTTTGCGACCCCATGGACTGCAGTCTACCAGGCTCCTCCACCCATGGGATTTTCCAGGCAGGAATCTGGAGTGGGTTGTCATTGTCTTCTCTGATATTCATAAGATATATTGGCATGTAATTTTCTTATATTTTTGTGTCTTTTTCTGACTTGGTATCAGAATCATACTGGCATCATGGAATGAATTTAAATGTATTTTTCTGTTTTGGAAGTGTTTGTGAAAAATTGATATTAATTCTTAGATATCTGACAGGATTTATCCATGAAGTCATTTGGATTTGCATGTTTCTTTTTCCTTTGGGGTTTTTTTTGGTAGAAATATTTTTTATTGGTACTTGAATTTCTTTATGAATTATAGATCTATTCAGACTTTATATTTCTTCCTGATTCAATTTTGATAGCTTATTAATTTGTTCATTTTATCTAAGTTATCTAATCTTGGCAGCATAAAATTGTTCATGACATTTCCATGTAATTGCTTCATTTCTGAAAGCTCAGTAATAATGTTTCCTCTTTCATTTATGATTTTAGTTATTTAATTCTCCTCCATATATTTGTGGAAAAGTTATCTCAGTTCAGTCCAGTCCCTCAGTCATGTCCAACTCTTTGTGACCCCATGAATCACAGCATGCCATGCCTCCCTGTTCATCACCAACTCCCAGAGTTCACTCAGACTCGCATCCACTGATTCAGTGAGGCCATCCAGGCATCTCATCCTCTGTCGTCCCCTTCTCCTCCTGCCCCCAATCCCTCCCAGCATCAGAGTCTTTTCCAATGAGTCAACTCTTCGCATCAGGTGGCCAAAGTACTGGAGCTTCAGCTTCAGCATCATTCCTTCCAAAGAAATCCCAGGGCTGATCTCTTTCAGAATGGACTGGTTGGATCTCCTTGCAGTCCAAGGGACTCTCAAGAGTCTTCTCCAACACCACAGTTCAAAAGCATCAATTCTTCGGTGCTCAGCTTTCTTCACAGTCCAACTCTCACATTCATACATGACCACTGGAAAAACCATAGCCTTGACTAGATGGACCTTTGTTGGCAAAGTAATGTCCCTGCTTTTGAATATACTTTCTAGGTTGGTCATTACTTTTCTTCCAAGGAGTAAGTGTCTTTTAATTTCATGGCTGTGAGATTTATTAATTTGTTCATATATTTTTTAAAGAAACAAGTTTTGGTTTTATTAATTTTCTATTTATATCCCTCTTCTGGTTGCTTTAGGTTTTAGTTTGCATTTAATTTATTACTGTTTCAATGTGAAATATCATGTTACTGGTTTGAAATCTTTGTTTAATATAGGTACTCCCAACTATGAAATCTCCTCCAAGCATTGTTTTAGCTGCACTCTCTAAGTTCTGCCATGTTGTTTTCTTCATTTTCATTCATCTCAAAGTATTTATAATTTCCTGTTTGATCTCTGCCGGGGCCAGCGTGAGGAATTCTGCCCATGGCAAAGGTCATGAGGAAGGAAGCTAGGCATATGCGAAGGCGTGATGAAGCCTCAGGAAACCCCCTGTTCCCAAGCATCTACCCCAAAACCAGAGTCTGTTTTATGCTCTCACCTACACCTCTGACTTTATGGGGGGCTCTCCGCCATAACCGTTTCTCTCGGAGAAGGAGTAAATGTGCAACTCCAAGGCAATAAAAATTCCTGGGCGTGACAAGAGTGTTTCAACCTCTGAAGGTTATCTAGCCTGTCTGTATAGGTTCATCCAGCCACATGTGATTGTTTACAGCCTCCCAACCTGAGAGGCACGGGATGTTTTAGACTTACTAAAGGCAAATTCTTTTGGGAAATTGTCAGTATAGTGGGTTGGTTAGGAATTATATTGGTGAAGGGTTTTTCATTTGTTGTGCCAATAATTGCTGCTAGTTCCCTGCCCTGGGTGTGACAAGGTTGTCTCAGGTCAAACCTCTCTGCTGACAGACTAGCCTGTGTGACAGGATTATCCATACTCCTGCCACTAGCACAAGATTGTTTACTACCCCTCAACCATAAACAGCACAGAGAGTTTTGGAGTATTTCGAAAGTCTTAATTAGCATAGGGCTTTTCTCATTGTTGAGTCAATGATTGCCACCAGGCCTCCATATCCTTAGGCACCTGGGAATATATTAATCAATGTATTTGGAATATAGAAA